>NC_091178.1:30493589-30626089 GCF_040958095.1 Procambarus clarkii | reverse complement strand
GGTCTCTTTCACGCGTCGTTACAGGTAGGCTGTTCCCCTTCATTGTGTACTGTCCCTTTGGTCTCCTATCTCCTAGACCCATTTCCATAACTTTACATTTGCTCGTGTTGAATTCCAGTAGCCATTTCTCTGACCATCTCTGCAATCTGTTCAGGTCCTCTTGGAGGATCCTGCAATCCTCATCTGTCACAACTCTTCTCATCAACTTTGCGTCATCCGCAAACATCGACATGTAGGACTCTACGCCTGTAAACATGTCGTTAACATATACAAGAAATAGAATTGGTCCCAGCACCGATCCTTGTGGTACTCCACTTGTTACTGTTCGCCAGTCCGACTTCTCGCCCCTTACCGTAACTCTTTGGCTCCTTCCACTTAGGTAGTTCCTTATCCAGGCTAGGACCTTTTCCCCCACCCCTGCCTGCCTCTCGAGCTTGAACAGCAGTCTCATGTGCGGTACTGTATCAAAGGCTTTTTGGCAGTCCAGAAATATGCAGTCTGCCCAACCATCTCTGTCCTGTCTTATCCTCGTTATTTTATCATAGAATTCCAGAAGGTTTGTTAGGCACGATTTCCCTGTCCAGAACCCATGTTGATGTTTGTTCAGAAACCTAATGTTCTCCAGGTGTGCAACCAGTCGTAGCCTAATTATTCTTTCCAGTATTTTACAGGGGATGCTTGTCAGTGATACAGGTTTATAGTTAAGTGCCTCCTCCCTATCACCTTTCTTGAAGATCGGCACGACATTTGCCTTCTTCCAGCAACTGGGCAATTCTCCTGACATAAGTGACTCATTAAAGATCATTGCCAGCTGAGGCACGCTGAGGGCCTGTGCTGCTTCTTTTAGTATCCACGGTGATACTTTGTCTGGTCCAACTGCTTTAGTTGCATCTAGAGTTGTCAACTGTTTCATTACCTCCTCTGCTGTCACCTCTATATCTGATAGTCTTTCATCTAGGGTAACCCCTTCCAACAATGGGAGCTGCTCAGGCTCGGTAGTGAACACTCCATGGAAACTGGCATTCAGTGCCTCGCAGATTTCCTTGTCACTTTCAGTATATGCCCCCTCTGTCTTCCTTAGTCTTGTCACTTGGTCGTTCACCGACATTTTTCTTCTTATATGACTGTGTAGTAACTTAGGTTGTTTTTTCGCTTTGATTGCAATATCGTTCTCATAGTCCCTTTCCGATGTTCGTCTTATGTTAATGTAATCGTTCCTAGCTCTGTTGTATCTGATCCTGTTGTCCTCTGTTCTTTGTCTTCTGTACTTCCTCCACTCCCGCCTGCTGGCCATTTTTGCTTCCTGACACTGTCTATTAAACCATGGGTTATTATATTCCTTCTTATTTTTTCCCATTACCGTTGGTATAAATCTCTCTTCGGCCCCCTGGCATTTCTGTATGACTAGGTCCATCATATCTTGGACTGTTTTTCCTCTAATTTCTTCCTCCCACTGCACTTCACCCAGATAGTCCCTTATCCTCTTATAGTTCCCTTTCCTGTAGTCAGCTCTCCTTTCCAAGATCTCTTGTCCCATGGTCATAAGTTTGAATTCCATCATGTAGTCAAAGACTAGGACACAATGGTCACTGGCCCCTAGAGGTATTTCATGCTCTAAATTCTCGATATCTTCTACGTTCTGGGTGAAAATCAGGTCTAATAGGCTCGGTGCATCTCCTCCTCTTTCCCTTGTGTCTTCCTTCACATATTGTGTCAGAAAATTCCTGTCTATAACATCTACTAATTTTGCTCCCCACGTTTCGTCCCCTCCATGGGGATTCCTTGATTCCCAATTTATCTCTACATGATTTAGGTCCCCCATGATCAGCAGCTTCGCTCTCATTCTGTGGGCTAGTGTTGCTGCCATCTGAAGTTCATCTATACATGCTTTGTTGTTGTCATCATACTCCTGCCTGGGTCTTCTACTGTTTGGTGGGGGATTGTAGATTACCAAGATCACAATCTTCCTCCCATCTACTGTCAGAGTTCCATGTATGAAGCTTGTGCACTCATTGGTAACTCGATTTCCCAGGTTTTCAAACATCCATTTCCGCTTTATTAGGAGTGCTACTCCCCTTCCCGGTCTCTGTGTCCTCTCTTTTCGTATCACCTGGTACCCTTCAGGAAAGATTGCATCTGAGATCATGTCATTAATTTTAGTTTCCACAATTGCAACTATGTCAGGATCTGCTTCACTCGCTCTTTCTTTTATCTCTTCTGCTTTATTAGATACCCCATCAGCATTGGTGTACCAAACCTTGAGATTCTTCATGGAAACTCTTGTACCAGAGTTCTCCCTTTCTCTGGGGGTCTAGGGGGATCTGGGGGGTGTCTGGGGGGTGACTGGGGGCAGGGGGGGATCTGGGGGGTGTCTGGGGGATGACTGGGGGCGGGGAGGATCCGGGGGAGGTCAGGAGGGGTGCTTGGGGGGTTTCTGGGGGCTGGGCTTCTAGGAAGGTAGGTAGGAGGGTCTGGGGTAGGGCCTGGGTAGGTAGGTCTGGAGTAGGAAGGGCATACTGGGTCTGAAGATTAGGGAGGGCATAGAGGGGTTGGGAGATAGCGTAAGGTTGGGTGTCAGATAGAGGTTGAAAGGTTGGGAGGGGGAAGGATAGAGGGGGAGGGGGGAACCTCCCACCCCCCTCGCAAGGGTGGGGGGTCACATGGAAGGAGAGGGGATGAGGAGGGGTGAGGGCTGGGTAGGCTTTGGGTGTTGAGGGGATGAGGGCTGGGTGGGTTCTTGGGGTTGAGGGGATGAGGGCTGGGTGGGTTTTGGGGGTTGAGGGGATAAGGGCTGGGTGGGTTTTGGGGGTTGAGGGGATGAGGGCTGGACGGGTTTTGGGGGTTGAGGTGATGAGGGGGTCCTTGGAATGTGGGATGAATTTGACTGCAGTGGGGTCAGAGGGGTCAAGGGATGTGTTGGGGAGATAAGCAGGGGCGGCTGATTTGGGGAAGGGGTGACCTGAGAAGCAAGTGTGAGCTGGTTAGCATGGGGTGGATTAGCACTGGGGTGTGTAGCTGCGCTCAAATGGGAAGAGTTGCATTGTTTTTTGCTTGCTCTGTGGGCAATCTGCTCCTCCTTCGTCATGAATTTGTCAATATATATGTTGTAGTAATTTTCGCTACCTCTGAGTAAGTGTTTGTGATGCAGTATGTAATCCACTGCCTCTTCGTTAGTGAACTGTACCAGGACAGGTCGTTTCCTGTTACAGTTGTATGGTCCAATGCGTCGTTGAACTTGCACCTCATTTCCTGCCATCTGGGCTCTCATGTCTCTCAAGATCCCCTGTAGCTCCAAATCCTCAATCTCCATCCTTTCCTGCCTCGATGGTGCCCTGGCTTCAAGCAATCCATGGATTATGATTGTCCTCTTTCTCAGTTCAGGGTCATGCTGGTGGCCCTCTCCCTGGCTGACCCCCACCCCTCCCACACCCGCTACTCCACCTACTACTACTCCCCCTTCCCCTGCCAAGCTTCCCTTATTCCTGCCAAATTCATTAGTAAGCCTAGATATTTCTCCTTGCCATTCTACCCTGCTCTTCGTGATTTCCTCTTGAATATAATCCATAAACTCTTGTTTGAGTCTTTGAACCTCAAAGCCGTGTGGCCGTGTGGCTGTGAAGCTGTGTGGCCGTGTAGCCGTGTGGCCGTGTAGCTGTGTTGCCGTGTAGACGTGTAGTCCTGTGGTTGTGTAGGCGTGTAGCCGTGAAGCTGTGTGGCCGTGTAGCCATGTGGCCATGTGGCTGTAAAGCCGTTTGGCCGTGTAGCCGTGTGACCGTGTAGCTGTGTTGCCGTGAAGACGTGTAGCCCTGTGGTTGTGTAGGCGTGTAGCCGTGTGGCCGTGTAGCTGTGTGGCCGTGTAGCCGTGTGGCCGTGTGGGTGTGTAGCCGTGTGGCCGTGAGGCCGTGTAGCCGTGTGGCCGTGTAGCCGTGTAGGCGTGTGGCCGTGTAGCCGTGTGGGCCGTGTGCCGTGTAGCCGTGTGGCCGTGTAGCCGTGTGACCGTGTAGCCGTGTAGGCGTGTGGCCGTGTAGCTGTGTGGCTGTGTAGCCGTGTAGCCGTGTACCCATGTTGCTGTGTAACCGTGTGGCCATGTAGCCGTGTGGCTGTGTAGCCGTGTGGCCGTGTAGCCGTGTCGCTGTGTGGCCATGTAGCATTGTAGCCGTGTGACCGTGTTGCAGTGTGGCCATGTAGCCGTGTGGCCGTGTAGCCGTGTGGCTGTGTGGCCGTGTAGGCGTGTGGCCATGTGGCTGTGTAGTCGTGTAGCCGTGCTGCCGTGTGGCCGTGTAGCAGTGTGGCCGTGTAGCCGTATGGCCGTGTAGCCGTGTGGCAGTGTAGCCGTGTGGCCGTTTAGCCGTGTAGCCGTGTGGCCGTGTATCCATGTTGCCGTGTACTCACCTAGTTGTACTCACCTAGTTGTGTTTGCGGGGGTTGAGCTCTAGCTCTTTGGTTCCGCCTCTCAACTGTTAATCAACTGGTGTACAGATTCCTGAGCCTATTGGGCTCTATCATATCTACATATGAAACTGTGTATGGAGTCTGCCTCCACCACAACACTACTTAATGCATTCCATTTGTTAACTACTCTGACACTGAAAACATTCTTTCTAACGTCTCAGTGGCTCTTCTAGGTACTACGTTTCCACCTGTGTCCCCTTGTTCGTGTTCCACCCGCGCTAAAGAGTTTGTCATTGTCCACCCTGTCAATTCCCCTGAGAATTTTGTAGGTGGTTATCATGTCTCTCCTCCTCTTACGTTTTCCAGGGTTCTGTGGTTCAGCTCCCTTAGCCATTCCTCGTAACTCATTCCTCTCAGTTCCGGGACCAGTCTGGTGGCATACATCTGAATCTTGTCTAACTTCGTCTTGTGTTTAACTAGGTGTGGACTCCAGTCTGGAGCTGCATACTCCAGGATTGATTTTACATAAGTGGTATACAGGGTCCTGAACGATTCCTTACACAAGTTTCTAAAGGCAGTTCTTATATTAGCCAGTCTAGCATATACCGCTGATGATATCCTTTTGATGTGGGCCTCTGGGGCAGGTTCGGTGTGATATCGACCCCCAGATCTTTCTCTCTATTTGACTCCTGTAGGATTTTACCTCCCAAATGGTACCTAGTGTTCAGCCTCCTGCTCCCTTCGCCTAATTTCATTACTTTACACTTTCCTGAGTTGAACTTTTGCAGTCATTTTCTAGACCATTCCTCCAGTTTGTCCAGGTCGTCCTGTAGTCTCTGTCTATCTTCATCTTTTTTTATTCTTCTCATAAATTTTGCGTCATCAGCAAATATTGAGAGGAATGAGTCTATACCCTCTGGAAGGTCGTTTACATATACTAGAAACAGGATGGGTCCGAGTACAGACCCCCGTGGAACCCCGCTGGTGACATCTCGCCCCTTTGATTCCTCCCCTCTCACCGTTACTCGCTGTTTCCTATTGCTTAGATACTCCCTTATCCTCTGGAGCACCTTAACTTTTACTCATGCCAGCTGCTCCAACTTTTGTAACAGCCTTTTGTGAGGTACTGTGTCAATGGCTTTCTGACAGTCCAAGAAAATGCAGTCTGCCCACCCTTCTCTTTCATGCCTAATTTGTGTTGCTTGGTCATAGATTTCTAGTAGGCCTGTGGGGCACGATTTACCATCTCTGAACCCATTCTGGTGGTGTGTTACAAAGCTGTTTCCCTCCAGATGCTCTACGAGCCTTTTCCTCACAATCTTCTCCATCACTTTGCATGGTATACAAGTTAAGGAAACTGGCCTGTAATTCAGTGCCTCTTGCCTGTCACCCTTTTTGTATATTGGGACCACGTTAGCTGTCTTCCAACTTTCCGGGAGGTCCCCCCGTTTCCAGTGACCTGTTATACACCATAGAGAGTGGCACACTTAGTGCTTCTGCACCTTCTTTTAGAATCCACGGTGAGATTCTGTCACGCCCAACAGCTTTGGACACATTCAGCTCCAACAGATTCCTTTTGACCTCATCACTGTGAGGTAAAATTCCTCCAAGGTTGTTCGGTTTGCCTCCTCATTTAGTGCAGGGACCTCTCCTTATTCTGTTGTGAAGACCTCCTGGAATCTCTTGTTGAGTTCTTCACACACCCGTGTGGCCATGTAGCCGTGTGACCATGTTGCCGTGTTGCCGTGTATCCCTGTGGCCGTGAAGCCATGTTGCCGTGTAGCCGTATGACCGTGTGGCCGTGTAGCCGTGAGGGGGTGTAGCCGTGCAGGGGTGTGGCCGAGTAGTTGTGTAGCCGTGTAGCCGTATGGCCGTGTAGCCGTGTTGCCGTGTAGGCGTGTGGCCGTATAACAATGTAGCCATGTAGCCGTGTACCCGTGTGGCCGTGAGGCCGTGCGGCTGTGTAGCCGTGTGGCCATGTGGCCGTGTTGCTGTGTAATCGTGTAACCGTGTGGCAGTTTGCCTCCTCATTTACTGCAGGGACCTCTCCTTGTTCTATTGTGAAGACCTCCTGGAATCTCATGTTGAGTTCTTCACACACCTCTTTGTCGTTCTCTGTGTATCTGTTCTCACCTTTTCTCAGTTTCATCACTTGTTCCTTCACTGCTGATTTCCTCCTGATGTGGCTGTGGAGCAGTTTTAGTTGGGTCTTAGCTTTACTCGCGATGTCATTTTCGTACTGCCTCTCTGCTTCTCTCCTCACTCTGATGTACTCATTTCTGGCCCTCTGGTATCTGTCCCTGCTCTCTGGTTTTCTGTTGTTCCTGTAGTTTCGCCATGTTCTTATGCTCAATTGCTTTGCTGCTGCACATTACTGGTTAAATCACAGATTCTTCTGTTGCTTTTCATTTTTCACTTTTTGGACTGGGATAAACCTGTCTGCAGCCTCCTGACACTTCTGAGTGACATAATCCATCATATCCTGTACAGTCGTTTCTCTGAGTTCTATTTCCCATGGTATTCCCATTAGGAAGTTCCTCATCTCATCATATTTTCCTCTTCAGTAATTTAGTCTTTTTCCTTCCAATCCCATCCTTTGATAGGTGATCCCTACTTCTACCAGATACTCAAATATCAATATACTGTGGTCACTCATTCCTATGGGGGCTTCATATTTGACTTTCCTTATTTCTGAGTCATTTAAGGTGAAAATCAGGTCGAGTCTAGCTGGTTCGTCGTTTCCTCTCATTCTTGTGGGCCCCTTGACATGTTGGCTCAGAAAGTTCCTTGTACTCACTTCCAAAAGTTTAGATCTCCATGTGTCTTCACCTCCATGTGGGGTCCCCATTCTCCCAGTCTATCTTTCCATGGTTGAAATCGCCCATGATTAAGAGTTTGGATCCCTTCCTGCAAGCAACTGCAGCTGCTCTATCTATTATGTTAATGGTAGCCATGTTGTTTCTGTCGAACTCTTGTCTGGGTCTTCTGTCATTTAATGGAGGGTTGTAAATGACCGCCACTATTATCTTAGGTCCACCCATTGTCATAGTTCCTGTTATGTAATCTCTGAATCCATCGCATCCTGGAATTTCCATCTCTTCAAAGCTCCAGTCCTTCCTTATCAGCAGAGCCACTCCTCCTTCTCCTCTCCCATCTCTCTCTTTCCTTACTCTAGAAAAGTCCTTTGGAAACACAGCATTTGTTATGACTCCTGACAATTTTGTTTCTGTGAGTCCTATTACATCTGGGTTTTCTTCCTGCGCCCTTTCTGCCAGTTCACTTGCTTTGTTGGTAATCCCATCGATGTTTCAGTACGTTATCTTGAAGCTTACTTTCCTTTGTCCATTTTCACCCACCCTCCCATCCTAGTGCAGGAAGCTGTTCCATGGGTATTGCTGCTTGGGCTGGCTCATCCTCCTGTGGGGTAGTTACCAGGGGTTCTGAGGGAGGTGGGGGTGGGGGGGAAGGAGGGGGCAGGGGAAGGATGGCTTAGAACTGGTGGGGGGGATGGAGGACTTAGTTCGTGTCTGGGCCGGCTTGGAGCAGGAGGAAGACCAGGGGGTGGGAGGGAATGGGATACTCGGGGTAGGGAGGGAGGGTGGGATTGGGTGGAATGGTGGAACTCCCCACCTATAGGGTGGTAAGTTGGGATGTTGCAGTCCCCTCTGGGTTTCTTGAGGTGCTGGGTTGGGGTTCCACACCCCCCACTGGGATTGCTGGGTTGGGGGTTGAGGTTCCCTGGCTCCCTTCCCTCATCCTGCGCCTTTTCCTTGCATCTGCTGCCTGTATTATCTCTTTCCTGGTCATGTCCCTCTGAAGGAATACCTGTCTGTAATTCGTTAGATATATCAGTTTGCTCTTCTTTGCCAGTATGTCCACTTTGATGCACTCTTTTTGAGCACTACCTTGATCAACCAATCTTTGGCTTTGTTATACTGGCCAATCCGGAAAAAACTTTTCTATTTCTGTTTCAACCCCTTCCAGACCTATATCCCTTAGTATCCCTGCCACTGCAGCTTTGTCCTTAGACCTCCATTCTTCCCTTGTGAAACACTCTTGTTCCTTAACAGCTATCACTACTACAGCTCTTTTCCTTTCCAGTAACTGACTAATGCATCTAGCTGCCTCCTATGACGTTACTGCTTTCATTACAACTTCCTTGACTGTGGACATCGCTCCTGGGCTCTTCAGCATCTCAGAAAAGGTGGCACCCATTGTAGGGATCCCTGCCATTGCTGCATCTCCTGGTACCTGGGGGTTGGTCCCCTGGGCCTCGGTCTGAGGAGATCCTGATTTTAGGTTTGTTATCTCCTCTTGCGCTGTCTTTAGTTCATTCAGCAGTTTATTAATGAGTCCTCTCGTGTCTTTCAGTTCCTCAGTGATTTCCCTCCATGCGCGAACAGTCATCTCCATGTATGACTCGTCCTGTTCCTCTACTCCACCTGTGTTCTGTTTTCTTACCATCCTGCTTGATCCCTCTTCTTTTCCCTAGCGTATGTTAGTCTTCACGAACCCCAGTGTGTGTGTGTGTGTGTGTGTGTGTGTGTGTGTGTGTGTGTGTGTGTGTGTGTGTGTGTGTGTGTGTGTGTGTGTGTGTGTGTGTGTGTGTGTGTGTGTGTGTGTGTGTGTGTGTGTGTGTGTGTACTCACCTAGTTGTACTCACCTAGTTGTGTTTGCGGGGGTTGAGCTCTGGCTCTTTGGTCCCGCCTCTCAACCGTCAATCAACAGGTGTACAGATTCCTGAGCCTATCGGGCTCTGTCATATCTACACTTGAAACTGTGTATGGAGTGAGCCTCCACCACATCACCCCCTAATGCATTCCATTTGTCAACCACTCTGACACTAAAAAAGTTCTTTCTAATATCTCTGTGGCTCATTTGGGCACTCAGTTTCCACCTGTGTCCCCTTGTGCGTGTTCCCCTTGTGTTAAATAGACTGTCTTTATCTACCCTATCAATCCCCTTCAGAATCTTGAATGTGGTGATCATGTCCCCCCTAACTCTTCTGTCTTCCAGCGAAGTGAGGTTTAATTCCCGTAGTCTCTCCTCGTAGCTCATACCTCTCAGCTCGGGTACTAGTCTGGTGGCAAACCTTTGAACCTTTTCCAGTTTAGTCTTATCCTTGACTTGATATGGACTCCATGCTGGGGCTGCATACTCCAGGATTGGCCTGACATATGTGGTATACAAAGTTCTGAATGATTCTTTACACAAGTTTCTGAATGCCGTTCGTATGTTGGCCAGCCTGGCATATGCCGCTGATGTTATCCGCTTGATATGTGCTGCAGGAGACAGGTCTGGCGTGATATCAACCCCCAAGTCTTTTTCCTTCTCTGACTCCTGAAGAATGGCCTGACTCCTGTGTGTGTGTGTGTGTGTGTGTGTGTGGTTCCTGAACGCTGTTCTGATGTTAGCCAGCCTCGCATATGCCGCAGGCGTTATTCTTTTTATGTGTGTGTGTGTGTGTGTGTGTGTGTATGTGTGTGTGTGTGTGTGTGTGGGCAGAGAAGAGGGGAGATGAAAGAGAGGGGATGAGAGGAAGGAGAGGGGGAGAGAGGAAGGAGAGGGGGAGAGAGGAAGGAGAGGGGGAGAGAGAGGAAGGGTAGGGAGAGCGAGGGAGGAGATGGAGAGAGGGGAAGGCAAGGAAGAGCGGGGGAGAGAGGAGGAGAGAGGGAGAGAGGAAGACAGAGGGAGATCGGGAAAGAAGGAAAGAGAGATAGAGAGACTGTTGGGAGTGAGAGTGGGGGGGGGGGGGGAGAATGTATAGGGTTAGTGAGATGGGCGGGGGGTAGGAGAAGGGGTGGATTATGAGTGAGGTCTTATCCCCTTTCCACGAAAGGTATTAATCCTTTCTAGCCTGACTGAACGATTGTGTGTGTGTGTGCGTTTATGTGTGTACTCACCTATTTGTACTCACCTATTTGTGCTTGCGGGGTTGAGCTTTGGCTCTTTGGTCCCGCCTCTCAACTGTCAATCAACTGGTGTACAGATTCCTGAGCCTACTGGGCTCTATCATATCTACATTTGAAACTGTGTATGGAGTTAGCCTCCACAACATCACTTCATAGTGCATTCCATTTATTAACTACTCTGACACTGAAAAAGTTCCTTCTATCGTCTCTGTGGCTCATGTGGGTACTCAGTTTCCACCTGTGTCCCCTTGTTCGCATAATTGGCATCCCCAGCGGGATCCGTCCCCTTGTTAAGTATGTTTGACAGGGGTGGTGAAGTGTCGTAATCCCTGTATATAATTCCCCCTGTGTGACGATTGTGACGTTATACGTCCTGTGCGGTGCTCAGAGTGACTAAGTGCGATATGGTGCAGTGCGGTGCTCACTGTGATTAAGCGATTAAGTGCAATATTGACTAGTGCGGTGCTCAGTGATTTAGTGCAATATTGTAGAGCGAAGTGTTCGCTTGGACTCAGTGCAATATTGGGTAGTGTGGTGCCCGAAGTGATTACGTGCAATATTGGCAAGTGCAGTGTTTGGTGCAATATTGGCGTAGAACAGTGCTCGGTGTGTTAAGTGCTAACGTGTAAGCAGTGTGTTAAGTGCAAAGTGTTCCATCTGTGACAATGGCAGACAAAGCTACCATCGATGATCTGGACGAGGTTCAGGCTTTTCTGAACAGAGAGGATTGTCTTGCCAGATTAAAATATTTGAGCAAACCAGAGCTTGTACTAGTAAGCGCCTACCTGGAGATCAAGATCCGTGCCAGTGATTCCCGTGTGGAGATCTTGTCCAAGGTACACCGGCACCTGAAGGCAGAAGAGAAACAGGAAGGCGAGACTCCAAGTACAAAGGAGAGTGCAGACATAGCTTCCACGGAAAAGGAAGATAAGGGCAGCGACGTTGACAGTGATGCAGGCGAGCTTAATATCAGCTTCCTAACAGTCAAGATGCGTGCCCTAGAGATCAATCGTGAAATAGAATGGAAGAAATTAGAAATGGAACGAGAGAGACAAGATAAAGAATTAGAGATGAGACGTGTCTGTTTACAGAGTCGACCTGGGACCACTGTGTTGAAGGTTGAGTCAGTCTACCCGAGGCAGCCAGTCTCCATACTGTGAAGTTTGCTGCAGCTGTTGTGACGTCGTCCCCCCGGAAGAACACTGTGGTGTGTTAGCCTGCCAGTGGAGTGGCAGTGAAAGGATTTACCCAGGCCCGACTGTTGGAGACGATCATCCACTGGGGTATTGAGGACAGGAGGGTGATTTGCGATATCACACGAGACTCCTGTCTAGGGCGTACCCCTTATATCGTTCGTGGAGTGGCCGTACCAGCCTTGGTGGCTCAGTACCTGCCAGCAGACCAGCTGGACGTGTGGTTGACGGCCTCCACGACGGTGCCCCCAGTGGACCTGCGTTTTGGCTGACCTGTGGCCCGGGTAGGCTCGGCATTCTCAGAGGACACGTCGTGAGGCCACGAAGAAGGCACCGAGAGTTATGGCACCAGCGTCTTCAGCAGAAGACTACATTGTGAATAATCCCCTTGTTTAGTGTTAATACCCCTCCCCCTTGTGCACTCATTAATTTTATATATTTAAACGGTGATGGTGTTAATTATAATATTAAGTTCTTAACTTTCTTTCCCTACTCCCTTTAAGTTCCTTGCGTCACGGATCTCATCCCTTGATAGCCACTACTGGCTTGGGAACGGATACAATATATCTTCCTCTAACAACATCAGAGTAAGGACCCCGTTGCGTCCCGAGAGGGCCGTAACATAACCAGTGTTGAATAGTTTACCCTTGTTTACCCGGTCGATTCCTCTGAGGATTTTGTAGGTTGTGATCATGTCTCCCTTTACTCTTGTGTCTTCCAGTGTCGTAAGGTGCATTTCCCGCAGTCTTTCCTCGTAACACATGCCTCTTAGTTCTGGGACTAGTCTAGTGGCATACCTTTGGACTTTTTCCAGCTTCGTTTTGTGCTTGACAAGGTACGGGCTCCATGCTGGGGCCGCATACTCTGGGATTGGTCATACATATGTGGTGTACAAGATTCTGAATGATTCCTTACACAGGTTCCTGAACACTGTTCTGATGTTAGCCAGCCTCGCATATGCCGCAGACGTTATTCTTTTTTATGTGGGCTTCAGGAGACAGGTTTGGTGTGATATCAACTCCTAGATCTTTCTCTCTGTTCGTTTCATTAAGTACTTCACCTACTATTCTGTATCCTGTGTCTGGCCTCCTATTTCCACGGCCTAGTTTCATTACTTTGCATTTACTCGGGTTGAACTTCAACAGCCATTTGTTGGACCATCCACTCAGTCTGTCTAGGTCATCATGTAGCCTGCTACTATCGTCCTCAGTTTCAATCCTCCTCATAATTTTTGCATTATCGGCAAACATTGAGAGAAACGATTCTATACCCTCTGGGAGATCATTTACATATATCAGAAACAGTATGGTCCAAGGACCGACCCCTGCGGGACTCCACTGTAACGTCTCGCCGATCTGAGACCTCACCCCTCACACTGACTCGTTGTCTCCTGTTGCTTAGGTACTCCTGTATCCAACGGAGTACCTTCCCTTTCACTCCAGCCTGCATCTCCAGCTTTTTCACTAGCCTCTTGTGTGTCACTGTATCAAAGGCTTTCTGACAATCCAAAAATATGCAATCTGCCCACCCTTCTCTTTCTTGCCTTATTTTTGTTGCCTGGTCATAGAATTCAAGTAACCCTGTGAGGCAGGACCTGCTATGCCTGAATCCATGTTGGTGCTGTGTTACAAAGTTCTTTCGCTCCAGGTGCTCCACTAGCTTTCTTCGCACAATCTTCTCCATCAGCTTGCATGGTATGCAAGTTAGGGACACTGGCCTGTAATTCAGTGTCTCCTGTCTATCCCCTTTCTTGTATATCGGGACTACGTTAGCTGCTTTCCAAATTTCTGGCAGTTCCCCTGTTGCCAGTGATTTGCTATACACTATGGAGAGTGGAAGGCACAGTTCTTCTACTCCTTTCTTTAGTATCCAAGGGGAGATTCCATCTGGGCCTATAGCCTTTTTCACATCCAACTCTAGAAAACACTTCCTTACTTCCCCACTGGTAATCTCAAACTCTTCCAGTGGTTCCTGGTTAGCTATTCCCTCTCTTATCACTGGGATTTCTCCTTGCTCTAAGGTGAAGACCTCTTGGAATTTCTTATTCAGTTCCTCACACACTTCCTTGTCGTTTGTAGTGAATCCTTCTGCCCCTATCCTTAATTTCATAACCTGTTCCTTTACTGTTGTTTTTCTCCTGATGTGGCTATGCAGCAATTTAGTCTGAGTCTTTGCCTTGCTTGCGATGTCATTTTCGTATTGTCTTTCTGCCTCTGTTCTCATCCTGGCATATTCATTCCTGGCATTCTGGTATCTTTCTCTGCTCTCCAGTGTCCTGTTATTCCTATAGTTTCTCCATGCCCTTTTACTTTGCTGCTTAGCTGGCCTACATCTCTGATTAAACCTTGGGTTTCTCATCTTCATTTCACTGTTTTCCTTTTGGGCTGGGACAAACTTGTTTGCTGCGTCCTTGCATTTTTGCGTGATGTAGTCCATCATATCTTGGGCCGACAGTAGATTGTGTGTGTGAGTGTGTGTGTTTGTTTTTGCGTGTGCGTGCGTGCGTGCGTGTGTGTGTTACGAGGGACCCGTATATGTCAACTTCTATCCAAAATGAGCCACTTTGAAATTTTATATGTATATGATATACTGAACAAGAATTTGATAATATTTTACCTCTGTACACCTGAAGAATTGACCAGAGAGGGGTTCCTACCTGTCAGCCTCCCGCTCGCACAACCAGGTGACTAATTAAGATGACTGGATGACGAGGTGATCCGTCGTCGCCTCCCACGTGGTGATTCACTAATCCAGTAGATTGATGATGGCTGTCCTTCTCTATCTAACACAAATCTCTGGAGTCAGTCACTGTATTGTAGTGTCTGTTGTGTTATAGTTCACCAATTTACTGTACCACTGATCACTTGACCCAATATGTAAACAAAGCCTCGTGGGCCCTCCCACGAGGCCTGTCTGATGAATTCACTGTTTAACACAAAGTTCTAGTGATAGCACTGTATTTTTATTTCCTATTCGCGGCGGTTATACACTTTGTGATACCGCTAGATCTGTGATCTGTCACTGTAGCCTTAATTAACCCAAAAATATTGGCTTTTATCTAGCGCGCGTCCCCGTGACCTTCCCTTCACGGCTGGCTCGGCTAGAGACGTGTAGCCGTGTAGTCGTGTAGCCGCGTGGCCGTGTGGCCGTGTAGCCGCATGGCTGTGTGGCCGTGTGGCCGTGTAACCGTGTGGCCGTGTAGCCGCGTGACCATGTTGCCGTGTAGCCGTGTGATCATGTTGCCGTGTAGCTGTGTGGCCGTGTAACCGTGTGGCCGTGTAGCCGCGTGACCATGTTGCCGTGTAGCCGTGTGATCATGTTGCCGTGTAGCTGTGTGGCCGTGTAACCGTGTGGCCGTGTAGAGTTGTGGCCGTGTGACCATGTGGCCCTGTAGTCGTGTAGTCATGTGGCTGTGTGGCCGTGTGGCCGTGTAGTCGTGCAGCCGTGTGGCTGTGTACCCATGTAGCCGTGAAGCGGTGTAGTCGTGTGGGTGTGTAGCCGTGTAACCGTGTTGCCGTGTAGCTGTATAGCCGTGTGGTTCTGAAAACGTGTGCCCGTGTTACCGTGTAGTCGTGTAGCCCTGTAGCCGTGTTGATGTGTGGCCGTGTAGCCGTGTAGGCGTGTGGCCGTGTATCCGTGTAGCCGTGTAACCATGTGGCCGTGTGGTTGTGTGGCCGTGTAGCCGTGTAGCCGTGTAGGCGTGTAGCTGTGTAGCCGTGAGACTGTGAGGCCGTGTAGCCGTGTAGCCGTGTGACCGTTCTTATATAGACTGTGGGTTGGTTGGTGTTGTCGTCGTTGATCCTTCTCTATGGACAACCCAACCCACAACTCGGCAGAGTGCTTATACTAGGAGATCACCCTTGGCGCTTCTGGCTCTTGGAGAGGGGCTCAACGTCACACGTTCAGGGGATGCGGCTCCAACACTTAGCCTCGTTGTCACGTGCACACACCCACACGAGCCGCTGTGACTCCCCACTCTCTCCTTATGAGATATGATCTCCTCAATCCCCCTATGACTTACTAGTATTACCTCCTACCCTGTCCACAGCAGTGGTTCATGGTTCTTTCTCTCTCTCTCTCCTTCTTTACTACCTCCTGGGAAGCCTCACTAGGACAAGGGCAAACACCAGCAAATTGTGACACATTTACTGAACAAAGCACATACACGATACATACACACATATAATAATAATGAATCCTATACTCTATAATATCACAATCAGGTTGCACTCCAACACCATCAGAACTCTATCAGCTTATCAAGGGGTATCCTATCTCCTGGTTCACCACCTGATACTATTAACCTCCTCAAGTTGGTCAAGCCTACACACTGTTGCACCATCAGCAAGATAACATATATATATATAGAAACCAGCATTTGAATGCAATAACATATACCAGTATAAATGTTCATTGGTACTTCAATATAAAAACTCCTTGACATAAGGATGCCAACAGTCACTCACCTCTCACTGCGTCTTGCACGCTACTGACAACCAAACACTATCAACTCCCTATAAGTAATCCACCAGAACTTCCCCTTCCACCTCTGGAAGTTCACAACCCTAATATCCTTAGGTTCTCCCGGGCTTCACTACCAGGATCCTCTGCAGCTCCTCCAGGCTGCTATCATGAAGTTTCCTTGTGCAACTACGGTGCTTCACCCTTCTGTTAGGTTCTTCCACAGCTCTCTTGGCTGCTACACCATGAAGTTTCCCCGAGCAACTGTGGTACTTCTCCACCTCTGCAGAAGCCCGTGACACTCCTCTTCACTGCTGCTTCTCCTCACAGCTCGAGGTCCTCTGCTCCACTACCTTGGAGTCTCATCAGCTACTTCCTCTGCTGGCTTCGAAGTTCTCAGCAACTTCTTCCCCAAAGAACAAACCACAGAACGTCTGGTCGAGGGCGCTTCTTCCTCTGACGAGGCTTGGTCAGGGCGCTCCACGGCCCACAATAATGCCTCCGGGCGGCTTAATATTCACTAATTATCGTCCACGACTTGAGACCACACGTCCCCAGCTCTATTCCACAGCTGGTACGTCTGCACACTTCTCTTCTCTTAGAGATATATCACTAGGGGTTCCCTTCTGACGGGAGCTCAACGGAGCGCGGCTTCCCCCTGCGATGTCTGGCACTCAAGTGAGGTCAAAGCCCTTCCAGAAGCGAGCCTCACGCCTCAAGCAAAATGTCCACATCTCCTAGCCAGTCATTTATCTGTTTTCTTCTTCATTGCCCATAATCTCAAACTGTTATACATATCCAACCAGCCATTTTACATATGCGTTATCACCTCAATACTTGCTAGACCTTCTAGTTAGGTCAGGCTTGCTGAATAACTCTCAAGAAGGGAGACTCGTTTCTCCTGCAGGCTGAGATCATAACACTCCCCTCCCCTTATTTTTGAGAGTTATTCCAGTGGCAAAGCTCGGGATAATACATCCGCCACCACGCTGTCTCGTTCTTCAACCGATTGGTTCGAACGGTTGATCTGCTTACGTACTCCCTTAAGAGTCTGCAATTAGTTCGTTGCTCTTTGCAACATCTGGCTCACAACTCGCCAGAAACATGATCTTCTCACAAACGATTTGACTTCTCTGGCACCTCTTGGCTAGGCTGTCCTCCTTGGACGCCTGCAATCCATTGGTCCACTCTACTTATTGTTTCCACCCTCCATTTCCTCGTCTTCTTCTTTTCACGTCCAGAGTCAGACGTCTACTCTCTGTACCTCCTCTGTCGTCTTCACACTTCCATCTACTGCCGTTATACTTTCGTCTCCTGTCATCATACTTCACTTCCTCGTCTTCACTGACGATCCTCCCTTTTGTCTCCTCATTTATCCGAGACCTCATCCTGTCTGACTTCCATCGAGTCCTCGGCTTTCTTCTATCCCTCCATGCTTGCATCGTCATCCTCTTCCCACATCTCTCACCTCTATACAATTCCCTTTCTTCTCCTTCAACTCTTCTTCGTTCCCTAAAAGTTTCTTCGAGCACTGTACTACATCCAACAGCACTCGACCGTACACGTCGCCTTGCCTTTCCTAGAGTGCTCGTAAGCATCTCTCCACACATACTGTCTCT
Organism: Procambarus clarkii; assembly: GCF_040958095.1. NCBI lineage: Eukaryota > Metazoa > Arthropoda > Malacostraca > Decapoda > Cambaridae > Procambarus > Procambarus clarkii. The sequence continues at coordinate 30,608,512 of NC_091178.1, read as the reverse complement.
TCTCCTTTCATTTTCCCGGCTATTACTCTTCTTCACTATCTCTCCTCCACGTTTTCTGTGAAACATGTCGACTCCTGACATCTCAAACAACTTAACTCCACTATCCCTATGCCTCTGTGCTCGTGGACCACTTGACGATCTACTCCCGTCCTCAGTATGTCCACATCCTTCCTCATTCCTACTCAGCACTGTTGCATTCGCCTTCCGACTCTTAATTTCAGCAGTCTGGGCTCTACTCAGGTCCGCTCTCTTCACATGAGTCCTCTTCGGCTGGGTCATCCTCACTTTCGACCTCACCGAGACTCCATTTGCCTGGGCTGGACCTTCATCAAACAGCCACGCTATGTCTATATCGATCTCTTCCACCGGCTGAATCGACACTGTCTCACCTTCTCCAGTGTCTTCCTCGTCGGCCACCTCTGTCTTCGTCACTACCGAGACAGGGTTTTCAATGGCTTGGCGGTCTCCTGACTCATCTCCTCGGATGTCAGTCAGGTTCACACTCTCAGGTGTCCCACCCGTGCAGTGGCCTTCTGGGCACTCCTCTGGCACAGTCTCCGCTACGACTCTCGGCAACACCTTTGTCCCACACAAGTCATTTCCCAGGATCACTTGGACTCCTGGAATAGGTATGTCGGGGCATACTCCCAACATCACCTCCGCCGACACATATTCCGACCTTAGCTGGACAGCACATACGGGCATGTCACTCTCCGACAATAACCCATATACTTTCATCTTCCCACTGCCAGCTAACCGTCGACCATTCCCAATCAGGCTTCTCGTAATCAAGCTCTGATTAGCTCCGGTATCTCTTAAGATACCAACTTCTACCTCAGGTTGGCCTCTTATACTGATCCAACCTTTACTCATGAACGGCCTATACCTCTCGTTCCCTAAGTTCAATCTCTGTGGTTTGTCTTGGAACACCTTAGTATATTTACCTCGTGGGTCACACATGGCCAGGGTCACAACTCTCTTGCCCTGTCTACAATCTCGCATCACATGACCCAATCCGTTACAATTGTAACACCTCACCTGGGAAAAATCTTTCCTATAAGAACCCGAGTGGCTCTGACTTTGTCCACTCGCATGAGAGTTCCTCGGGCCAGGTACACTACCTGCACTCTGTGGGGTTTTACTGGACTCTTGATTCCCTGGATCACGATCAGTTTCTCGTTTTGCTCCTCCATCCTCACTTTCAGACGAAGTGCGCGACCTATTCTTCTGAGTTTTAGGGTACTTACTTTTATCCGCCCATTTATCAAAATTTTTCTCACCCCAGACTCTTCTGGGTCTTTCATAATTTCTTCCTCCCCAGACTCCATTGGATCTGCCATTGCTGCGTCTCGCCTCGCTTCTCACTCTGTTCTCTCTCAAGCTCTTATATGGTTCAGTAATCATATCCGCCCTATCTGCGGCATCTTTCACCTCCTTTATCCCTGCTTCTTGGATCTTGAACTTTGTTTCGGGATGCATCATCTCCAAGAACTTCTCCATGACCATCAGTTGCTTCAGGTCAGAGTAAGATCCAACTCCAGCAGCCTCAATCCACTTCTGGAATCGTCTTTCCAGATCTCTTGCTGTCTCAGCAAACGTACATGCTCCAACTTTGATCATCTCTCTGAAGCGCTTCCTATAAGCCTCTGAGGTTAACTGAAACGAGCACAATATGCTGCTCTTTACTGTGGCGTAATCCTGGCACTCTTCCAGTGACAATTGGGTGTATGCCTCCCTGGCTGCACCGGTCAATCTTAACTGGACCAGCTGGGCCCATTCCTCCTGTGGCCACTCCTTGATACTGGCTACTTTCTCAAAATGCTCGAAGAAGCTCTCTGCCTCTTCGGGCACAAACAAGGGAATGTCCTTCTCCCTAACCCTAACATCTGGTGGGTGTGATACCTGGGTGGTGCTCTCTGGCAACCCATGTTCAATCCTTTGCTCAGCCAAGGTTCTATTCGCTTCTATCTGCATTTGTTTTGTTCTCTCTTTTTCTTTTTCGACCTGGGCTTTTTCTTTTTCGACCTGGGCTTTTTCTTTTTCTTGTTCCAACTCCAGTTCTCTTACTCTGGTTTTCTCTTTTTCTACTTCCAACCTGGTTTTCTCTTTTTCTACTTCCAGCCTGGTTTTCTCTTTTTCTACTTCCAGCCTGGTTTTCTCTTTTTCCTTCTCGGCTTCATTTTTCATCTGGAGTTCTAATTTCATCTTTTCCAGCTGGAACTGTCTCTCCTCACGCTGCATCTGGAGCTCTAACTGGAATCTCTCCAAGCTCCTATTTCGGCTACTCCTGCTACTGCGGCTACTCTTGCTGCTCCTACTCGATCCCTGGGATCTCATGTCATCCCGCCCATCATCCTCCTTTCCACTTTCAGCTCCTTTCTGGGCTCCTTGTTCTGCCGCTTCATTTTTGGCTCTTAACTGCCTCAGGATCTCATCCTTCATCCCAGCTACTTTAGATGCTTTCAACCTAATGCCACATTTTTCTGCTATTTGTTTCAATTGATCCCTCGTGCAACCTTCTAAGTCCTCAGGCTTGCCTGACTCCACAAATGCTTGCACCTTATCCATCTTTGTCCTGTGAGTCTTCCCAAGAGAGAGAGTATACACCTGCGGTCACACAGTTTATCTCAGCAGGGGTGTACAAATCCACTCTTGGACAGGGTGTGGGTGTGTCAGTTCACTATCCCGGACAGGCCCCCAATTTCTTATATAGACTGTGGGTTGGTTGGTGTTGTCGTCGTTGATCCTTCTCTATGGACAACCCAACCCACAACTCGGCAGAGTGCTTATACTAGGAGATCACCCTTGGCGCTTCTGGCTCTTGGAGAGGGGCTCAACGTCACACGTTCAGGGGATGCGGCTCCAACACTTAGCCTCGTTGTCACGTGCACACACCCACTCGAGCCGCTGTGACTCCCCACTCTCTCCTTATGAGATATGATCTCCTCAATCCCCCTATGACTTACTAGTATTACCTCCTACCCTGTCCACAGCAGTGGTTCATGGTTCTTTCTCTCTCTCTCTCCTTCTTTACTACCTCCTGGGAAGCCTCACTAGGACAAGGGCAAACACCAGCAAATTGTGACACATTTACTGAACAAAGCACATACACGATACATACACACATATAATAATAATGAATCCTATACTCTATAATATCACAATCAGGTTGCACTCCAACACCATCAGAACTCTATCAGCTTATCAAGGGGTATCCTATCTCCTGGTTCACCACCTGATACTATTAACCTCCTCAAGTTGGTCAAGCCTACACACTGTTGCACCATCAGCAAGATAACATATATATATAGAAACCAGCATTTGAATGCAATAACATATACCAGTATAAATGTTCATTGATACTTCAATATAAAAACTCCTTGACATAAGGATGCCAACAGTCACTCACCTCTCACTGCGTCTTGCACGCTACTGACAACCAAACACTATCAACTCCCTATAAGTAATCCACCAGAACTTCCCCTTCCACCTCTGGAAGTTCACAACCCTAATATCCTTAGGTTCTCCCGGGCTTCACTACCAGGATCCTCTGCAGCTCCTCCAGGCTGCTATCATGAAGTTTCCTTGTGCAACTACGGTGCTTCACCCTTCTGTTAGGTTCTTCCACAGCTCTCTTGGCTGCTACACCATGAAGTTTCCCCGAGCAACTGTGGTACTTCTCCACCTCTGCAGAAGCACGTGACACTCCTCTTCACTGCTGCTTCTCCTCACAGCTCGAGGTCCTCTGCTCCACTACCTTGGAGTCTCATCAGCTACTTCCTCTGCTGGCTTCGAAGTTCTCAGCAACTTCTTCCCCAAAGAACAAACCACAGAACGTCTGGTCGAGGGCGCTTCTTCCTCTGACGAGGCTTGGTCAGGGCGCTCCACGGCCCACAATAATGCCTCCGGGCGGCTTAATATTCACTAATTATCGTCCACGACTTGAGACCACACGTCCCCAGCTCTATTCCACAGCTGGTACGTCTGCACACTTCTCTTCTCTTAGAGATATATCACTAGGGGTTCCCTTCTGACGGGAGCTCAACGGAGCGCGGCTTCCCCCTGCGATGTCTGGCACTCAAGTGAGGTCAAAGCCCTTCCAGAAGCGAGCCTCACGCCTCCAGCAAAATGTCCACATCTCCTAGCCAGTCATTTATCTGTTTTCTTCTTCATTGCCCATAATCTCAAACTGTTATACATATCCAACCAGCCATTTTACATATGCGTTATCACCTCAATACTTGCTAGACCTTCTAGTTAGGTCAGGCTTGCTGAATAACTCTCAAGAAGGGAGACTCGTTTCTCCTGCAGGCTGAGATCATAACACCGTGTAGCCGTGTGGCCGTGTACCCGTGTGGCCGTGTAGGCGTGTAGCTGTGAGACTGTCAGGCCGTGTAGCCGTGTAGCCGTGTAACCGTGTGGCCGTGTGGCCGTGTAGCCGCGTGGCCGTGTACTCACCTAGTTGTGTTTGCAGGGGTTGAGCTCTGGCTCTTTGGTCCCGCCTCTCAACCGTCAATCAACAGGTGTACAGGTTCCTGAGCCTATTGGACGCTCATATCTACACTTGAAACTGTGTATGGAGTCAGCCTCCACCACATCACTTCCTAATGCATTCCATTTGTCAACCACTCTGACACTAAAAAAGTTCTTTATAATATCTCTGTGGCTCATTTGGGCGCTCAGTTTCCACCTGTGTCCCCTAGAGCATGTGCCCCTTGTGTTAAATAGCCTGTCTTTATTAACCCTATCAATTCCCTTGAGAATCTTGAATGTGGTGATCATGTCCACACTAACTCTTCTGTCTTCCAGCGAAGTGAGGTTTAATTCCCGTAGTCTCTCCTCGTAGATCATACCTCTCAGTTCGGGTACTAGTCTGGTGGCAAACCTTAGAACCATTTCCAATTTAGTCTTATCCCTGACTAAATATGGACTCCATGCTGGGGCTGCATACTCCAGGATTGGCCTGACATATGTGTTATACAAATCTCTGAATGATTCTTTACACAAGTTTCTGAATGCCGTTCGTATGTTGGCCAGCCTGGCATATGCCGCTGATGTTATCCTCTTGATATGGGCTGCAGGAGACAGGTCTGGCGTGATATGAACTCCCAAGTCTTTTTCTTTCTCTGACTCCTGAAAAATTTCCTCTCCCTGATGATACCTTGTATTTGGCCTCCTGATCCCTACACCTATCTCCATTACCGTGTGGCCGTGTAGCGGTGTAGGCTTGTAGCCGTGTAGCTGTGTGGCCGTGTAACCGTGTGGCCGTTTAGCCGTGTAGCTGTGTAGCCGTGTGGCCTTGTAACCGTTTAGCTGTGTAGCCATATGGCCCTGCAGCCGTGTAGCCGTGTGGCTGTGTAGCCATGTGGCCGTGTAGCCGTGTGGCCGTGTTGCCGTGTGGCCGTGTAATCGTGTAGCCGTGTAGCCGGGTGGTCGTGTAATCGTGTAGCCGTGTGTCCACGTGGCTCTGTAGCCGTGTAGCCGTGTAGTAGTGTAGCTGTTGTGACGGGAAAGTGTAGAAGTGTAGGTGTTCGGCAGTTCTCCTAATGGCTGGTGTCAATGCCTGGTCACACTTACAAAAGATAGACTGCTTGGCTGTTTATCTGTAGTAAAGTAAGGGAAGACGCGCAAAACACATAGTATGAACAATGAAACTTTATTTAATATAGAAAACAAATAAAAAACAAAGACAATCTCTTGGCTATGTACAGTGCAAACAAACAAGTCAAAAATATATAACATAATTGAAGAATAGGGATGACGTTACTCTACAATAATATAAAGACAAAGTGATTAAACAGGTGCTGAGAATATAGCGCTAGCTGAGAAACAACCACCTGATTGACAGCGTATATCAGTTAGTTGTTCACGGCTTGAGAGCACAAGGATATTCTGACTTCAATGGCTGGTCCAAGCCCCGACATCGACTTTTAGAGGGCGCTGAGGTGCAGAGGTGCAGGTGTGCAGTCAGCGAGTCACCAATCAGAAGCAGGCAGGCTGGGAATGGTAGTTTGCTGGTTGATGATGGAGTCGGCATGGAGGGAGTGTGGAGTAAGGGGGGGGAGTCTTGAGTACGTTTGCCTCCTGGTCAAATCTTTTTGTGCTATTGGTAGACGTATCTTGAAGGTAGCATCTTATTGTTGTATAATATACGTAACCTTATGTAGAGAAGAGCAGGCTTAATCTCTCTTGAAAGAGATTATCGTCACACTGTGTAGCCGTGTGGCCCTGTAGCCGTGTTGCGGTGTGGCCATATGGCCGAATGGCAGTGTTGACGTGTGGCCATCTGGCCGTGTAGCCATGTAGCAGTGTAGCTGTGTATCCGTGTGGCTGTGTAGTCGTATATCTGTGTGGCCCTGTAGCCGTGTAGCCGTATGGCCAAGATGCCGTGTTAACGTGTGGCCATGTCGCCCTGTAGCTGCGTAGCCGTGTAGCCGTGTGGCCGTCTAGCTGTGTGGTTGTGTAGCCGTGTAGCTGTGTAATTGTGTGGCTGTATAGCCATGTAGCCACGTAGCCGTGTGGCCGTGTAGCCGTGTGGCCGTGTAGTCGTGTGGCCGTCTAGCTGTGTGGCCGTGTAGCTGTGTGGTTGTGTAGCCGTGTGGCCGTGTAGCTGTGTAGCCGTGTGGACGTGTAGCTGTGTGGTTGAGTAGCCGTGTAGCCGTGTGGCCGTTAGGCGTGTAGCCGTGTGGCCGTTAGCCGTGTAGCCGTGTAGTTGTTAGCTGTGTAGCCGTGTGGCCGTGCAGCCGTGTAGTCGTGTCGTCGTGAAACCGTGTAGCCGTGTGGCCGTGTAGCAGTGTGAACGTGTTGCCGTGTAACCGTATGGCCGTGTGGGTGTGTAGCCGTGTGGCCGTGTTGCCATGTAGCCGTGTGGCCGTGTAGCCGATTGGCCGTGTGGCCGTGAAACCGTGTAGCCGTGTGGCCGTGTAGCTGTGTATCCGTGTAGCCGTGTGGCCGTGTAGCTGTGTATCCGTGTAGCCGTGTGGCCGTATGGCCGTGTAGTTGTGTAACCTTGTGACCGTGTAATCGTATGGTCGTGTAGCCGTGTGGCCGTGTAGCTGTGTAACCTTTTGGCCGTGTAGCCGTGTGGTCGTGTGGCCATGTAGCCGCGTGGCTATGTAGCCGTGTAGCCGTGTGGCCGTGTAGCTTTGTGGCTATGTAGCCGTGTGGCCGTGTTGCTGTGTAGCCGTGTGGCCGTGTAGCTGTGTGGCCTTGTGACCGTGTAGCCGTGTAGCTGTGTAACCGTGTGGCAGTGAAGCCGTGTAGCTGTGTGGCCGTGTAGCTGTGTATCCGTGTGACCGTGTAGCTGTGTAGCCGTGTGGCCGTGTAGTTGTGAAACCTTGTGACCGTGTAGCCGTGTAATCGTATGGTCGTGTAGCCGTGTAACCTTTTGGCCGTGTAGCTGTGTGGCTATGTAGCCGTGTGGCCGTGTAGATTTGTTTCCGTGTGGCCGTGTTGCCGTGTAGACGTGTGGCCGTGTGGTAATGGCTCCTCCGCCATACCTGGTACCTGGCCCCGCTCCTCCATCATACCTGGTGCCTGGCCCCGCTCCTCCACCATACCCGGTGCCTGGCCCCGCTCCTCCATCATACCTGGTGCCTGGCTCCGCTCCTCCGCCATACCTGGTACCTGGCCCCGCTCCTCCATCATACCTGGTGCCTGGCCCCGCTCCTCCACCATACCCGGTGCCTGGCCCCGCTCCTCCATCATACCTGGTGCCTGGCCCCGCTCCTCCACCATACCTGGTGCCTGGCCCCGCTCCTCCACCATACCTGGTGCCTGGCCCCGCTCCTCCACCATACCTGGTGCCTGGCCCCGCTCCTCCACCATACCTGGTGCCTGGCCCCGCTCCTCCACCATACCTGGTGCCTGGCCCCGCTCCTCCACCATACCTGGTGCCTGGCCCAGCTCCTCCACCATACCTGGTGCCTGGCCCCGCTCTTCCACCATACCTGGTGCCTGGCCCCGCTCTTCTACCATACCTGGTGCCTGGCCCCGCTCCTCCACCATACCTGGTACCTGGCCCCGCTCTTCTACCATACCTGGTGCCTGGCCCCGCTCTTCTACCATACCTGGTGCCTGGCCCCGCTCCTCCACCATACCTGGTGCCTGGCCCCGCTCTTCTACCATACCTGGTGCCTGGCTCCGCTCTTCTACCATACCTGGTGCCTGGCCCCGCTCCTCCACCATACCTGGTGCCTGGCCCCGCTCTTCTACCATACCTGGTGCCTGGCCCCGCTCCTCCACCATACCTGGTACCTGGCCCCGCTCTTCTACCATACCTGGTGCCTGGCCCCGCTCTTCTACCATACCTGGTGCCTGGCCCCGCTCCTCCACCATACCTGGTGCCTGGCCCCGCTCTTCTACCATACCTGGTGCCTGGCCCCGCTCTTCTACCATACCTGGTGCCTGGCCCCGCTCTTCTACCATACCTGGTGCCTGGCCCCGCTCTTCTACCATACCTGGTGCCTGGCCCCGCTCTTCTACCATACCTGGTGCCTGGCCCCGCTCTTCTACCATACTCGGTGCCTGGCCCCGCTCCTCCACCAAACCTGGTGCCTGGCCCCGCTCTTCTACCATACCTGGTGCCTGGCCCCGCTCTTCTACCATACCTGGTGCCTGGCCCCGCTCCTCCACCATACCTGGTGCCTGGCCCCGCTCTTCTACCATACCTGGTGCCTGGCCCCGCTCTTCTACCATACCTGGTGCCTGGCCCCGCTCTTCTACCATACCTGGTGCCTGGCCCCGCTCTTCTACCATACCTGGTGCCTGGCCCCGCTCTTCTACCATACCTGGTGCCTGGCCCCGCTCTTCTACCATACTCGGTGCCTGGCCCCGCTCCTCCACCAAACCTGGTGCCTGGCCCCGCTCTTCTACCATACCTGGTGCCTGGCCCCGCTCTTCTACCATACCTGGTGCCTGGCCCCGCTCCTCACCATACCTGGTGCCTGGCCCCGCTCTTCTACCATACCTGGTGCTTGGCCCCGCTCCTCCACCATACCTGGTGCCTGGCCCAGCTCTTCTACCATACCTGGTGCCTGGCCCCGCTCTTCTACCATACCCGGTGCCTGGCCCCGCTCCTCTACCATACCTGGTGCCTGGCCCCGCTCTTCTACCATACCTGGTGCCTGGCCCCGCTCTTCTACCATACCTGGTGCCTGGCCCCGCTCCTCCACCATACCTGGTGCCTGGCCCCGCTCTTCTATTATACCTGGTGCCTGGCCCCGCTCTTCTACCATACCTGGTGCCTGGCCCCGCTCTTCTACCATACCTGGTGCCTGGCCCCGCTCTTCTACCATACCTGGTGCCTGGCCCCGCTCTTCTACCATACCTGGTGCCTGGCCCCGCTCTTCTACCATGCCCGGTGCCTGGCCCCGCTCCTCCACCAAACCTGGTGCCTGGCCCCGCTCTTCTACCATACCCGGTGCCTGGCCCCGCTCCTCCACCATACCTGGTGCCTGGCCCCGCTCTTCTTCCATACCCCGTGCCTGGACCCGCTCCTCTACCATACCTGGTGCCTGGCCCCGCTCTTCTACCATACCTGGTGCCTGGCCCCGCTCTTCTACCATACCTGGTGCCTGGCCCCGCTCCTCCACCATACCTGGTGCCTGGCCCCGCTCTTCTATTATACCTGGTGCCTGGCCCCGCTCTTCTACCATACCTGGTGCCTGGCCCCGCTCTTCTACCATACCTGGTGCCTGGGCCCGCTCTTCTACCATACCTGGTGCCTGGCCCCGCTCTTCTACCATACCTGGTGCCTGGCCCCGCTCTTCTACCATACCCGGTGCCTGGCCCCGCTCCTCCACCAAACCTGGTGCCTGGCCCCGCTCTTCTACCATACCCGGTGCCTGGCCCCGCTCCTCCACCATACCTGGTGCCTGGCCCCGTTCCTCCACCATACCTGGTACCTGGCCCCGCTCCTCCATCATACCTGGTGCCTGGCCCCGCTCCTCCACCATACCTGGTGCCTGGCCCCGCTCCTCCACCAAACCTGGTGCCTGGCCCCGCTCTTCTACCATACCCGGTGCCTGGCCCCGCTCCTCCACCATACCTGGTGCCTGGCCCCGCTCTTCTACCATACCTGGTGCCTGGCCCCGCTCTTCTACCATACTCGGTGCCTGGCCCCGCTCCTCCACCAAACCTGGTGCCTGGCCCCGCTCTTCTACCATACCTGGTGCCTGGCCCCGCTCTTCTACCATACCTGGTGCCTGGCCCCTCTCCTCCACCATACCTGGTGCCTGGCCCCGCTCTTCTACCATACCTAGTGCCTGGCCCCGCTCTTCTACCATACCTGGTGCTTGGCCCCGCTCCTCCACCATACCTGGTGCCTGGCCCCGCTCTTCTACCATACCTGGTGCCTGGCCCCGCTCTTCTACCATACCCGGTGCCTGGCCCCGCTCCTCTACCATACCTGGTGCCTGGCCCCGCTCTTCTACCATACCTGGTGCCTGGCCCCGCTCTTCTACCATACCTGGTGCCTGGCCCCGCTCCTCCACCATACCTGGTGCCTGGCCCCGCTCTTCTATTATACCTGGTGCCTGGCCCCGCTCTTCTACCATACCTGGTGCCTGGCCCCGCTCTTCTACCATACCTGGTGCCTGGCCTCGCTCTTCTACCATACCTGGTGCCTGGCCCCGCTCTTCTACCATACCTGGTGCCTGGCCCCGCTCTTCTACCATACCCGGTGCCTGGCCCCGCTCCTCCACCAAACCTGGTGCCTGGCCCCGCTCTTCTACCATACCCGGTGCCTGGCCCCGCTCCTCCACCATACCTGGTGCCTGGCCCCGCTCTTCTTCCATACCCCGTGCCTGGACCCGCTCCTCTACCATACCTGGTGCCTGGCCCCGCTCTTCTACCATACCTGGTGCCTGGCCCCGCTCTTCTACCATACCTGGTGCCTGGCCCCGCTCTTCTACCATACCTGGTGCCTGGCCCCGCTCTTCTACCATTCCTGGTGCCTGGCCCCGGTCTTCTACCATACCCGGTGCCTGGCCCCGCTCCTCCACCAAACCTGGTGCCTGGCCCCGCTCTTCTACCATACCCGGTGCCTGGCCCCGCTCCTCCACCATACCTGGTGCCTGGCCCCGCTCTTCTTCCATACCCCGTGCCTGGACCCGCTCCTCCACCATACCTGGTGCCTGGCCCCGCTCTTTTACCATACCCGGTGCCTGGCCCCGCTCCTCTACCATACCTGGTGCCTGGCCCCGCTCTTCTACCATACCTGGTGCCTGGCCCCGCTCTTATACCATACCTGGTGCCTGGCCCCGCTCTTCTACCATACCCGATGCCTGGCCCCGCTCCTCTACCATACCTGGTGCCTGGCCCCGCTCTTCTACCATACCCGGTGCCTGGCCCCGCTCCTCCACCAAACCTGGTGCCTGGCCCCGCTCTTCTACCATACCCGGTGCCTGGCCCCGCTCCTCCACCATACCTGGTGCCTGGCCCCGCTCTTCTACCATACCCCGTGCCTGGACCCGCTCCTCCACCATACCTGGTGCCTGGCCCCGCTCTTCTACCATACCCGGTGCCTGGCCCCGCTCCTCTACCATACCTGGTGCCTGGCCCCGCTCTTCTACCATACCTGGTGCCTGGCCCCGCTCTTCTACCATACCTGGTGCCTGGCCCCGCTCTTCTACCATACCTGGTGCCTGGCCCCGCTCTTCTACCATACCCGGTGCCTGGCCCCGCTCCTCCACCATACCTGGTGCCTGGCCCCGCTCTTCTACCATACCTGGTGCCTGGCCCCGCTCTTCTACCATACCCGGTGCCTGGCCCCGCTCTTCTACCATACCCGGTGCCTGGCCCCGCTCCTCCACCATACCTGGTGCCTGGCCCCGCTCTTCTACCATACCCGGTGCCTGGCCCCGCTCCTCTACCATACCTGGTGCCTGGCCCCACTCTTCTACCATACCTGGTGCCTGGCCACGCTCTTCTACCATACCCGGTGCCTGGCCCCGCTCTTCTACCATACCCGGTGCCTTTTCCCGCTCCTCCACCAAACCTGGTGCCTGGCCCCGCTCTTCTACCATACCTGGTGCCTGGCCCCGCTTTTCTACCATACCCGGTGCCTGGCCCCGCTCCTCCACCAAACCTGGTGCCTGGCCCCGCTCTTCTACCATACCTGGTGCCTGGCCCCGCTTTTCTACCATACCCGGTGCCTGGCCCCGCTCCTCCACCAAACCTGGTGCCTGGCCCCGCTCTTCTACCATACCTGGTGCCTGGCCCCGCTCTTCTACCATACCCGGTGCCTGGCCCCGCTCTTCTACCATACCTGGTGCCTGGCCCCGCTCTTCTACCATACCCGGTGCCTGGCCCCGCTCCTCCACCATACCTGGTGCCTGGCCCTGCTCTTCTACCATACCCTGTGCCTGTCCCCGCTCCTCCACCATACCTGGTGCCTGGCCCCGCTCTTCTACCATACCCGGTGCCTGGCCCCGCTCCTCCACCATACCTGGTGCCTGGCCCCGCTCTTTTACCATACCTGGTGCCTGGCCCCGCTCTTGTACCATACCTGGTGCCTGGCCCCGCTCTTCTACCATACCTGGTGCCTGGCCCCGCTCCTCCACCATACCTGGTGCCTGGCTCCGCTCTTCTACCATACCTGGTGCCTGGCCCCGCTCTTCTACCATACCTGGTGCCTGGCCCCGCTCTTCTACCATACCCGTTGCCTGGCCCCGCTCCTCCACCAAACCTGGTGCCTGGCCCCGCTCTTCTACCATACCTGGTGCCTGGCCCCGCTCTTCTACCATACCCGGTGCCTGGCCCCGCTCTTCTACCATACCTAGTGCCTGGCCCCGCTCTTCTATACCCGGTGCCTGGCCCCGCTCCTCCACCATACCTGGTGCCTGGCCCTGCTCTTCTACCATACCCTGTGCCTGTCCCCGCTCCTCCACCATACCTGGTGCCTGGCCCCGCTCTTCTACCATACCCGGTGCCTGGCCCCGCTCCTCCACCATACCTGGTGCCTGGCCCCGCTCTTCTACCATACCTGGTGCCTGGCCCCGCTCTTCTACCATACCTGGTGCCTGGCCCCGCTCTTCTACCATACCCGGTGCCTGGCCCCGCTCCTCTACCATACCTGGTGCCTGGCCCCGCTCTTCTACCATACCTGGTGCCTGGCCCCGCTCTTCTACCATACCCGGTGCCTGGCCCCGCTCTTCTACCATACCCGGTGCCTGGCCCTGCTCCTCCACCATACCTGGTGCCTGGCCCCGCTCTTCTACCATACCTGGTGCCTGGCCCCGCTCTTCTACCATACCTGGTGCCTGGCCCCGCTTCTCCACCATACCTGGTGCCTGGCCCCGCTCTTCTACCATACCTGGTGCCTGGCCCCGCTCCTCCACCATACCTGGTGCCTGGCTCCGCTCTTCTACCATGCCTGGTGCCTGGCCCCGCTCTTCTACCATACCTGGTGCCTGGCCCCGCTCTTCTACCATACCCGGTGCCTGGCCCCGCTCCTCCACCAAACCTGGTGCCTGGCCCCGCTCTTCTACCATACCTGGTGCCTGGCCCCGCTCTTCTACCATACCCGGTGCCTGGCCCCGCTCTTCTACCATACCCGGTGCCTGGCCCCGCTCCTCCACCATACCTGGTGCCTGGCCCCGCTCCTCCACCATACCTGGTGCCTGGCCCCGCTCCTCCACCATACCTGGTGCCTGGCCCCGCTCTTCTACCATACCCGGTGCCTGGCCCCGCTCCTCCACCATACCTGGTGCCTGGCCCCGCTCTTCTACCATACCTGGTGCCTGGCCCCGCTCTTCTACCATACCTGGTGCCTGGCCCCGCTCTTCTACCATACCTGGTGCCTGGCCCCGCTCGTCTACCATACCCGGTGCCTTGCCCCGCTCTTCTACCATACCCGGTGCCTGGCCCTGCTCCTCCACCATACCTGGTGCCTGGCCCCGCTCTTCTACCATACCTGGTGCCTGGCCCCGCTCGTCTACCATACCTGGTGCCTGGTCCCGCTTCTCCACCATACCTGGTGCCTGGCCCCGCTCTTCTACCATACCCGGTGCCTGGCCCCGCTCTTCTACCATACCTGGTGCCTGGCCCCGCTCTTCTACCATACCTGGTGCCTGGCCCCGCTCCTCCACCATACCTGGTGCCTGGCCCCGCTCTTCCACCATACCTGGTGCCTGGCCCCGCTCCTCCACCATACCTGGTGCCTGGCCCCGCTCCTCCACCATACCTGGTGCCTGGCCCGGGTACATAATGCAGCATTTAGGCAAATATAAGTCTGAGATATGAAAGTCTTAAATAGGATCACAATACAGAACAAAGATCACCAACTCCATCTGTTACTGACTATGGCCGCAAAACTACTACATGTTCTAGTGAGTCACAGATTCAACTCCACATAGCTCCCACGTTCTCACATTTCAAGAAACAAATGTTTTAAAACAAATATTGCAATTTGTTTTAAAATTTCGTTCACTCTCTAATAATGTTGGAATGAGTGAAAATATGTTTCGCTTCAATTCCAGTAATTGTGTTTGGTTTGCTGCTCCGGATATATGGCGAGGTATATATCAAAAAGATATATAGTACCATTAATGAAAACGTTCACACAGAGAAATCACACTAATATGAAATATATCAATGAGAGAATCAACTGAGGCTTTGAAGGGGCTCGAACGCGCGACCGAGAGAATCGCAGCTGCTGACGCTAACCATTAGACCATCCTTCCCATCAGGAAGGATCCTCGTTGCATATTTTGTGAACTTTTAAAAAAAATTCCTAGTTTGTTTGTTTTTCACTAAGCACTACAGTGTTGGTCTCATCTTCGTGGTATATAAAGAATGAAAAGCCCTTTGGGCAAGTTTGTGAAGGATTCACGGATGATGCTAAATTTTCCATATGCAGCTGTTGTTATGCTGCTACTGTGGGCTTCTGGCATCAGATAAGGTGTTATGTCCACTCCCAGGTCCTTCTCATTTTTCTGGTTGAAGAATCTATCTTCTCTTCACCCAACACTGCTGTACTAGTTTTTACACTCTTGTTCCAATCCTCATGACTTTGTAGTTAAATAGATTAAATTCAAGCAGTAGTTTTTCAAACACCATCAGGGGGGTATCAAAATTAGTTTGTAATGAGTCATAATTTATTTATTAGTGATTCGGGTCTGTAGTTTAATGGTTTCTGTCTTCCCCGCTTTCTTGTAAACTGGCACCACATTAGTTATTTTACAGCAAGTGGGAAGTTAGAGAGTATTTAAATATTAGGACTAGGAGGGACTGCACAATGCTCCAGCTCTCT
Source organism: Procambarus clarkii (assembly GCF_040958095.1). Classification (NCBI taxonomy): domain Eukaryota; kingdom Metazoa; phylum Arthropoda; class Malacostraca; order Decapoda; family Cambaridae; genus Procambarus; species Procambarus clarkii. Next base: position 30,593,259 of record NC_091178.1, on the reverse strand, counting down.
CTTTTAGTATCAAAGGCGATTTTTTTGTCTGATCCTACAATTTTTGTTGCATCAATTTCCTCTAGTTTTTGTCTGATCTATTGGGTGCTGATCACACTGGACAAAAAGGAGGGAGTATACACACGGTGAGTGATAAAGTGGAATAGAAGGAACCTAATAAAAGCTTGCATGACGTATTCAAACCCAAATGCGCACTTGTGAAAAGCTCACTGTAATCTGTGTATTTACTAATTGTGTCTGCAGAATCGGGTGAGTGTGTGTGTGTGTGTGTGTGTGTGTGTGTGCTCACCTATTTGTACTCACCTATTTGTGCTTGCGGGGGTTGAGCTTTGGCTCTTTGGTCCCGCCTCTCAACTGTCACTCAACTGGTGTACAGGTTCCTGAGCCTACTGGGCTGAGCCAGCTTCGTCTTGTCCTTGACAAGGCACGGGCTCCATGCTGGGGCCGTATACTCCAGGATTGGTCTTACATATGTGGTGTACAAGATTGTGAACGATTCCTTACACAGGTTCCTGAACGCTGTTCTGATGTTAGCCAGCCTCGCATATGCCGCAGACTTTATTCTTTTTATGTGGGCTTCAGGAGACAGGTTTGGCGTGATATCAACTCCTAGATCTTTCTCTCTGTCAGTTTCATTAAGTACTTTATCTCCTATTCTGTATCCTGTGTCTGGCCCCCTGTGTGTGTGTGTGTGTGTGGGTGGGTGTGTGTACTCACCTAGTTGTTGAACTCACCTAGTTGTGTTTGCGGGGGGTTGAGCTCTGGCTCTTTGGTCCCGCCTCTTAACCGTCAATCAACTGATGTACAGATTCCTGAGCCTACTGGGCTCTGTCATATCTACATTTGAAACTGTGTATGGAGTCAGCCTCCACCACATCACTTCCTAGTGCATTCCATTTACTAACTACTCTGACACTAATAAAGTTCTTTCTAATGTCTCTGTGGCTCATTTGGGCACTCAGCTTCCACCTGTGTCCCCTTGTGCGTGTGCCACCTGTGTTAAATAATCCATCCTTGTCCGCCCTGTCAATTCCCCTGAGAATTTTGTATGTGGTGATCATGTCTCCCCTAGCTCTTCTTTCTTAGAGCGACGTGAGGTGCAATTCACGTAATCTGTCCTCATAACTCATGCCTCATTGTTCTGGGACTAACCTAGTGGTATATCTCTGAACTTTTTCCAGCTTCGTCTTGTGCTTGACTAGGTACGGACTCCATGCTGGGGCTGCATACTCCAGGATTGGCCTTACATATGTGGTATACTATGTTCTGAAGGATTCCTTACACAGGTTTCTGAAAACAGTTCTCTGTACTTACCTAATTGTATTTACCTAATTGTGCTTGCGGGGGTTGAGCTTTGGCTCTTTGGTCTGAAACAGTATCCAGGGTTCTGAAAGATTCCTTACATAAATTTCTAAAAGCCAGTTCTTATGTTGGCCAGTCTAGCATATGCCGCTGATGCCGCTGGAGCTCCGATTCTAGTAACATTATTATTGCAATAATGGAAGGATTAGTGAAGGATTTGGTGAGTCTGGTTGGAGCTCTGAGAGCAGAGATGGATTCCCTGCGGGAGGAGGTACGATGGCTGACACTTCGGGAGGAAACGAAGGAGGAGGCCAGTGTTGACGGGACCTCATTAAGAAGGACTGACGGGACCAGTATTAAGAAGACCTCGTCTTGGCAAGTTGTGAAAGACAGGGGTCTTAAGAAGACCTTGGCAAAACCGACAACTAATAGCCTACACCTAAGGACTTTTAATGCATTTGACATATTAGAGGACGAGTGCTGTGGTGAACCTGTTGTTCAAAGAGGAGGCAAAGCAACGAGGAGCATTGAAGCGCAAGTCCCTCAAACTGCTCGAAAGGAAAAGGGAGAATCGAAGCGAATTTTGGTTGTGGGAGATTCCCAGGTGAGATATTTAAACAGAACGTTTTGTGCCAGAGATAGGGGGAACAGATTCAGGGTTTGCTATCCGGGAGCTGGAATTGGTGATATTGTTGGAAACATGAATGATATTATGACAGGAAATGGAAACAAACCCATTATTTGTATTAGTGCAGGGGGTAATGATGTTGGGCGAGTTGGGAGTGAGGAACTAATACAGAGACTCAGGACAGCCATTGAATTAGTTAGGAGCAAGGGAGGAATCCCGATCATATGTGGCATTCTTCCAAGAAAGGGAGTGGGAAATGAATGGATGTCAAGGGCACTTGGTGTCAATTGCCGGCTGGAAAGATATTGCAAATCAAATTCAATATCTTTCATAGACCACTGGGAACACTTCTATGGAAGAAATGAAATGTATGCTCATGATGGGGTGCATCTATCGAGAGCTGGGGTTGTTGCTGTTGCGAACTCGTTGGAAGAAATGGTTAGAGGTGTTTGTTTGGGTTTAAACTGTTAGCAGATAGAGGTATGGGAATTGATTTGGAGGAAGGAGGTAATAAAAGTATGTGTTTGTGGGAGAAAGGAATTGGCAAAATGATCAGGGAAAGAGAAAGGCCTCAAAATAACAATTCACTTAGGGTATATTACACTAACAGTAGAAGTCTAAGAAATAAAATTAACGAATTAAATGCTCTTGTCTGCACAGAAAAAATAGATATTATTGCACTTACCGAAACGTGGATGAATGTATAAAATAGAGAACTATTAGCTAATAGCCTAAGAAATATATTTTAGGCTATTTTAATAGCCTAAGAATTTTTCGGGTCAAATTGATTGGAAAGTCTTGGGTATGGGGTGTGAGCCGGTCTTGGAGCGAGACATGAACCCAGCGATAGGTGACTTAAATGGGGATTTCGATGTGGATTCAATATATAACTTATTTAAGAATATTCTAAACAAAGCACAGGAACGTAGTATACCATACAAATTGAATAGATCGAATACTAATGACCCAAAGTGGATAACAAAGAATTTGAAGAACCTTATAGGTAAAAGGAGAGCTTGGTACAAAAGGATTAAGAATGGAGAAGTCAGTTTAGAACAGGAATTCGTACAACTGGTTAGAAATGTTAATAAGGAGATAAGGAAAGCAAAAAGAAACTACGAAGTTCGCATAGCAGGACAAGCAAAGACAAATCCTAAAGTTTTTTTTAGTTATATCGTGCTAAGACTAGGGAAAGGATAGGTCCATTAAAAACTGAGACAGGTCAAATAACAGATAGTGATGAAGAGAGATGAGTAGTATTTTTAATAAATATTTTGTATCTGTATTTACTAAAGAGGAACTTAACAGTATGCCTTCAGCCGAACAAGTCTATGTGGGTGGGGACGAGGACAGGTTGACTAGTTTAGCAGTTACCAGGGAGGATGTAATTAAACAAATAGTAAAACTGAAACCAAACAAATCCCCAGGGCCGGATGAAGTGTTTGCCAGGGTGCTTAAAGAATGCAAAGAGGAGCTTTGTGACCCACTGTCAACCATATTTAATAAATCAATAGAGTCAGGCAGAGTGCCAGAGTTTTCGAAAGTTGCTAATGTGATACCAGTTTTTAAGAAAGGAGATAGATCACTTGCGTCTAACTATCGACCAATTAGCCTAACGTCTATTGTGGGAAAGTTACTCGAATCTATAATAGCAAATAAAATTCGTCTTCATCTTGAAAAACATAAATTAATAATTGAGTCGCAACATGGTTTTATAAATGGCCGTTCATGTTTAACAAATTTGTTATCTTTTTATTCTAGCATAGTTGAGGCAGTTGATAGTGGTAAGGATTGTGATGTTGTGTACCTTGACTTTAGCAAAGCTTTTGATACAGTGCCACATGAAAGACTGATTAAAAAGATAGAGTCTCATGGTATTGGGGGTGCTATATTAAGCTGGATTAGGGCATGGCTATACCAAAGGAAACAGAGAGTTAGTATAAATGGAATCAAGTCAGAGTGGGAAAATGTTGTAAGTGGAGTGCCTCAAGGCTCTGTCCTGGGACCTCTGTTGTATATAATATATTGTCGGAAAATCCGACACCATTTAATAATCATACAGATAATAACTGTATTACCAACAAGTTACCCATAGAAAACGTAACTTGTAGTGGAATTACCGTCTATAGAAAACGGGATATCATCACCACATACTATTATAATTCACCAGCTATTCTGCTGGGAATTGTTCTTAAATACATTAGTCTTTGGACTTTTCCATCATAAAAACATCTTATATAAATTAACTTAATTATCAATATTAAAGTAGAGTAAATGTGACCCTTCTATCACGTTCTGAAATCTGGACAATGTAAGCCAGGCGTCAGAGTGGAGGAAGGAGGGCAGCCATTGTTGTTATATTGAGACCAGAGGCTCACACGGGAGCAAATTCGGCTCCTGTTAAATTTACTTGGACGTAGTGTTATGGAACCCAAAGGTGTACCATTGTCAACACGCTGTCTACAAATTCAAGTTAAGTGTCTATCCGAAACCCGTTTATCATTCATTTATGGCCATTAATGTCAGGATATAGGGTGATCCGGTTAGAACGCGAAATCGCCTCATACTAAAGGTAATTAAGCCAGGTCTTCATGTTCCATGTACTGTTTTCTCTGATATACTTGTCATATATAGGATTCTGGCTTCACAGCTAGCGCACTTTTGACAGGTCAAGACGAGGATGCAAGATTTGTGCACCAGTTACTGGGTGATATGGAAGCTACCTCAAAGAGGATAATTTGGTGTCTACACCCTAGTTATACCTGGTGGACTAACCTGCTGTACTATAAGATAAGGAACCTCTTCAATGTATGTAGTTACTGTAGTTTGATTGGCTGCATACATATAAATATAAACCCCCTTAATGTGTAGAGGATCGATTTGTGAGATTATGAGATTATTGCAGAAATACAGTCCACTTATCATTATACAAATTGCTATCGAAGTATATAAATTAACGTAAATATAAATTCATATAAATTAAATAAATATAAATCTCACAGGTCGGTTCCCACATTATTTGGTCCTTCGAACCGGATGACGGATTATTTGATCCCTTGAACCCACATTTGGTCATCTTAGTACCGGATGAACCAGTTATCCAGTGGATTCATTAAATATACTAGTGCAGTGTTATTTAAACAAAGGCCAGCCAGTCAAAGACGGAAGCGTAGCCTCGAGGGAGCTCAGGAGCCTCCCTCAGCCGAGTTCAGCCTTAGTCAGCGGTTTCATGCACACCCACAGAAATTTGGTGGCGTGTTATTTCGTGAAATGACAGCGCTAATATAGAATCCAGCCAAATTAGTGACTGTGTCTTCGCGAGATTGTTCACGGATTTCGTGGTGTTACATTTCGCGAGAGATTATCTACGAATTTTGTGGACTTTATTTCGCGAGGTCACTAATAACATTTAATACTTCTAGATAATATTAGAAGTTTCATAGAGGCTAATTAAGAGGCTATTATCAATAATTGTGTATATTATTTCTCCAAATAGAGAATTATTTAATATATATTGCACTAGTGATCACAGTATAATATTTACTAATTGCCAACCCACAACAGGGTAGGATATTAACCATTGACTAGTTGAACTATTATCGTTCATCCTAGTCCCATTATTACCATAGTCAGTTGTACTATATTGATTAACCTAGCACCATTCATGAATGGTCCAGACCCTATTTTGGGTGTAATTTTTATCAACTCGAGTTGAGTTGTATATATAATAATTTACTTATGATCATTACACCTTTGAGTGATTAATTAGTGTCTCTACCATCCTAGGGTGATATAGAAGAGCTAACCTAAAGGTACTTCCAGTGACACTGGTTTATCACTCAAATCATTAGTGTGTATGATTGTATATATATATATATAATGTGTATTAATTTTAAGTGCTAACCTCTAGTAGAGGTAGGATTATTGCCTAGTGAGTGCAGAATTTACCCTAGGCTATCATTAGTGTTTGTTCAGTATTATGAGCAGCCCAAGTACAAGTCCCACAAGGCTTCACCAACTAGCCAGTATGGATAATGCAGGGAGAATGAAAAGAACCCTTGCAGGTCTTAAAGGCCACTTAACAAGACAGATCAAGAAATGTGAAGATTTGTCACAACAATCAACAGTTGATTATGCTGACCTGGAAAGCTATTATCAAGCAGCTGCAGGTAAATTTGAGCAAATCAAATGCCAAATGGCTGTCCTTGTGGGGACAGACTACTACCATCAATTCATCGGTAGCCCTACTAAATATCAGGGTATAACCATGTTAAACTCTGCAGGAGGTAAATTACTCTCAGGCCCAGTATCAAGCCTGAGGAGACCTATGCCTGCAGATAAACAATACCAGTAGAAATCTAAATTTGTCAGCTGATTATATTTCTCCAGTAGCATTATACTAAGGAGATTACAGCTGACTATAGTAACAGAGGTTGATGTTAGTATCATCATTTGAAGCTGAAGATGAGTTCATGAGGCCTCAGTGGCAAATCAGTGAACAGTAGCCTAAAACAGCTACAAGTCACTGCGACCAATGTCACTGAACCCACTGCAGTCTCAGAACTATACTTTACTTTAATGATGAGCTATTCAATCTTCTGAATCAATTAACTAAATTAAAACCCCAATAAATCTGATGACTGATTTGATACATTTATTATTTAATCAAGATGTATTCCATGGGCCTCAGTGTTTATATATCAGTGACCAGTTACCTGAAGAAACTTCAAGTTATATCTAATGTCACTGATCTCACTGCAGTCCCTGAATCATACTTGACTGTAGTACTTGATCACATTCAGTCTTCTGGGTTAAATAATATGTAATAAGGCTTGAATATTAGCCTTTCAAGAGTTGACAGGGAAATGAAATCGCATTAGACTTCTAACCCCTGCAACTCTAGTACGGGACATCCGTCCTGTACGAACAGACGCACAAATGTGTGATTAATCTAATAATTCGAAGGAGGAGTATCGGTGTTCGTCTGTTCTAAAGAGGACTTCGACCCGTGAGCAGCCCCCTGGGGAATTATGTCGGAAAATCCGACACCATTTAATAATCATACAGATAATAACTGTATTACCAACAAGTTACCCATAGAAAACGTAACTTGTAGTGGAATTACCGTCTATAGAAAACGGGATATCATCACCACATACTATTATAATTCACCAGCTATTCTGCTGGGAATTGTTCTTAAATACATTAGTCTTTGGACTTTACCATCATAAAAACATCTTATATAAATTAACTTAATTATCAATATTAAAGTAGAGTAAATGTGACCCTTCTATCACGTTCTGAAATCTGGACAATGTAAGCCAGGCGTCAGAGTGGAGGAAGGAGGGCAGCCATTGTTGTTATATTGAGACCAGAGGCTCACACGGGAGCAAATTCGGCTCCTGTTAAATTTACTTGGACGTAGTGTTATGGAACCCAAAGGTGTACCATTGTCAACACGCTGTCTACAAATTCAAGTTAAGTGTCTATCCGAAACCCGTTTATCATTCATTTATGGCCATTAATGTCAGGATATAGGGTGACCCGGTTAGAACGCGAAATCGCCTCATACTAAAGGTAATTAAGCCAGGTCTTCATGTTCCATGTACTGTTTTCTCTGATATACTTGTCATATATAGGATTCTGGCTTCACAGCTAGCGCACTTTTGACAGGTCAAGACGAGGATGCAAGATTTGTGCACCAGTTACTGGGTGATATGGAAGCTACCTCAAAGAGGATAATTTGGTGTCTACACCCTAGTTATACCTGGTGGACTAACCTGCTGTACTATAAGATAAGGAACCTCTTCAATGTATGTAGTTACTGTAGTTTGATTGGCTGCATACATATAAATATAAACCCCCTTAATGTGTAGAGGATCGATTTGTGAGATTATGAGATTATTGCAGAAATACAGTCCACTTATCATTATACAAATTGCTATCGAAGTATATAAATTAACGTAAATATAAATTCATATAAATTAAATAAATATAAATCTCACAGGTCGGTTCCCACATATATATAAATGATTTAGATTCAGGTTTGAGTAGCAACATTTGCAAATTTGCCGATGATACGAAAATCGGTAGGGAAATTAATTCGGCGGAGGACTCACTATCACTTTAAGTTGATCTAGATAGGGTTTTGAAATGGTCAAAGGATTGGCATGTGCAGTTTAATGCTGATAAATGTAAAGTTCTGAGGTTAGGTAATGATGATAGAGTTACAAGATACGAGCTAGATGGTGTTGAGATTGCGAAGTCGGATTGCGAAAGGGATCTGGGAGTTATGATTGGTAAGAATTTAAAACAAAAGGATCAATGCATAAATGTTCGTAATAAGGCAAATCGGACACTTGGATTTATTAATCGCAGCGTTAGTAACAAGACACCTGGTGTGGTTCTCAAGCTAAATCTTGCTCTAGTTAGGCCCCATTTAGATTATGCAGTTCAGTTTTGGTCGCCATATTATAGAATGGATATAAATTCACTTGAACGTGTCCAGCGTAGGATGACTAAGTTAATTCCCCAAATTAGAAATCTTTCATATGAAGAAAGATTAACAAAGCGTAAGTTGCATTCACTGGAAAGGTGAAAAGTTAGGGGTGACATGATATAGGTTTACAAGTGGGTGAATGGACATAACAAAGGGGATTTTAATAGGATATTAAAAGTATCAACACAAGACAGAACACGAAACAATGGGTATAAATTGGATAAGTTTAGATTTAGGAAAGACTTGGGTATATACTGGTTCAGTAACAGGGTTGTTGATTCGTGGAACTAATTACCGCGTAAAGTGCTGGAGGTGGGGTCCCTCGATTGTTTCAAGCGCGGGTTGGACAAGTATATGAGAGGGATTGGGTGGTTATAAATAGGAGCTGCCTCGTATGGGCCAATAGGCCTTCTGCAGTTGCCTTTGTTCTTATGTTCTTATGTTCTTATGATATTCTTTTGATGTGGGCATCTGGGGACAGGTTCGGTGTGATATCCACCCCCAAATCTTTCTCTCTATTTGAGTGTGTGTGTGTGTGTTTGTGTGTGTGTGTGTGTGTGTGTGTGTGTGTGTGTGTGTGTGTGTGTGTACTCACCTAATTGTACTCACCTAATTGTGCTTGCGGGGGTTGAGCTCTGGCTCTTTGGTCCCGCCTCTCAACCGTCAATCAACTGGTGTACAGATTCCTGAGCCTATTGGGCTCTATCATATCTACATTTGAAACTGTGAATGGAGTCAGCCTCCACCACATCACTTCCTAATGCATTCCATTTGCTAACTACTCTGACACTGAAAAAGTTCTTTCTAACGTCTCTGTGGCTCATTTGAGTACTCAGCTTCCACCTGTGTCCCCTTGTTCGCGTCCCACCAGTGTTGAAAAGTTCATCCTTGTTTACCCGGTCGATTCCCCTGAGGATTTTGTAGGTTGTGATCATGTCCCCCCTTACTCTTCTGTCTTCCAGTGTCGTGAGGTGCATTTCCCGTAGCCTTTCCTCATAACTCATGCCTCTTAGTTCTGGGACTAGTCTAGTAGCATACCTTTGGACTTTTTCCAGCTTCGTCTTGTGCTTGACAAGGTACGGGCTCCATGCTGGGGCCGCATACTCCAGGATTGGTCTTACATATGTGGTGTACAAGATTCTGAATGATTCCTTACACAGGTTCCTGAACGCCGTTCTGATGTTAGCCAGCCTCGCATATGCCGCAGACGTTATTCTCTTTATGTGGGCTTCAGGAGACAGGTTTGGTGTGATATCAACTCCTAGATCTTTCTCTCTGTCTGTTTCATTAAGTACTTCATCTCCTATTCTGTATCCTGTGCCTGGCCTCCTGTTTCCACTGCCTAGTTTCATTACTTTGCATTTACTCGGGTTGAACTTCAACAGCCATTTGTTGGACCATTCACTCAGTCTATCCAGGTCATCTTGTAGCCTCCTACTATCATCCTCTGTTTCAATCCTCCTCATAATTTTTGCATCGTCGGCAAACATTGAGAGGAACGAATCTATACCCTCTGGGAGATCATTTACATATACCAGAAACAGTATAGGTCCAAGGACCGACCCCTGCGGGACTCCACTTGTGACGTCTCGCCAATCTGAGACCTCACCCCTCACACAGACTCGTTGTCTCCTGTTGCTTAGGTATTCCTCTATCCACCGGAGTACCTTCCCTCTCACTCCAGCCTGCATCTCCAACTTTCGCACTAGCCTCTTGTGTGGCACTGTATCAAAGGCTTTCTGACAATCCAAAAATATGCAGTCTGCCCACCCTTCTCTTTCTTGCCTTATTTTTGTTGCCTGGTCGTAGAATTCAAGTAACCCTGTGAGGCAGGACCTGCCATCCCTGAACCCATGTTGATGCTGTGTTACAAAGTTCCTTCGCTCCAGATGCTCCACTAGTTTTTTTCGCACAATCTTCTCCATCAGCTTGCATGGTATGCAGGTTAGGGACACTGGCCTGTAGTTCAGTGCCTCCTGTCTATCCCCTTTCTTGTATATCGGGACTACGTTAGCTGCTTTCCAAATATCTGGCAGTTCCCCTGTTGCCAGTGATTTGTTATACACTATGGAGAGTGGTAGGCTCAGTTCTCTTGCTCCTTCCTTTAGAACCCAAGGGGAGATTCCATCTGGGCCTATAGCCTTCGTCACGTCCAACTCTAGTAAACACTTCCTTACTTCCCCACTGGTAATCTCAAACTCTTCCAGTGGTTCCTGGTTAGCTATTCCCTCACTTACCTCTGGAATTTCTCCTTGTTCTAAGGTGAAGACCTCCTGGAATTTCTTATTCAATTCCTCACACACTTCCTTGTCATTTGTAGTGAATCCTTCCACCCCTATCCTTAATCTCATAACCTGTTCCTTTACTGTTGTTTTTCTCCTAATGTGGCTATGCAACAATTTAGGCTGAGTCTTTGCCTTGCTTGCGATGTCATTTTCGTATTGTCTTTCTGCCTCTCTTCTCATCCTGACATATTCATTCCTGGCATTCTGGTATCTTTCTCTGCTCTCCAGTGTCCTGTTATTCCTATAGTTTCTCCATGCCCTTTTACTTTGCTGCTTAGCTAGCCTACATCTTTGATTAAACCATGGGTTTCTCATCTTCATTTCTCTGTTTTCCTTTTGGACTGGGACAAACTTGTTTGCTGCGTCCTTGCACTTCTGCGTGATGTGTGTGTGTGTGTGTGTGTGTGTGTGTGTATGTGTGTGTGTGCGCGTATGTGTGTGCGTGTGTGTGTGTGTTTAATAGTTGTGTTTTTACGGGGGCTGAGCTTTGCTCTTTCGGCCCGCCTCTCAACTGTCAATCAACTGTTTACTAACTACTTTTTTTTTTTTTTTTTTTCCACACCACACACACACACACACACCCCAGGAAGCAGCCCGTGACAGCTGACTAACTCCCAGGTACCTATTTACTGCTAGGTAACAGGGGCATTCAGGGTGAAAGAAACTTAGCCCATTTGTTTCTGCCTCGTGCGGGAATCGAACCCGCGCCACAGAATTACGAATCCTGCGTGCTATCCACCAGGCTACGAGGCCCCCAGGTGTGTGTGTGTGTGTGTGTGTGTGTGTGTGTGTGTGTGTGTGTGTGTGTGTGTGTGTGTGTGTGTGTGTGTGTGTGTGTGTGTGTGTGTGTGGATGTATGTGTGTGTGTGTACTCACCTAGTTGTGCTTGCGGGGGTTGAGCTCTGGCTCTTTGGTCCCGCCTCAACCGTCAATCAACAGGTGTACAGGTTCCTGGGCCAATTGGGCTCTATCATATCTACACTTGAAACTGTGTATGGAGTCAGCCTCCACCATATTGCTTCCTAATGTATTCCATTTGTCAACCACTCTGACACTAAAAAAGTTCTTTCTAATATCTCTGTGGCTCATTTGGGCGCTCAGTTTCCACCTGTGTCCCCTTGTGCGTTTGCCCCTTGTGTTAAATAGCCTGTCTTTATCAACCCTGCCGATTTCCTTGAGATTCTTGAATGTGGTGATCATGTCCCCCCTAACTCTTCTGTCTTGCAACGAAGTGAGGTTTAATTCCCGTAGTCTCTCCTCGTAGCTCATACCTCTCAGCTCGGGTACTAGTCTGGTGGCAAACCTTTGAACCTTTTCCAGTTTAGTCTTATGCTTGACTAGATATGGACTCCATGCTGGAGCCGCATACTCCAGGATTGGTCTGACATATGTGGAATATAACGTTCTGAAAGATTCCTTACACAAGTTTCTAAAGGCCGTCCTTATGTTAGCCAACCTGGCATATGCTGCTGATGTTATCCTCTTGATATGAGCTTCAGGGAACAAGTCTGGCGTGATATCAACCCCCAGGTCTTTCTCTCTCTCTGACTCTTGAAGTATCTCATCTCCCAAATGGTACCTTGTATCTAGTCTCCTGCTTCCTACCCCTATCTTCATTGCATTACATTTGCGTGGGTTAAACTCTAAAAGCCATATGTTCGACCATTCCAGCAGCTTGTCCAGGTCTTCCTGAAGCCTCAAGCTGTCCTCCTCTGTCTTAATCCTTCTCATAATTTTAGCGTCGTCAGCAAACATTGAGAGGAATGAGTCTATACACTATGGGAGCTCATTTACGTATATCAGAAACAGGATAAGTCCAAGCACAGAGCCCTGTGGGACTCCACTGCTGACTTCACGCCATTCTGAGGTCTCACCCCTCACTGTAACTCTCTGCTTCCTATTGCTTAGGTACTCCCTTATCCACTGGAGCGTCCTACCAGTTACTCCTGCCTGTTTCTCCAGCTTATGCCTCATCCTTTTATGGGGTACTGTGTCAAAGGCTTTCCGATAGTCCAAAAAAAATGCAGTCCACCCATCCTTCTCTTTCTTGCTTAATCTTTGTCACCTGATCGTAGAATTCTATCAAGCCTGTAAGGCAAGATTTACCCTCCCTGAACCCATGTTGATGGGTTGTCGCGAAGTCTCTTCTCTCTAGATGTGTTACTAGGTTTTTTCTCACGATCTTCTCCATCACCTTGCATGGTATACAAGTTAAGGACACTGGCCTGTAGTTCAGTGCCTCTTGTCTGTCACCCTTTTTGTATATTGGTACTACATTAGCAATCTTCCATATTTCTAGTAGGTCTCCCGTTTCCAGTAACCTACTATACACTATGGAGGGTGGCAAGCAAAATGCTCCTGCACACTCTTTCACTACCAATGGTGAGATTCCGTCCGGCCCAACAGTTTTTCTCACATCCAGCTCCAATAGATGCTTCTTGACCTCATCTCTAGTAATTTCGAACCTTTCCAAGGTCACCTGGTTTGTTGCCACCTCTCTTAGCGCCGTGACCTCTACCTGTTCTATTGTAAAGACCTCCTGGAACCATTTGTTGAGTTCTTCACGCACCTCTTTGTCATTCTCTGTGTACCTGTCCTCGCCCACCCTAAGTTTCATCACCTGTTCCTTCACTGTTGTCTTCCTCCTGATGTGACTGTGTAGTAGCTTTGGTTCGGTCTTGGCTTTATTAGCTATATCATTTTCATACCTTTTCTTAGCTGCTCTTCTCACACTAACATACTCGTTCCTGGTTCTCTGGTATCTCTCTCTACTTTCTGGTGTTCTGTTATTACGGAAGTTCCTCAATGCCCTTTTGTTCAACTCCTTTGCTTTCATACATTCCCTATTAAACCACGGATTCTTCTTTTGCTTCTCTGTTTTTTCCTGTCGGGCTGGGACAAACCTGCTTACAGCCTCCTGACATTTTTTGGTGACATAGTCCATCATGTCTTGTATGGACTTGGTTCCGAATTCTGTGTCCCAATGTATATCCCATAAGACTTTATTCATCTCCTCATAGTTTCCCTTTCGGTACGCCAGCCCTTTGTTTCCCAGATCTTTTTTGGGGGTGATAATTCCAAGCTCAACCAGGTACTCAAAGCTCAGTACGCAATGATCACTCATTCCCAAGGGGGCTTCCAACTTAACTTCCCTTATATCCGACTCATTTAGGGTAAATATCAGATCAAGCAAGGCTGGTTCATCCCCTCCTCTCATTCTTGTAGGTCCCTTGATGTGTTGACTTAGAAAGTTTCTTGTCGCCACATCCAGCAGCTTAGCTCTCCATGTGTCTGGGCCTCCATGTGGGTCTCTGTTCCCCCAATCTATCTTCCCATGGTAGAAGTCTCACATGATTGGTAGTCTGGATCCGTTCCTGCTAGCCACAGAAGCTGCTCTCTCTATTATATTGATGGTGGCCAAGTTGTTTTTATCATATTCCTTTCTGGGTCTTCTGTCATTCGGTGGGGGGTTATATATGACTACTACTATAATTTTCTGTCCTCCAGTTGTTATGGTGCCTGATATGTAGTCACTGAAACCTTCACAGTTCTGAATTACCATCTCTTTGAAACTCCAACCTTCTCTTAGTAGCAAAGCTATAACACCTCCTCCTCTCCCTTCTCTCTCTTTCCTCACTACATAGTAGCCCTATGGAAACACTGCATTTGTTATAGTTTTCGTTAGCTTTGTTTCTGTGAGTGCTACTATGTCTGGGTTTTCTCCTAGTGCCCATTCTCCGAGTTCACTTGTTTTATTTGTAACCCCATCTATGTTAGTGTACATTGCCTTGAAGCTCACTTTCTTCTGTTCATTTTCTTGTCCCTTTCTTGGCAAGCATTCTGCTGGTGTGGGAAGCTGTTCGTGGGTGAGAAGATTTGTGAGGTAGTTTACAGGGTCTCAGAGGATTTTGGAGTGGGGGGTGGGGGTTTAAGGGAATTGGGGATAGGTAGGGTGTGTGTTAAGGAGATAGGGGGGACATGGAGGATGTGGGGTTAGGGGGGAGGAGGGATAGGGAGGGTATGGGATGAAGGGGGAGGGGAGACTGGGGGGGAAAGGTGGGAGGGGGACATGACCGGAATGAGGAAGGGGTGACAGGGTCAGAATGGGGTGGGGGTAGGGAGAGTTGGGTGGGGGAAGGTAGGGTGAGGGGAAGGGAGGGTTTCTATGCAGAGGGGGATGGTGGTGTTGCCCTCCCCTCTGGTGTTGCTGGGATGCTGGTCTTTGGTTCCCCCTCTTGTCTCTAGGACTGCTGTGATGGGGGCTGTGATTTCCTGGTTTGCTCATCTCTCCCTGCGCTTCCTCCTTGCCTCTGCTGTCCTGGTTCTCTTCTCCTTCTTCATGTCCCTCTGCAGGAATACTTTTTTGTATCCCTCCACATGCTGCAGACGATTCTTCCTTTCGAGAATATCCTCCTTCGTGGTTTTGTTTGTAAACACCACCTTTACAAGTCGGTTTCTGTCCTTGTTGTACCACCCCAACCTGAAAACCTTCTCAATGTTTTGTTCAGCCCTTTCCATCTGTAACCCCTTCAGTAGCCCCTGTACTGCCTCTCTATCCTTGCTATTTCATTCTTGCCTGTTGGATCCTTCCTGTTCTTTGATGCCTACAACTACCACTGATCTTTTTCTCTCTAGCAGCTGTGTGGTGCACCTTGCTGCTTCCTGTGAGGTAGCAGCTTGCATGGATACCTCCCTCACTGTGGCCATTGCTTCTGAGCTCTTTTTCAGTATGTCCACAAATGTTTTAGGTACAGAGGCATTTCCTTCCAATGTAACATTCCCACCTTCCCTTTGGATGATAATCTGATGCTCGGTCTCTTTATTTTTCTCTGTGAGGGATTTGATCTCCTCCCTTGCTGATGTCAGCTCACTTTGCTGGTTGTTAATTCTAATCCTCATTTCATGCATCTCTCTCCTGAATTCCTCCAGAACTTGAGTTAACATTTCCTTCGTTTGGTCACTCTGGCTGTTTCCTGTGTCCTTGTTGCGTCTTCCTGCCATTTTGCCCCTTGTCAAGAGAGAGAGCAAGAGAGAGAGAGAGAGAGAGAAAGAGAGAGCAAGAGAGAGAGAGCTAGAGAGTGCAGGAGAGCAATAGAGTGCAGGAGAGCAAGAGAGAGAGAGCAAGATAGAGAGAGAGCAAGAGAGAGAGAACAAGAGAGAGAGAGAGAGAGAGAGAGAGAGAGAGAGAGAGAGAGAGAGAGAGAGAGAGAGAGAGAGAGAGAGAGAGAGAGAGAGAGAGAGAGAGAGAGAGAGAGAGAGAGAGAGAGAGAGAGAGAGAGAGAGAGAGAGAGAGAGAGCGTGTGTGTGCGTGTGTGCGCGTGGGATGGGGGTTAAGAGGAGGTCTGGTGTTGTCTGCAGGTGATTACGGCAGGTAAGAGAGGGGGTAAGAGAGGGGGTGGATTATGAGTGAGGATTTTATCCCTTTTCCATGAAAGGTGTTAATCCCTTCTAGCCTGACTGGACGTATGTGTGAGTGCGTGCGTGTGTTTGTTTTTGCGTGTGCGTGCGTGTGTGCTTGCAAACGTACATGTGCGTGCGTGTGTGTGTGCATGCGTGTGTTACGGGGGTCCCGTAAAATGTCAACCGCTACCCAAATTGAGCCACTTTGATATTTAAATGTATCTGATACTGAACAAGAATTTGGTAATATTTAGAATTGAGCAAAATTTGTGTGTGCGTTTTTGCGTGTGCATGCGTGTGTGCGTGCATATGTACGTGGGCGTGCGTGCGCGCGCGTGCGTGCATGTGTCACGAGTTCACGTAAGCGTTAACTTCTACCCAAAATGAGCCACTTGGAGATTTTTTAAATATATATGCTATCTTCAACAAGAATTTGATAATATTTTACCTCGCACTGTACACCTGATTAATTAACCAGAGAAAGGTACATACCAGTCTTCCTTTCCGCTCATACAACTAGATGAGTAATGATGATGTATGGTTGACAGTGCTCCATCGTCGCCTTCCACTTGGTGATTCACTAAGTGCTAGTAGATTGATGATGGCGGTTCTTCTCTATCTACACAAAGCTCTGGAGTCAGTCACTGTATCGTTGTGTTCCAATTCACTAATTTACTTTACCACTGATCACATTCACCACCCAACAAACACAATCAGGTAGTTCCAACGGCGGGTCGTCCCACCTGGCCGTCAGGTCAGGTCGCTCCACGCGGTCCTCCACACTTATATGCACCGGTGATGCCACTAGCTCCACTTTGGTTTCTTCGCACTATCGCTAGCGATATGACTATGCTATGTTGCACCCTGCTAGCTACACACTGCGAGAGGACAAATACTATGATCTAGCCTCTATACTCCCTCAATGTCCCGAGAAATTGACGAATTTCTGCAGACCTCACTGTGGACCTACTACTCTGT
Source organism: Procambarus clarkii (assembly GCF_040958095.1). Lineage (NCBI taxonomy): Eukaryota > Metazoa > Arthropoda > Malacostraca > Decapoda > Cambaridae > Procambarus > Procambarus clarkii. Next base: position 30,576,167 of record NC_091178.1, on the reverse strand, counting down.
GGGTGTGGTGGCTGTGTGTGTGAAGCACAGTACAATTACTTCCTAGTAATTGTACTGTGAGTACAATTAGGTGAGTATACACACACACACACACACACACACACACACACACACACACACACACACACACACACACACACACACATAGGCTAGGTTGGTGCAACAAAAACCGAGACCGAATGATAAAGATAGTGTTTGCCAACGAGAGCACAAAGCAGAAGATCCTATCAAGGAAGAGCTCCCTTAAAAACGTGGGAAAATTAAAAAATGTATTCCTCCAGAGAGACATGACAAGGGAGGAGAGAGCCGTGGCGGCAGAAGCAAGGAAGAGGCGCAGGGCGAGAGGGGAAAACCAGGAAGTCACAGCTCCCAACACAACACCCCCAGAAGCAAGGGGGGAACCCACAACCAGCTACCCAGTAACACCAGAAGGGAGGACAACCCCGCCTCCCTCCTCTACATAGAAAACCCCCCTACCCCAAACCCTCCCTGCCCCGACTCAAATGTTCAGCCAAGTCTCCCTCCCCCCACACCCAATCCCCACCCTTCTACCCCTCCCCTCCTCCCGAGTCCTCCCTCCCCCCTCCCCTTTCCTTCCCGTCCTCCCTCCCCTTTCACCCCATACCCTCCCTGTCCCTCCCCCTTCACTGGATCCCCCGCCACTCATCCCAGTATCCTCTGAGACCCTGTTATCCACCTCACAGGTCCTCACACCCATGGAACAGCCTCCCCCACCAGCAGAACACTCACCAAGGAGGCGATTTGAGAAGGGACAGAAGAAAGTGAGCCTCAAAGCGATGTACACTAACATAGATGGAATTACAAATAAAGCAAATGAGCTTGGAGAACGGGTACTAGAGGAAAACCCAGACATAATAGCCCTCACAGAAACAAAGATCACGAAAACGATAACAAATGCAGTGTTCCCACAGGACTATTATGTTATGAGGAAAGAGAGGGAAGGAAGAGGTGCGGGTGGTGTAGCTCTGCTGGTAAGAAAAGGCTGGGATTTTGAGGAGATGGATATTCAGGGCTGTGAAGGTTTCAGTGACTACATAGCAGGTATTGTAACAAATGGAGGGAAAAAAATTATAGTTGTAGTCATATATAATCCACCACCAAATGACAGAAGACCTAGACAGGAATATGATAGAAACAACATGGCCACCATTAACATAATAGAAAGAGCAGCTTCTGTTTCTAGCAGGAATGGATCTGGACTACTAATTATGGGAGACTTCAACCATGGGAAGATAGATTGGAAGAACAGAGACCCGCATGGAGGACCAGAAACATGGAGAGCTAAGCTGCTGGACGTGGCAACAAGAAACTTTCTAAGCCAGCACATCAAAGAACCAACAAGAATGAGAGGAGAAGATGAACCAGCAATGCTTTATTTTGATATTTACCCTAAATGAGTGGGATATAAGAGAAGTTAAGATGGAAGCGCCCTTGGGAATGAGTGACCACAGTGTATTGAACTTTGAGTACCTGGTAGAGCTAGGACTTATCTCTCCCCAAAAAAGAACTAGGAATCAAAAGGCTGGCATACCGAAAGGGAAATTATGAACAGATGAGAAGTTTCCTAAGTGAAATACCTTGGGACACAGACCTCAGAGATAAGTCTGTACAGGGTATGATGGACTATGTTACCCAAAAGTGTCAGGAGGCAGTAAACAGGTTCATCCCGGCCCAAAGGGAAAAATCCGAGAAGCAACAGAAGAATCCATGGTATAATAGGGCATGTATAGAAGCGAAGAAACTGAACAAAAGGGCGTGGAGGAACTTCCGGAATAACAGAACACCAGAAAGCAGAGAGAGATAACAGAGAACCAGGAATGAGTACAACATGGTGAGTAGAGAAGCCGAGAAAAGTTTTGAAAATGATATAGCAAACAAAGCCAAGACCGAACCAAAGCTACTCCACAGTCACATCAGAAGGAAAACAACAGTGAAAGAACAGGTATTGAAACTTCAAACAGGCGATGACAGGTATACAGAGAATGACAGAGAGGTGTGTGAAGAACTCAACAAAAGGTTCCAGGAGGTCTTTACAATAGAACAAGGTGAGGTCACTGTGCTAGGAGAAAGGGAGGTAAACCAGGCAGCCTTGGAAGAGTTCAAAATTACGAGAGAGGAGGTCAGGAGACACCTGCTGGATCTGGATGTTAGAAAGGCTGTTGGTCCAGATGGGATCTCACCATGGATACTGAAAGAGTGTGCAGAGGCACTTTGTTTGCCACTCTCCATAGTGTATAGTAAGTCACTGGAGACAGGAGATCTACCAGAAATATGGAAGACAGCGAATGTGGCCCCAATATACAAAAAGGGCGACAGGCAAGAGGCACTGAACTACAGGCCAGTGTCCTTGACTTGTATACCATGCAAGGTGATGGAGAAGATCGTGAGAAAAAAACTGGTAACACATCTGGAGAGAAGGGACTTCGTGACAAATCACCAACATGGTTTCAGGGAGGGTAAATCTTGCCTTACAGGCTTGATATAATTCTACGATCAGGTGACAAAGATTAAGCAAGAAAGAGAGGGCTGGGCGGATTGTATTTTCTTGGATTGTCGGAAAGCCTTTGACACAGTACCGCATAAGAGGCTGGTACATAAGCTGGAGAGACAGGCAGGTGTAGCTGGTAAGGTGCTCCAGTGGATAAGGGAGTATCTAAGCAATAGGAAGCAGAGAGTTACGGTGAGGGGTGAGACCTCCGATTGGCGTGAAGTCTCCAGTGGAGTCCCACAGGGCTCTGCACTCGGCCCTATCTTGTTTCTGATATATGTAAATGATCTCCCAGAGGGTATCGATTCATTTCTCTCAATGTTTGCGGACGATGCTAAAATTATGAGAAGGATTAAAACAGAAGAGGACTGTTTGAGGCTTCAAGAAGACCTAGACAAGCTGAAGGAATGGTCGAACAAATGGTTGTTAGAGTTTAACCTAAGCAAATGTAATGTAATGAAGATAGGTGTAGGGAGCAGGAGGCCAGATACAAGGTATCATCTGGGAGAGGAAATTCTTCAGGAGTCAGAGAAGGAAAAAGACTTGGGGGTTGATATCACGCCAGACCTGTCTCCTGCAGCACATATCAAGCGGATAACATCAGCGGCATATGCCAGGCTGGCCAACATACGAACGGCATTCAGAAACTTGTGTAAAGAATCATTCAGAACTTTGTATACCACATATGTCAGGCCAATCCTGGAGTATGCAGCCCCAGCATGGAGTCCATATCTAGTCATGGATAAGACTAAACTGGAAAAGGTTCAGAGGTTTGCCACCAGACTAGTACCCGAGCTGAGAGGTATGAGCTACGAGGAGAGAATACGGGAATTAAACCTCACTTCGCTGGAAGACAGAAGAGTTAGGGGGGACATGATCACCACATTCAAGATTCTGAAGGGAATTGATAGGGTAGATAAAGACAGTCTATTTAACACAAGGGGCACACGCTCTAGGGGACACAGGTGGAAACTGAGTGCCCAAATGAGCCACAGAGATATTAGAAAGAACTTTTTTAGTGTCAGAGTGGTTGACAAATGGAATGCATTAGGAAGTGATGTGGTGGAGGCTGACTCCATACACAGTTTCAAGCGTAGATATGACAGAGCCCAATAGGCTCAGGAATCTGTACACCTGTTGATTGACGGTTGAGAGGCGGGACCAAAGAGCCAGAGCTCAACCCCAGCAAACACAACTAGGTGAGTACACACATACACACACACACACACACACACACGTGTGTGTGTGTGTGTGTATACTCACATAATTGTACTCACCCAATTCTTCTTGCGGGGGTTGAGCTTTGGCTCTTTGGTCCCGCCTCTCAACTGTCAGTCAACTGGTGTACAGATTCCTGAGCCTACTGGGCTCTGTCATATCTACATTTGAAACTGTGTATGGGGTCAGCCTCCACCACATCACTTCCTAGTGCATTCCATTTATTAACTACTCTGACACTGAAAAATTTCTTTCTAACGTCTCTGTGGCTCATCTGGTTACTAAGTTTCCACCGGTGTCCCATTGTTCATGTCCCACCCGTGCTGAAGAGTTTGTCTTTGTCCACCCTGTCAATTCCCCTGAGAATTTTGTAGGTGGTTATCATGTCTCCCCTTACTCCTCTGTTTTCCAGGGACGGGAGGTTCAGCTCCTTTAGCCTTTCCTCGTAGCTCATTCCTCTCAGTTCCAGGACGAGCCTGGTGGCATACCACTGAATCTTCTTTAACTTTGTCTTGTGTTTAACTAGATATGGACTCCAGGCTGGAGCTACATACTCCAGGATTGGTTTTACATAAGTGGTACACAGGGTTCTGAATGATTCCTTACACAAGTTTCTAAAGGCAGTTCTTATGTTGGCCAGTGTAGCATATGCCGCTGATGATATTCTTTTGATGTGGGCCTCTAGGGACAGGTTCGGTGTGATATCAACTCCTAAATCTTTCTCTCTATTTGACTCTTGCAGGATTTCACCTCCCAGATGATACCTTGTGTTCAGCCTCCTGCTCCCTTCGCCTAATTTCATTACCTTACACTTTCCTGAGTTGAACTTTAGCAGCCATTTTCTAGACCATTCCTCCAGTTTATCCAGGTCATCCTGTAGTCTCTGTCTATCTTCATCCGTCATGATTCTTCTCATATAATTTTTGCATCATCAGCAAACATTGAGAGGAATGAGTCTATACCTTGCGAAAGATCGTTTACATATATTAGAAACAGGATGGGTCCAGGTACTGAGCCCTGTGGGACTCCACTGGTGACATCTCGCCACTCTGATGTCTCCCCGCTCACCGTTACTCGCTGTTTCCTGTTGCTTAAGTACTCCCTTATCCACTGGAGCACTTTCCCTTTTACTCCTGCCTGTTGCTCCAACTTTTTTAACAGCCTTTTATGGAGTACTGTGTCAAAGGCTTTCTGGCAGTCCAGGAAAATGCAGTCGGCCCACCCTTCTCTTTCCTGCCTAATTTTTGTTGCCTGGGGATAAAATTCTATTAAGCCTGTGAGGCACGATTTACCATCCCTGAACCCATGTTGGTGGTGCATTACAAATTTATTTCCCTCCAGATGCTCTATGAGCCTTTTCCTCACGATCTTCGCCATCACCTTGCATGGTATACAAGTTAAGGAAACTGGCTTGTTGTTCAGTGCCTCTTGGCTGTCACCCTATTTGTATATTGGGACCATGTTAGCCGTCTTCCAACTTTCTGGTAAGTCTCCCGTTTCCAGTGACCTACTATACACTATGGAGAGTTGCAAGCAAAGTGCTCCTGCACACTCTTTCAATACCCATGGTGAGATTCTGTCCGGCCCAACAGCTTTTCTCACATCCAGCTCCAATAGGTGCTTCTTGACCTCATCTTTTGTAATTTCGAACCTTTCCAAGGTCACCTGGTTTGCTGCCACCTCTCCTAGCGCCGTGACTTCTCCCTGTTCTATTGTAAAGACCTCCTGGAACCTTTTGTTGAGTTTTGTGTGTGTGTGTGTGTGTGTGTGTGTGTGTGTGTGTGTGTGTGTGTGTGTGTGTGTGTGTGTGTGTGTGTGTGTGTGTGTATGTGTGTGTGTGTGTGTGTGTGTGTGTGTGTGTGTGTGTGTGTGTGTGTGTGTGTGTGTGTGTGTGTGTGTGTGTGTGTGTGTGTGTGTGAGTATTCACCTATTTGTACTCACCTATTTGTGCTTGCAGGTTCGAGCTTGGCTCTTGGATCCCGCCTTTCTAGCCATCGATTGTTTACAGCAATGACTCCTGTCCCATTTCCCTATCATACCTAATTTTAAAAGTATGAATAGAGTTTGCTTCCACAACCTGTTCCCCAAGTGCATTCCATTTTTCCACTAATCTCACGCTAAAAGAAAACTTCCTAACATCTCTGTGACTCATCTGAGTTTCCAGTTTCCACGCATGTCCCCTCGTTCTGTTATTATTACGTGTGAAGATCATCTATTTCCACTTTGTCAATTCCCCTGAGTATTTTATATGTTCCTATCATATCTCCTCTCTCCCTTCTTTTCTCTAGTGTCGTAAGGTTCAGTTCCCTCAGACGTTCTTCATATTCCATCACCTCGTTACTCTGGAACAAGCCTCGTCGCAAACCTCTGAACCTTCTCTAGTTTTATGTGTTTCTTCAGGTGGGGGCTCCATGATGGCGCGGCATACTCTAAGACGGGTCTCACGTAGGCAGTGTAAAGCGCCCTAAAATCCTCCTCATTTAGGTTTCTGAATGAAGTTCTAATTTTCGCCAGTGTAGAGTACGCTGCTGTCGTTATCCTATTTATTTGTGCCTCAGGAGTTAGATTAGGTGTCACATCCACTCCCAGGTTGCAGATTGGAATGGGAACGTCGTTCCCTATATAGGCGAAGAAAACGAATCGCGGAACAACTTGAGAGTCGCACCCTATCTCAAGAACGGCGAAGAAGGTTAGGTAGAGAAATAGAAACAATTGAACTCAAGCTACAAGAATCATACAAAACCCAGGAGAGGCAAAGAGAGCAAAAGGCCGTCAGTGAAATAGAGAGAAATCCGAAATATTTTTTCTCCTATGCAAAATCAAGATAAAAAACCACATCTAGTATCGGGCCCCTGCGAAAGGGAGATGAAACTTTCACCGATGACAACAAAGAAATGAGCGAGTTACTGAGGAAGCAGTACGACTCTGTTTTCAGCGAGCCATTAAATGCACTAAAGATTGATAACCCAAATGAATTTTTCATGGATATGATACCAACATCAAATCTTAAATCAGACGTCGCCCTATCCCCACTAGATTTTGAAGAAGCCATAAACAGTATGCCTATGCACTCTGCACCAGGCCCGGATTCTTGGAACTCCATATTCATCAAGAGCTGTAAAAAACCACTATCGCAGGCCCTTCACATTCTGTGGAGACAAAGCCTAGATACTGGCGTTATCCCTGACATACTAAAAACAGCAGAGATATACAGACCGATAGCACTAACATCGCACATCATAAAATTTTTTGAGAGAGTGCTAAGAAGTAAGATCGCAAAATACATGGAATCACAGCATCTCCATAACCCCGGACAACATGGTTTCAGAACAGGGCGCTCTTGCCTGTCGCAGTTGCTGGACCACTATGATATGGCATTAGATGCTATGGAAGACAAACAAAACGCTGATGTAATTTACACAGATTTCGCAAAAGCTTTTGATAAATGTGACCATGGTGTTATTGCACATAAAATGCGTTCAAAAGGAATTACCGGGAAAATAGGCAGATAGATCTACAATTTCCTGACTAACAGAACCCAATGTGTAATAGTCAACAAAATAAAATCCAGCCCATCAACCGTGAAGAGCTCAGTCCCCCAGGGTACTGTGCTTGCTCCCGTACTTTTTCTCATCCTCATATCGGACATAGACCAGAACACAACCTATAGCACTGTATCATCCTTTGCAGATGACACTAGGATTTTCATGAGAGTTGGCAACATAGAGGACACGGCAAACCTCCAATCAGATGTAGATCAGGTCTTTCTATGGGCTACAGAAAATAATATGGTGTTTAACGAGGATAAGTTCAAGCTCATGCGCTACGGAAAAATTGAAAATATAAAAACTGAAACCACGTACAAAACTCAGGCAAATCATAACATAGAACGAAAAGGCAATGTAAAGGATCTGGGTGTACTCATGTCGGAAGACCTTACCTTTAAAGAACACAATAAAGTAGCCGTCACAACTGCAAGAAAAATGACAGGTTGGATAACAAGAACTTTTCACACTAGAGATGCTATACCGATGATGATACTTTTCAAAACGCTTGTGCTCTCTAGAGTGGAGTACTGCTGCACAATGACAGCCCCTTTCAAAGCTGGAGAAATTGCTGACCTAGAGAGCGTGCAGAGATCATTTACTGCTAGAATCCACTCAGTAAAACATCTAAATTACTGGGACCGACTAAAGAGCCTAAATCTGTACTCCCTTGAGCGCAGGCGGGAGAGATACATAATAATTTACACGTGGAAAATAATTGAGGGGCTGGTCCCAAACCTGCACACAGAAATAACAGCACATGAGACCAGAAGACATGGCAGGATGTGCAGAATACCCCCGTTGAAAAGCAGAGGTGCAACAGGTACTCTGAGAGAGAACTCTATCAACATCAGAGGCCCGAGACTGTTCAACACGCTTCCACTACACATAAGGGGCATAACTGGCAAACCCCTCACAGTGTTCAAGAGAGAACTGGATAAGCACCTCCAAAGGATACCTGATCAACCAGGCTGTGACTCATACGTCAGGCTGCGAGCAGCCGCGTCTAACAGCCTGATTGATCAGTCCAGCAACCAGGAGGCCTGGTCGACGACCGGGCCGCGGGGACACTAAGCCCCGGAAGCACCTCAAGGTAGGTAGGTAGGTAGGTCTCTTTCTCGAATCGTTACAGGTAGGCAGTTCCCCTTTATTGTGTACTGTCCTTTTGGTCGTCTATCACCTGATCCCATTTCCAAAACTTTACATTTACTGGTGTTGAACTCCAGTAGCCATTTCCCTGACCATCTCTGCAACCTGTTTAAGTCCTCTTGGAGGATCCTACAATCCTCATCTGTCACAACTCTTCTCATTAATTTTGCGTCATCCGCAAACATTGACATGTATGATTCGATTCCTGTAAACATATCATTTACGTAAATTAGAAATAGGATTGGGCCAAGTACCGATCCTTGAGGTACTCCACTCGTTACTGTTCGCCAGTCCGACTTCTCGCCCCTTACCATTACCCTCTGGCTCCTTCCTGTTAGGTAGTTCCTTACCCATGCTAGCTCCTTTCCGCTTACTCCTGCCTGCCTCTCAAGTTTGTAAAGTATTCTCATGTGCGGTACTGTATCAAAGGCCTTTTGGCAGTCAAGAAATATGCAGTCTGCCCAGCCTTCTCTGTCCTGCCTTATCCTTGTTACTTTGTCGTAGAATTTAAAAGGTTTGTTAGACATGATTTCCCTGTCCAGAACCCATGTTGGTGCTTGTTTACAAACCCAATGCTCTCCAGGTGCTCAACAAGTCTTAGCCTAATTATTCTTTCAAGTATTTTGCAGGGGATGCTTGTCAGTGATACGGGTCTGAAGTTAGGTGCCTCCTCCCTATCACCATTCTTGAAAATCGGTACGACATTTGCCTCCTTCTAGCAACTTGGCAGTTCTCCCGACCTAAGTGACTCATTAAAGATCATTGCTAGAGGCATGCTGAGAGCCTGCGCTGCCTCCTTTAGTATCCACGGTGATACTTTGTCTGGTCCAACAGCTTTAGTTGCATCCAGTGTTGTCAACTGTTTCATTACCTCCTCTGCTGTCACCTCTATATCTGATAGTCTTTCATCTTGGGTAATCTCTTCTAACAATGGGAGCTGCTCAGGCTCGGTTGTGAACACTCCATGGAAACTTGCATTCAGTACCTCACAGGTTTCCTTGTCGCTTTCTGTATATGCCCCTTCTGTTTTCCTCAGTCTTGTCACTTGGTCATTTACCGACATCTTCCTTCGTATATGGCAATGTAGTAATTTAGGTTGCTTTTTCGCTTTGATTGCAATATCATTCTCATAATTTCTTTCTGACACTCGTCTTATGTCAATGTAAACGTTCCTAGCTCTGTTCCATCTAATCCTGTTGTCCTCTGTCCTTTGTCTTCTGTACTTCCTCCACTCTCTCCTGCTTCTCACTTTTGCTTCCTGACACTGTCTATTAAACCATGGGTTATTATATTCCCTCCTGCTTTTTCCTTTACTGTTGGAATAAATCTCTCTTCAGCCTCCTTGCATTTCCATATGACTTGGTTCATCATATCTTGCACTGCTTTTCCTCTAATTTCTTCCTCCCACTGCACTTCTCCCAAGTAGTCCCTTATTCTTGTGTAGTCCCCTCATCTGTAATCAAGTCTCCTTACTCGGACCTCTTGTCCTTTGGTCACAATTTTAAGTTCCATCATGTAGTCAAAGACTAGGACACAATGATCACTGGCTCCTAGTGGTATTTCATGTTCTAAATGCTCAATGTCTTCTACATTCTGAGTGAAAACGAAGTCTAATAGGCTGGGCGTATCCCCTCCTCTTTCCCTAGTGTCTTCCTTCACATGCTGTGTTAGGAAATTTCTGTCAATAACGTCTACTAGCTTCGCTCCCCAGGTCTCCTCCCCGCCATGGGGATTCTTTGTTTCCCAATCTATCTCTCCATGATTTAGGTCCCCTATGACCAGCAGCTTCGCTCTCATTCTATGCACTATAGTTGCTGCCCTCTGCAGTTCAACTATACACGCCTTGCTGCTGTCCTCATACTCCTGCCTGGGCCTTCTACTGTTTGGTGGGGGATTGTAGAGTATCAAGATTACAATCTTCTTCCCATTTACTGTCAGAGTTCCAAGTATGGAGTTCGTGCTTTCATTGGTACGTGGATTTTCCAGCTCATCAAACTTCCATTTCCGCTTTATTAGGAGTGCAACTCCTCCTCCCTGTCTCTGTGTCCTTTCTTTTCTTATCACCTGGTACCCCTCTGGAAAGATTGTGTCCGAGATCATGCCATTTATTTTAGTTTCCACTATTGCCACTATGTCTGGGTCTGTCTCATTTACTCTTTCTTTTATCTCTTCTGCTTTATTGGATACCCCATCAGCATTGGTGTCCCAAACCTTGAGACTCTTCTTGGAAACTCTGGTGCCAGAGTTCCTCCTTTTGCCGGGGGTCTGGGGGGTACTGGGGGGTGTCTGGGGGGCGAGTGAAGGCTGTGGGGGTGTCTGGGGGGCGAGTGAAGGCCGTGGGGGTGTCTGAGGGGATGCCAGGGGAGGTGACTGGGAGTGCCTGGTAGGCGAATGGGGTCTGGGCATCTAGGGGGGTAGGAAGGGCATAATGGGTCTGAAAGTTAGGGAGAATCTGAATGGCATAGGAGGGTTGAGAAATAGGGTAGGACTGAGAGTCAGAAAGAGGTTGAGAGGTTGGGGGGGAGAGGGATATTGAGGGCAGAGGGCTGAGAGGAGAATGGAGCATGGGTGCTGGGGGTGGAAGAGAGGGTGTATTAGTTAGGGGGGGAATCGGGGGTAGGTGGGGGTTTTGGGGTAGAAGAGGGGAAGAGGGAGATGGGGGAAGGTGTTAGGGGGTCACAGGTGATTCTGTGTGTGTGTGTGTGTGTGTGTACTCACCTATTTGTGCTTGTGGGGGTTGAGCTTTGGCTCTTTGGTCCTGCCTCTCAACCGTTAATCAACTGGTGTACAGATTCCTGAGCCTACTGGGCTCTATCATATCTACATTTAAAACTGTGTTTGGAGTCAGCCTCCACAACATCACTGCCTATGCATTCCATCCGTTAACTACTCTGACACTGAACAAGTTTCTTCTAATGTCCCTGTGGCTCATGTGGATACTCAGTTTCCTAAGTACCCACATGAGCCACAGATGTTTCCTGACACTCCTGTGTCCCTTTGTTTGAGTACCACCAGTGTTGAATAGTTTACCCCTGTTTACCCGGTCGATTCCTTGAGGATTTTGTAGGTTGTGATCATGTCTCCCCTTACTCTTCTGTCCTCCAGGGTCGTAAGGTGCATTTCCCGCAACCTTTCCTCGTACCTCTTGCCTCTTAGTTCTGGGACTAGTTCAGTGGCATACCTTTGGACTTTTTCCAGCTTCGTCTTATGCTTGACAAGGTACGGGCTCCATGCTGGGGTCGCATACTCCAGGATTGGTCGTACCTATGTGGTGTACAAGATTCTGTATGATTCCTTACACAGGTTCCTGAACGCTGGTCTGATGTTAGCCAGCCTCGCATATGCCAGAGACGTTATTCTTTTTATGTGGGATTCAGGAGACAGGTTTGGTGTGATATCAACTCCTAGATCTTTCTCTCTGTCCGTTTCATTAAGTACTTCATCTCCTATTCTGTATCCTGTGTCTGGCCTCCTGTTTCCACTGCCTAGTTTCATTACTTTGCATTTACTCGGGTTGAACTTCAACAGCCATTTGTTGGACCATTCACTCAGTCTATCTAGGTCATCTGTAGCCTCCTACTATCATCCTCTGTTTCAATCCTCCTCATAATTTTTGCATCATCAGCAAACATTGAGAGAAACGATTCTATACCCTCTGGGAGATCATCTACATATATCAGATACAGTATAGGTCCAAGGATTGACCCCTGTGGGACTCCACTTGTAACATCTTGCCAATCTGAGATCTCACCCCTCACACTGACTCGTTGTCTCCTGTTGCTTAGGTACTCCTTTATCCAAGGGAGTACCTTCCCTTTCACACCGTCCTGCCTCTCCAGCTTTTTCACTAGCCTCTTGTGTGGCACTGTATCAAAGGATTTCTGACAATCCAAAAATATGCAGTCTGCCAACCCTTCTCTTTCTTGCCTTATTTTTGTTGCCAGGTCGTAGAATTCAAGTAACCCTGTGAGGCAGGACCTGCCATCCCTGAACCCATGTTGATGCTGTGTTACAAAGTTCTTTCGCTCCAGATGTTCCACTAGCTTTCTTCGCACAATCTTCTTCATCAGCTTGCATGGTATGCAGGTTAGGGACTCTGGCCTGTAGTTCAGTGCCTCCTGTCTATCCCCTTTCTTGTATATCGGGTCTACGTTAGCTGCTTTCCAAATTTCTGGCAGTTCCCCTGTTGCCTGTGATTTGTTGTACACTATTGAGAGTGGCAGGCACAGTTCTTCTGCTCCTTCCTTTAGTTTGCAAGGGAAGATTCCATCTGGGCCTACAGCCTTTCTCACATCCAACTCTAGTAAACACTTCCTTACTTCCTCGCTGGTAATCTCAAACTCTTCCAGTGGTTCCTGGTTAGCTATTCCCTCACTTACCTCTGGAACTTCTCCTTGCTCTAAGGTGAAGACCTGCTGGAATTTCTTATTCTGCTCGTCACACACTTCCTTTTGCGTGTGTGTGTGTGTGTGTGTGTGTGTGTGTGTGTGTGTGTGTGTGTGTGTACTCACCTAGTACTCACCTAGTTGTGTTTGCGGGGGTTGAGCTCTGGCTCCTTGGTCCCGCCTCTCAACCGTCAATCAACAGGTGTACAGAGCAAGGATAGTCAAGGATAAGACTAAACTGGAAAAGGTTCAAAGGTTTGCCACCAGACTAGTACCCGAGCTGAGAGGTATGAGCTACGAGGAGAGACTACGGGAATTAAACCTCACTTCGCTGGAAGACAGAAGAGTTAGGGGGGACATGATCACCACATTCAAGATTCTGAAGGGAATTGATAAGGTAGATAAAGACAGTCTATTTAACACAAGGGGAACACGCACAAGGGGACACAGGTGGAAACTGAGTGCCCAAATGAGCCACAGAGATATTAGAAGGAACTTTTTTAGTGTCAGAGTGGTTGACAAATGGAATGCATTAGGAAGTGATGTGGTGGAGGCTGACTCCATATGATATGATAGAGCCCGATAGGCTCGGGAATCTGTACACCTGTTGATTGTGTGTGTGTGTGTGTGTGTGTGTGTGTGTGTGTGTGTGTGTGTGTGTGTGTGTGTGTGTGTGTGTGTGTGTGTGCGTGTGTGTGTGTGTGTGTGTGTGTGTGTGTGTGTGTGTGTGTGTGTGTGTGTGTGTGTGTGTGTGTGTGTGTGTGTGTGTGTGTGTGTGTGTGTGTGTGTGTGTGTGTGTGTGTGTCATCACACATCACTGCCTAATGCATTCCATCTGTTAACTACTCTGCCACTGAAAAAGTTCTTTCTAACGTCCGTGTGATTCATTTGGGTAGTCAGTTTCCACCGGTTTCCCTTTGTTCGCGTATCCCCCGTGTTAAACAGTTTATCATTTTCAACCCTGTCAATACCTCTGAGAATTTTGTTGGTAGTGATCATGTCTCCCCTTACTGCTCTGTCTCCCTGTCTCGTGAGGTGCATTTCACGCAATCTTTCCTCGTAGTGCATGCCACTTTGTTCTGGGACTAGCTTAGTGGCATACTTCTGAACTTTTTCCAGTTTCATCTTGTGCTTTATAAGGTACGGGCTCCATGCTGAGGCCGCATACTTCAGGATTGGTCTTACATATGTGGTATACAAGGTTCTGAATGATTTCTTGATCAGGTTCCTGAATGCAGTTCTTATGTTAGTCAGCCTTGCATACGCCGCAGATGTTATTCTTTTTATATGGGCTTCAGGAGACGGGTTTGACGTGATATCAACTCGTAGATACTTCGCTCTGTCCGTTTCGTGAAGGACTTCATCTCCCATTCTGTATCCAGTGTTTGGTCTCCTGTTTCCACCGCCTAGTTTCATTACATTCCACATTACATTACACATCATTATGTATGTGTGTGTGTGTGTGTGAGTATGTGAGTGAGTCTTTGAGTGTGTTTGTGATTGTGTGAGCGTGTGCGTCTGTGTGTGCATATTTATGTTCGTGAGTAAAAAATCTTTGTGTGTGTGTGTGTGTACAAATCTTTACATGTGTGTGTGTGCACGCGCGTTAGTTCTCTCACTCTTCAACTCCGTCTGTTCACTGGCGTCTGCAATGCTTATACTTCACTCTGAGTGTATATATGAAACATTTACATTTATCTTATCGTATAGCGGCACTTATCTCAGCTGTTGACATATAATTATCGGTGATCGAGGCCGGAGCTTGTCGAGGCGGCCAACATATGAGACTGATTAATGCCTTTGTCGATACCTTCAACAGCTGATATATTAATAATTATACAATCATTATACAATGAAACCCTAATATCGATTGTGAATTAAATGTTCAAAGTAGTCGCTATTATCGAGGGGCAGTAAAATGCATAAACAGGAATAACAATTGATTTAATAAGTAGTAAGTCTCGTTTAAATACTTGATTAAATTATTGCTTGAATTAACTGCAGTGTTGCAAAGAAATTCAAATATTCTTCAAGTAGCGATTTCAAATATTAAAAAAAAAAATATCTCAAATTTCAAATAATAAGTTGCTTGTACTAAAGAGGCACCCTTCTTGAGCCTGGATGGGCACATATTTAAGCAAGTAGATGGGGTCGCCATGGGTTCTCCCCTAGGTGTCCTGTTTGCGAACTTCTACATTGTATGTCTGATGGAATATGATTTTTTAATAAAGATTTAAAAGAATTGATTGTATAATGTGCCTTCGAATTTTTTAATGTAGAGAGATAGAAATTTGTAAAGAACCAGCGACATGAACTTGAAACCGGCCATATACTGCAGGTATGTTGACGACATTTTTACACAGGTACCTGATGTCAGACATCGGCAGGAGCTGAAGGAGGCATTTAAGCAGAATTCTGTGTTGCGTTTCACTTACGAGAAGGAGAAGGATGGGAAGCTGCCCTTTCTAGATGTAACAGTCATGGAAAGGAGCGGAGGTTTCCACACTGCAGTCTACACTAAGGAAACAAACATAGGAATGTGCCTCAATGCCAACAGTGACTGCCCAGACAGGTACAAGAGGAGTGTCGTTAACGCTTATGTCGACCGTGCCCTCAGCCACAGCTCAGGATGGAAGCAAGTCGATGAAGAACTCTGTAGGGTAAGGCAGGTCCTAGTCAACAACGGCTTCTCCAATGGTTTCGTTGAAGACATCATAAGAAGGAAGGTGAAACGCCATGCTACCTCTGAAGAGACAACTAACACAACACCTGTACCCTCTATTAGACTATTTTACAGGAACTTCTTTTTCACAGCTCATAAAACGGAGGAAAGGGTCCTGAAAGACATTGTTAATAGAAACGTTATCCCTACAGACAAAAATCAGAAGATACAATTGACGATCTACTATAAAACCAAGAAAACGGCCAACTTGCTCATGAGAAACTCTCCAGACACAAAGCAAAACGCTTTAAAAGAGACCAATGTCGTCTATGCTTTCAAATGCCCACTTGGGGACTGTAAGCCTCAAAGAATTCAGTATATAGGCAAGACAACATCTCTTTCCAGGCGATTAACGATGCATAAGCAACAGGGCTCCATTAAGGAACATATAATCTCTTCCCACAACCAGACCATCACCAGAGAAGTCTTTTATTTTATTTTATTTTATTTTATTTATTTTATTTATATATATACAAGTAGGTACATTGGGTTTGTGAGAATACATTGGATAGTACAGTATTTACATTCTTGTTAAGCCACTTGTACGCGCAGCGTTTCGGGCAGGTCCTTAATCTAGCAGATAATTTTAAGTAGGTAATTTCAATCAGAATTGATAAATGATAAAGATATATTACAAGAGAAAAATGAGATGAGAGAGATAAGTAGGTATATTAAAGCACATTGTTATATTAAAGCTCTGATTGATTACATTGACAGCTTGATTAGTAATTTAAACAAGGTTAATAGACACCATACAGCAGATTGACAGCACATATAAGACAGCAATGATCACAATGGTAAAGATGTTCAGATTGGGTACATAAAGATTGGGAGACTGGGTAGCAAAAGATACAGATAAACAAGATTTATAAACACCATACAACAGATTGGCAGCACATATAAGAAAACAGCAATGATCACAATGGTAAAGATGTTCAAATTGGGAACATAAAGGTTGGGAGATTGGGTAGCAATTGATACAGTGCAATTTTAAGGCAAAAAGTGAAAAACTATGAAGATGAAATTAGGTACTTTTTAGTATTGATTTTGAATGATGTAAAAGTTGGACAGCTTTTCAATTCAGTAGGGAGTGAGTTCCATAAACTGGGTCCCTTTATTTGCATAGAGGGTTTACACAGATTAAGTTTAACTCTGGGGATATCAAAGATATATTTATTTCTGGTGTGGTGATAATGGGTCCTATTACATCTGTCCAAGAAGAGTTTCAGACAAGGATTTGCATTTAAGAACAGGGTTTTGTAAATGTAGTTGACACAAGAGAATTTGTGGAGTGAGATTATGTTTAGCATGTTTAGGGAGTTAAACAAGGGGGCTGTGTGTTGTCTGAAAGCAGAATTTGATATTATTCTGATAGCAGATTTTTGCTGAGTGATGATGGACTTGAAGTGGTTTGCAGTGGTTGAACCCCATGCACAGATACCATAGTTGAGATAGGGATAGATTAGTGCATAATATAGAGAGATGAGAGCAGAGTTAGGAACATAATATCTGATTTTGGAGAGTATACCAACTGTTTTAGAGACTTTCTTAGTTATGTGTTGTATGTGGGTACTGAAGTTGAGTCTCTTGTCTAGGAATATGCCAAGAAACTTTCCATCATTTTTATTGCTAATGTTTACATTGTCAATCTGAAGCTGAATTGCATTTGTAGATTTGCTTCCAAATAGGATGTAGTAGGTCTTTTCTATGTTAAGTGTTAGTTTGTTGGTTGACATCCATAAGTGGACTTTTTTTAGTTCATTATTAACAACACCATTTAGTGTATGTGGGTTGGGGTTGGAGTAGATGAGGGTAGTATCATCAGCAAACAAAATAGGTTTCAGAATGTTAGAGACATTAGGCAGATCATTAATGTATATAAGAAAAAGAAGAGGTCCCATGATGCTGCCCTGTGGCACTCCAACAGTTATTGGTAGAATGGGAGAGATTATATTATTGATGGCTACACATTGGTGTCCATCACTAAGATAGGATTGGATATAGTCCAGTGCATCGCCTCGGATTCCATAATGATGGAGTTTACTTAAGAGGTAATCGTGATTAACAGTATCAAACGCCTTTCTCAGGTCAATGAAGAGTCCAATTGGAAACTCATTTTTGTCAAGAGCTGAGTAAATTATATCAGGGAGACTAATAATTGCATCGTTGGTACTCTTTTGAGAGCGGAATCCAAACTGACAGGGGCTAAGAATGTCGAATTTTACGAGATAGGAGTAGAGCTGTTTGTAGATAATTTTTTCAAATATTTTTGATAGTATGGGTAGGTTCGATATTGGTCTATAGTTGTTTATGTCTGACGGATTACCTCCTTTATGAACTGGCGTTACTCTTGCTTTTTTAAGGATATCAGGGAAGGTATGACACTCAAGGGATTTGTTGAACAGCAGAGCTATAGGTGGCGCAAGGGCATGGGAGGCGCTCTTGTATACAATGGATGGGATTTCACTGAGGTTCCCAGCTTTGGTTTTTAGTGAGTGTATGATGGACACAACACCTGACGGGCTGACTGGTGAGAGAAGAAGAGAGTTTGGATAGCTGCCTGAGAGATATGTGTTGATATGTGTCTGAGTCTGTGGGATTTTACTTGCAAGGTTAGCACCAATCGATGAAAAGAAGCAATTAAATTCATTCGCCATTTCTAAGTCAGATGACAGTGTAAGGCCATCCTTAGAGTGAGTTATCTGGTTGTGGGAGTGTTGTTTAGTTCCCAGGATGTTAGAGATGGTATTCCATGTGCTTTTCATGTTGCCTTTTGCTTCTTTGAATCTAGTCTCATAATATGAAAGTTTTGCTTTTCTTATGATACTGGTAAGCACTGATGAGTACCTTTTAACTACTTCCATTGAAACTAGGCCACTCGTAAATATCTTTTCGTATTCATGTTTTTTGTTGATTGATTTAATTATGCCACTTGTGAGCCACGGGTTATTTTTTCTTTTATCAGTTACTTGTTTGGTAAGGAGGGGACAGTGAGTGTTGTAGAGGCTAAGAGTTTTGGAGAGAAAGAGGTTATTTGATGAGTTTATATCCTGTGAATTATTAAATTCAGATTCCCAGTTAATATTGTGGAGTGCATTAGAGAGATTGCCTAAAGCTGATTCACTATGTAGCCTGAATGAAAGTTTTTTGGTTTCTGGTGGTGATGTGTCAATGTTTGCTATGAGGAAAGTAGGATAGTGGTCAGTTGTTCTGTCATAAATTACCCCAGATGTAAGGGGAGCTGTTATATTAGTCCATAGGTGATCCAGGGTAGTGGCAGATGTTTGAGTGACTCGGGTGGGCTTGGTGATTGTGGGGATTAGCATACAGGAGTGCATGCTGTTACAGAAATAGTCAACTTGAGGGTTGTTTTGAAGACCCAGGTCAATATTGAAATCACCTCCCAGAATGATGTGATTTTTGTTGAGATTGTTATTTATGATAAGATTCCTTACATTGTCAGAGAATAAAGCTATGTTGGTATTAGGAAATCTATAGATGGCACCGATTATCAGGGAGGATTTAAGGGATTTACTGGAGAACTTGGCAAAGGTATATTCACAATAGTCGTCTCTATCACTAATGACACTATTGCAAGTGAAGGTATCTTTGTAATATATTGCTGTACCGCCACCTTTTTTATTAGGCCTGCAGTTATGAATGGCTTTATAACCAGCTAAATTGTAGAGTTGGGTATAGTCATTACTTAGCCAAGTTTCTCTTAAAATGATGAAGGATAATTTAGTACCTAGTGCTGTAAGAAGTGCATTTATATCATCAAAATGTTTACCAAGTGGCCTAACATTTTGGTTGTAAACTGATAAGCAGGTGCTATTTAGGAGTTTGTTTTTTGCAAGATTTGCTGTGTAATACCTGCAATAATGATGATCAATGTGCTGATTTGTGTGGATATGGGACAGAAGATTTCGATCTGGATCAATATCAGTAAGCATATAGATAGGATAATGTCACGATACAATAAGATAAGCAATTTCAGGAACAGATGAAAACTAAATCTGCTGTAAAATAGAAAGTAATTATAGCAAAACACAGCAATATAATAATATAACAATACAACAAGTCTTAACAAAAAGCACGGAAATCATCGATAGATACAGCGATAGCAGGCGGCTAGATATCTGCGAGGCACTACACATTAAGAAGTCGACACCAGCAATCAACAGCTAATTAATGCACAACTATATTCCACCCACTTCAAGTCTCCGCACCAATATAGAAGCATCAAGAAATATGGGCCAATAGGCCCATTGCAGTTACTTCCATTCTTCCCTTTAACTTACAAAATATTATACCCTCTGTTTCGTGTTCTTTCTTGTGTTGAAAGTTTGTTTTCACCTCATCCAAAACTGTTGTAACATATCACCTCACCTAAATGCAGGTATAAAATCGAAGATGTTTAAGCTCTGTTCAGTTATAGTTGTGTGTGTGTAAACTAAAGTCTTTGAAAATGTAATAAGTTTTACGAAACGCGCTCAAGTGTCGCGTCAGACTAGAAATAAAAATGAATTTTGGAGAATTGGTTTTTCAGTTACCATCAACAGTGAAAAAATATATAACAAACATTGAGTAAATTCGTGTTAGAATTAATAATCTTACTTTTTCGGTCATATTAATAATAATAATATATATATATATATATATAACTGAAAACTCACACCCCAGAAGTGACTCGAACCCATACTCCCAGGAGCAACGCAACTGGTATGTACAAGACGCCTTAATCCACTTGACCATCACGACCGGACAAAATGAGGTGATAGCCGAGGCTATTTGAACCACCCCACCGCCGGCACTCGGATAGTAATCTTGGGCATAGCATTTTACCAAATCACCTCATTCTTTGGGGCACACGTGAGGAACACAAATACACACGAACACATCCGGTCGTGATGGTCAAGTGGATTAAGGCGTCTTGTACATACCAGTTGCGTTGCTCCTGGGAGTATGGGTTCGAGTCACTTCTGGGGTGTGAGTTTTCAGTTGCATATTGTCCTGGGGACCATTCAGGCTTGTTCGCATATATATATATATATATATATATATATATATATATATATATATATATATATATATATATATATATATATATATATATATATATATATATAAATATTTATATATATATATATATATATATATATATATATATATATATATATATATATATATATATATATATATATATATATATATATATATATATATATATATTGGTGTATACTGGCAGCAGGTTTTCTTTCAAACATGTTTCATTGAATATGACCGCATATTCTGTATTTATTATTTTTTGGTTTAGGGCTTCTATCCCTCTAACTATTTTCTTAGCATCAGGGCTTAATTGGAATAGGAGTTCTCCAAAACTAATTTTCGTACTTTTAAGGTGAAGAAAAGAAGTGATTTACTATAGAGTGTATTACACTTATTTGTATAATTTGCACGACGTTTCGAACCTCCATGGTTCATTCTCAAGTGAACAGATCTTACAATACTAGTTGATTTTATACCCGCATTAGGTCAGGTGATAATACAATGAAGGTGAAAAACAATAGGCAAGAGCTCATTCGGCATCAACTAAACAAGAAGAAGGAAGCCCTCCAAACCTTTATAGAGCAGGCGGAGCATCTGTTAAACAAATGGACCCAGTACGACATCCCTATCCAACTCAAGCAAACCATCAACAGTGAACTATTTAACCTGAAACAACAACATAAAACTCTTGTAGAAACAAAGACACTCCGTAAGTTAACATCCCTAAACGGTGGACAGCTAAAAATCCCTCGTCCTAAAGATGGCTACTTTAACCTGACTTCTTATGATCTTACCCAGGACCAACGAGACCTCTTAAATCTTTGTCTAAATTGTCAATTCTTATCTAAACCAAAGATGCATCAAAAACGCCTGGAAATCGAAATGCTTCTGGACGATATCCATAAGCTAGAAGACAACAAAAAAGTCATCACCACGGACACACTTCAAGCTGAACTACTTGCAGAAGCAGGGAAAAAACGAGGAACATATTCATCTACAATCTTAACCCCACGACTCAAAGAAGCAGCGAAACAACTAAAAAATCTGAAAGACGTAACAATAAGAAAAGCCGACAAAACAGCAGCATATGTATTGATTGAATATACCCATGAATACATGAACAAAATTAGCGACATCCTAAGTGACGACTCCAAATTTCAACGAATCACGAGGAACCCCGTAGAAGACCTTAAGCGGAAAGTAAACAAAACAATTACAGCAATCAACGCAAAGAAAGGTAGTGTGCATTTCAATAAACTTCAAGGCGACTATGGCTTAGGATATGCCTACGGCAATGTTAAGACGCATAAACCAGGTAACCCACTACGCCCTATAATCAGCCAAATACCAACCCCAACTTATCACCTGGCAAAGAAACTTAATGAACTCCTAACTCCATACACTCCAAGTAAGTTTAGTCTACAATCATCAGCAGATTTCCTAGAATTGATCAAATCTACCCAGCCCGATGGAATCATCGCTTCCCTGGACGTTGAATCCCTTTTTACCAACGTCCCAGTCGACACAACCATAGGAATGATACTGGACAGAGTATACAGAGACGAGAGCACCCCCAAATTAGACATACCTGAGCCACACTTGAAAAGTCTTCTCGAAGCATGTACAAAGGAAGCCCCTTTCATCAGTCCACAAGGAGACATGTATTTACAAATAGACGGAGTAGCAATGGGCTCCCCCTTAGGAGTTTTATTTGCTAATTTTTATGTGGGAACCATCGAAGATAGGGTCTTCAGTAGCAGACAAAAACCAACTGTATACTGCCGTTATGTAGATGACATATTCGTAATAGTAAAAGACTCAGATGAACTAATTGACCTAAAAAGACACCTAGAGAGAGAGTCAGTACTCCGATTTACACATGAAAATAGTGAAAATAACAGTCTGCCATTCTTGGATGTACTAATAACAAAAACAGGAACCTCTTTAAGCACCAACGTATATACCAAGCCCACCAACATAGGATTATGCCTGAACGGTAGAAGTGAGTGCCCCCAAAGATACAAAGCCAGTGTTCTCAATGCTTATATTCGTCGAGCGCTTACCCACTGCTCTGAATGGAGCAACGTGAGTAGAGAGTTTGAAAGAGTAACTCAGGTATTGGTGAACAACGGATATAGCAACGCGGAAATAAACGCTGCTATAAGAAGACACTTGGACCGTTGGTATAATTCAGAACCTAGAACAGAAACCACAACACCCCCAATAAAATTATATTACAAATCAACCATGCACAGTGAACATATAAAAGAGGAAAGAATAATGAAAGAAATAATCCGTAAAGGAGTAAAAAGCACTACTCCTAACCAAAACATAAACCTGATAATATTCTACAAAACCAAGAAGACTTCCGAACTCCTTATCAAAAACAGCCCGAAGCCGACGGAGAACCCTCTACAGCAGTCAAGCGTCGTATACATGTACACTTGCCCCCACGAAGGATGTAACCTTCAATGTAAGTACATAGGTATGACGTCGACCAAGCTGACGAGGCGTTTGACATGCCATCTTCAATCTGGTGCCCCTAGGAATCACATGAGACAAGCCCATGACATTACTCTAACAAGAGAAATGTTGAACAAGAATACTTGCATAATAGACAAAACCCAAGATTCAAGAAGATTACAAATTCTTGAGGCAATTCACATAAGAATAGAGCGACCTACCATGAACACCCAAATCACGGAACTATTTACTCTACCCACCATGAGAGTAAGGACAAGACAAGAACATATCGATGCCAACACAGAAGACAATGTCCAACATAACAGGCCAATTACACTGGATTAATCTTTGTGTTTGGATAGGATATGCCTCGTATGGGCCAATAAGCCTTCTGCAGCCCCTATGTTTATCCCTTATGTATCCCCCCTTGTTTTTCACCTTCATTGTATTATCACCTGACCTAATGCGGGTATAAAATCAACTAGTATTGTAAGATCTGTTCACTTGAGAATGAACCATGGAGGTTCGAAACGTCGTGCAAATTATACAAATAAGTGTAATACACTCTATAGTAAATCACTTCTTTTCTTCACCTTAAAAGTACGAAAATGAGTTTTGGAGAACTCCTATTCCAATTAAGCCCTGATGCTAAGAAAATAGTTAGAGGGATAGAAGCCCTAAACCAAAAAATAATAAATACAGAATATGCTGTCATATTCAATGAAACATATATATATATATATATATATATATATATATATATATATATATATATATATATATATATATATATCCATGTGTGTGTGAGATTTTTCTCTACGCCTACCTCCCTTAGGAGGTGGACTACAAGTTTAAAGTCTGCTCACGGCAATTTAGCATGAGTCCAATAGAAAAAATGAAAAGCGGGAGCAAACCGCCAGGCCTCCACCACCAAGGGTGAAAACCTGTCCACAATAGGCCGCTGGCTCCTCCTAGTTAAACAGGACGTTAAAACTAATAAAGGGTAACCGACGGGTTCTCACAATCAAATATTTATATTTGATGTGTCGCTATGAATTGGAATTCGAATTCCTAAGAACAGCCGCCTTATCAAAATCACATCAACATTTAATAATATGCAGAAATATGGTGGAATAATATGGTTGAAGGGTTGACATCAAAGACCGTTTTCTATAACATAACAATTTATTAATAACAAGAGACTAACTACTACATTACCGAGTTTACGTTACGTTAATGTCCATCCAGTGGCATGATAACAAACAGCTAAATAGCAACCCTTGCTGTGAGGCTGCATACTGAACTAACCTGAACACAGGTGTGCCCACTGATGACGCAATATTGCAAAACAAAGAAAAATATCACAGACTAAGTTACACCACAGCGAATGGTTACGTTATTGTACATCAAGTGGCATTTGCAACACAGCTATTCAACAGCCCCTCGGGAAGTGACAGCAGGCTCCATCTTGCTGACACTTCGGGCTGACAACATGAACTAACTGAACAAATGAAGGATATCCACTGAAGACAAAGACACAAGCAGGCAATCAATAGTGTCTCGGTTTCCCTGACAGCTACTATAATCACAAACTTAGGGGTCCTCCCGCCCCCCAGGAGAGACCCACGTAACTAGGCGGGAGTCCAACAGTGACTCCCCCCTATCACAACCCAGTGTGAACACTCTTTGCAACTCCCTACAAGAAGTTGCACTGTTGTAACCAGATACATAGACAGGCAAGGTGGGATTCTGGGACACAGCTCCACAGATCCCTAGATGACTCTACTCTCGTCACCAGACGACAACCAAAAGAAATTGCCTTAAGTGATTAATTACGTTAATTGACTGATCGCATCAGTCAGCAACAAAGTACTACAGTAATCACAACCAATTGTCTCTCATAGACAACAACATGATGATACTCTACGTTAATCATTACCACTTGTCTCTCTTGTTAACAATAACTCAAACTTATATTACATCACACTTGACTCCTAGCAAGTATTCAGTGAGTAATTCTCAATTAAGGTCAAACGGACCACTAATTACATCCCCATTGAGTTACGTTAACTAAGCCTACCCTAACTTGGTAGCTTCTCCACAGTCTGTGTAAAAAAAATACTAGTGAGTGTTAATTACCCTAATTAATTCCCTAATTAATTCTGAGCGATTAATTAACTGTCACCAGAACCGATAATTAATCATCCAGAAATATGTCTCACTCCGCACTGCCTAAGCAGGTCTCATCAAACACTGTGAATTCACGGGAAAGGAGTTAATTACCCTAATTAACAAGATGTGCCACTAATCCACTGTCCTCAGACAGGATATGATTAATACAACGATTTATGCTAGCTCCATGACCTCGCTTTACCGAGTCATCGGAGCTCTCCAATGTTAATTACTCCACTAATTAACCTGAGCCACTAATTGCTATACCCCAGAAAGGTAATTAGTCTCGAGCAAATTACGTTAACACAAATACTGACAGACTCTGACAGATCCTCTCCCACTACGTGAATTCATGATGAGAAGGCTAATTACATAATTAGCTAGAGTGGTCAATTAGTTGTCACACGGACAATTAATTGCTCCCGAGACGTATCTCATTCAAGCTCAACACTCTCTTAACAGCCCTCACTCACTCCACAATACTAAGTGTGCACCCCTTATCCAGTTAATTACCCCTTACTTAATTAACTCACTGAATCCTTAAGTCCTCAACACAACTTAAAGAAGCAAAGTAACCACAGTGTTACATAGGTCACACTACAATGGCATTCAACATCATAAAAGCACTGCCCACATATGGTTGCGGCTACTGCAACTCGCTAATTACTGTGCCCACACAATAATGACACACGGTTGTGCAACACACAAGAGTATACTAATATTACTGCCCCCCCCCTTATCTTCTTGCACCCGATTGCAAAGGAATACTGTGAACACACACACACTTACCTCAGCAAGGCAATTAACCCATCAATTGCCTGCTCTCATTAAGTACTGTGAATTCCCCTGAATAATCCTAGAGGTCCCTTAAACCCTCAACACAGTTCCTGGGGCAATAATATTGTATAAACTGATAACAACACTGCACAAACCTGCAACATAATGATGCCGTCAGCATACCCCACATGCTAATGACATCATTAGGCAATCAGTCAGCAATCACATCTACTGACTTACCACACAACACAGTACATAAACATGCAAATGAACACATAGAAATGGCATTCACATAATCAATGAAAAATATATCACCAAGTAAAATGTAGCTAACTACACAGACCTCAGGGGCCCCCCATTGACATCCCTGCAACCGGGCCTGCTTACCTCTAATGATTATAATTTTACGGTACTCTATGGCATTAATCCAGTCTGAGCGATTATATAGAATCGACAGGCTGGATCACTTATATGGTAAATCTCTACACTGACCGATTACATACTCTAGTCAGTCTACTATATATATATACATTACTACAGTGTGGTCCCGTGTATAATATCTATCTCCAGGTACCACCCTAATCAATCACCTGGACCCTACTGACAGCTGTCACTCAGCTGCTTCTCTAGCCTGGCGAGGCTCTGAGATAACTCTTACCGTGAATTTCCACCGGTACGCATCACACTGTACACAATGATACTAGACCTATCATTTCTACTGCCCTCTTTCCCTTATTTATTCCTCATTTCCCAAGTCACTACCACACTAGCTGACAACACTTAGCTTGCTTGCTCCTCATGCGTCGACAAGATGTGGCCCTAGGCTGTCCCGGGAAAGTGGCCAAGGCATGTGGCCACCGTGTGGCCCACAGCGCCCCTCCCGAGCTGAGAGGGGGGGGGGTGGGGTTTGGCCGGCGCACGGGCAGGCGGGCCATGCGGCGGGTGGCCTGGGGGTGGCCACGGGTAGCGCATGACTTCATAGCACCCCACCCGGCTGAGCGGCGCGCGGGGGTCCCCACACTGACGTAGCCTGGCGGAATGCAAAGTCCAACATGGGCCTGTAATATCACACTCATTTACACTGCCCAACACCAATTGTCCATTGCCACTAGACAGGATACTCGACCCACCTGTTACACCATGAGGCTCTGCCTGCTGCCTCATGCGTGAACACAGTCAACTGCCTCTTTAGCTTTTTACTGTTCCTTCCGTAAATCCTTGGCCCCAATTCACCTAATTGGGCCTTGACACAACCCCTGATGGCAGGAGTGCCATATTCGATGAGTAATTTG
This sequence comes from Procambarus clarkii, assembly GCF_040958095.1. Taxonomy (NCBI): domain Eukaryota; kingdom Metazoa; phylum Arthropoda; class Malacostraca; order Decapoda; family Cambaridae; genus Procambarus; species Procambarus clarkii. Next base: position 30,548,886 of record NC_091178.1, on the reverse strand, counting down.
GACGAGAGAAGCGATTAACGTGGGGTGGAGGTGGCCAGCCTGCCACCCCCACCAGACACTACTTCCTCCGCTGGCCGCCCAATTCAAACTGCCTCCCTGGCGGGCGGGAAAACTCAAATACCCCTACCTCCTCCCTACCTTGTCTTGACCAATCAGCTGGGAGCCGGCACGACTCCTCGTGCCGCATCCAACAATAGCTCTTCGCGCCAAAACTAGGCTTGGAGCACACATGCCTAACCCAATCATATGCCTCCGTCACCCTCGGGCGTCCTGTGACGTCACAAAGAGGGGTGAGGCCTAACAAAGGAGCGATGTCTCCCATGTGGGGGGGGGGGAAAGGCGACGTTCACTCCACTCTCCCCCCCACCTCTAACGGTTTTAGTCCAGTACCTCCTCGTCCTATTTCACAGAAACAGGAAAATTTCTGTAATTCTCTCTACAGAGCAATCACAGACTTCTGACTACTCACAAATGATAGTCCATAACATAAGCTTTCATTCAACACCCCACAAGTATATGTTATTTTGAAAGCTTCAGTTTCTAGAGTGACTAGCCTAATCTAGAAACTAGGAAAACTAACTGAGGGATCTAGATCCCTCACAGTGTGTGTGTGTGTGTGTGTGTGTGTGTGTGTGTGTGTGTGTGTGTGTGTGTGTGTGTGTGTGTGTGTGTGTGTGTGTGTGTGTGTGTTTGTGTGTGTGTGTGTGTGTGTGTGTGTGTGTGTGTGTGTGTGTGTGTGTGTGTGTGTGTGTGTGTGTGTGTGTGTGTGTGTGTGTGTGTGTGTGTGTGTGTACTCACCTAGTTGTGTCTTCAGGATCGAGCATTGACTCTTGGATCCCGCCTTTCGAACATCGGTTGTTTACAGCAATGACTCCTGTCCAATTTCCCTATCATACCTGGTTTTAAAATTATGAATAGTATTTGCTTCCACAACCTGTTCCTGAAGTGCATTCATTTTCCCACTACTCTCACGCTAAAAGAAAACTTCCTAACATCTCTGTGACTCATCTGAGTTTCAAGCTTCCATCCATGTCCCCTCGTTCTGTTACTATTCTGTGTGAACATTTCGTCTATGTCCACTCTGTCAATCCCTCTGAGTATTTTATACGTTCCTATCATGTCCCCCCCCCCCTCTCCCTTCTTCTTTCTAGTGTCGTAAGGCACAGTTCCCTCAGGCGCTCCTCATACCCCATCCCTTGTAGCTCTGGGACGAGTCTCGTTGCAAACCTCTGAACCATTTCCAGTTTCATTATATGCTTCTTCTGATGGGACTCCATGATGTGGCGGCATACTCTAAGACTGGCCTCACGTAGGCAGTGTAAAGCACCCTAAATGCCTCCTTACTTAGGTTTCTGAATGATGTTCTAACTTTTGCCAGTGTAAAGTAAGTACAAATAACTTGAGAGTCAGGCTAGAGTGAGCGGAAAAGCCCTAGCATGGGTAAGGAACTATCTACCCGAAAGGAGCCAGAGAGTTACGGTAAGGGGCGAGAAGTCGGACTGGCGAACAGTAACGAGTGGAGTACCTCAAGGATCGGCGCTGGGACCAATTCTATTTTTAACATACATTAATGACATATTTACAGGAGTAGAATCCTACATGTCAATGTTTGCGGATGACACAAAGTTGATGAGAAGAGTCGTGACTGATGAGGATTGTAGAATCCTCCAAAAAGACTTGAACAGGTTGCAGAGATGGTCAGAGAAATGGCTACTGGAGTTCAACATGAGCAAATGTAAAGTTATGGAAATGGGATTAGGTGACAAGAGAACAAAGGGACAGTACCCAATGATGGGGAACTGCCTACCTGTGACGACTCGAGAAAGAGAACTGGGAGTGAACATAACTCCTAATCTATCTCCTGAGGATTATGTAAATAGGATATCGACAGCAGCGTAATCTGCACTGGCCAAAGTTAGAACATCATTCAGAAACCTAAATAAGGAGGCATTTAAGGCGCTTTTCACTGCCTATGTGAGGCCAGTCTTGGAGTATGCCGCCCCATCATGGAGTCACCACCTGAAGAAACACATACGGAAACTGAAAAAGGTTCAGAAGTTTGCAACAAGACTCGTCCCAGCATTACGAGGGATGGAGAAGAACTACGAAGTTCGAAGCAGCATTACGAAGAGCGTCTAAAGTAACTGAGCCTTACGACACTAGAAAAAAGAAAGGAGAGGTGGGATATGATAGGAACGTATAAAATACTTAGGGGGATTGACAGAGTGGAAATTGACGAAATGATCACATGGAATAGTAACAGAACGAGGGGACATGGGTGGAAGCTGGAAACTCAGATGAGTCACAGAGATTTTAGGGAAATTTTCTTTTAGTGTGAGAGTAGTGGAAAAATGGAATTCACTGCAGGAGCAGTTTGTGGAAGCAAATTATCTTCGTAATTTTAAAACTAGGTATGATAGGGAAAGTGGACCGGAGTTATTGCTGTAAACAACCAATGGTTCGAAAGGCGGGATCCAAGAGTCAATGCTCGATCCTGCAAGCACAAATAGGTGAGTAGAAATAGGTGAGTACATACACACACACACCCACACACACACAATTAAGCGAGAAGAAATAGGTGAGTATACACACACACACACACACACAAACACACACACACACACACAAGAGTCTTCCAGCGAAGTGAGGTTTAATTCCCGTAGTCTCTGCAGGTATGAGCTACGAGGAGAGACTACGGGAATTAAACCTCACTTTGCTGGAAGACAGAAGAGTAAGGGGGGACATGATCACCACATTCAAGATTCTGAAGGGAATTGATAGGGTAGATAAAGACAGGCTATTTAACACAAGGGGCACGCATAAGGGGACACAGGTGGAAACTGAGTGCCCAAATGAGCCACAGAGATATTAGAAAGAACTTTTTCAGTGTCAGAGTGGTTGGCAAATGGAATGCATTAGGAAGTGATGTGGTAGAGGCTGACTCCATACACAGTTTCAGGTGTAGATATGATAGAGCCCAATAGGCTCAGGAATATGTACACCTGTTGATTGACGGTTGAGGGCGGGACCAAAGAGCCAGAGTTCAACCCCCGCAAACACAATTAGGGGAGTACACACACCAGTTGATTGAGAGCTGAGAGGCGGGACCAAAGAGCCACTGCTCTACCCCCGCTTGCACAAATAGGTGCAAGGACACACGCACAAATACACACACACGCACACAGACACACACACACACGGGGGGGCCTCGTAGCCTGGTGGATAGCGCGCAGGACTCGTAATTCTGTGGCGCGGGTTCGATTCCCGCACGAGGCAGAAACAAATGGGCAAAGTTTCTTTCACCCTAAGTGCCCCTGTTACCTAGCAGTAAATAGGTACCTGGGAGTTAGTCAGCTGTCACGGGCTGCTTCCTGGGGTGTGTGTGTGTGTGGTGTGGGGGAAAAAAAAAGTAGTTAGTAAACAGTTGATTGACAGTTGAGAGGCGGGCCCAAAGAGCAAAGCTCAACCCCTGCAAAACACAACTAGTAAACACACACACTCACACACACACACGTACACACACACACACACACACACGTACACACACACACACACACACACACACATATACACTCACACGCGTGCACACACACACACACACACTCACACACACACACACACACACACACACATACACACACACACACACACACACACACACACACACACACAAGCACACGCACGCACACACACGCACGCACGCCCACGTACGTATGCACGCACGCACACGCAAAAACGCACACACAAACGTTCAGTCAGGGAAGAAAGGATTAACACCTTTTGTGGAAAGAGCCAAGCCCCTACTATACCCCACCTCCTCTCTTACCCCCCATCTGACCTGACCTGACCTCACCTGGTCGCCACCACTGCCCCCCCCCACCACCGCCCCACACCCCTCAGTCCCCCGCATCCCCCTTACACATACTCTCCCCCTCTCCTCTCTCTCTCTCTCTGTCTCCCACTTCCTCCTCTCTCTCCTCTCTCTCCCACTCTCTCTCTCTCTCTATCTCTCTCACTCTCTCTCTTTATCTCTCTCTCTCCCTCTCTCTTTATATCTCTCTCTCTCCTCTCTCTCCCACTCTCTCTCTCTCTCTCTCTATCTCTCTCACTCTCTCTCTTTATCTCTCTCTCTCCCTCTCTCTTTATATCTCTCTCTCCCTCCCTCCCTCTCTCTCTCTCTATCTCTCTCTTTATCTCTCTCTCTCTCTCCCTCTCTCCCTATCTCTCTCTCCCCCACTCCACTCTGCCCTTCTGACGGATCCTATCACGGCACAACTAGGAACAGCGTCAAGCATGACAGCCAGAAGCAGCAGGGGAACAGGGAAAAGTTCAGGCAACGAAATGAAGGAAATGTTCGCCCAGTTTCTGGAGGACATCAAGAGTGAGATGCAGGAAATGATGCAGGAAATGAAGAATGAAATAAGCAACCTAAAAAGAGAGCTGACAGCAGCAAAGAAGGAGATTAGAGCACTCAAAGAGAACAGTATCGATGCTGAGACTCAGATAACCACCCAGGGAGAAGATGGTAATAGTACTTTGGAAGAGAATGCCACACTAAAAGCAACATTTGCAGAAATGCTAAAAAAAAAAAACTCTGAAGTAATGTTTGCAGTGATGGAGGTAGCCATGAAAGCAGCCACCTCACAGGAAGTGGCACGCTCCACTGGCCAGCTGCTGGAAAGGAAAAGAGCAGTGGTAGCTGTAGGTATTAAAGAGCAGGAAGGCTCTAATAGGAAAGAGTGGAATGATAAGGACAGCGCGGCAGTGAATGAAATACTGAAGGCACTAGACATGGAAGGGCCTGAGCATAGCATTGAGAAGGTTTTCAGGTTAGGCTGGTACAAAAAACACCGAGACCGTGTGTTAAAGATAGTGTTTGCAAACGAGAACACAAAGGACACTATTCTAACAAAGAAAAGCCACCTGCAACATGTGGGAGAATTCAAAAAAGTATTCCTCCAGAGGGACATGACGAGGGAGGAGAGGGCCATGGCGGCAGAAGCAAGGAAGAAGTACAGGGCGAGAGGGGAAAACCAGGAAACCACAGCTCCCAACACATCACCCCCAGAGGCGAGGGGGGGGGAACCCACAACCAGCTACCCAGTAACACCAGCGGGGAGAGCAACCCCACCACCCTCCTCTGCATAGAAAACTCCCCTTTCCTTCCTGTCCTCCCACCTCGTTCACCCCATACCCTCCCTGTCCTTCCCCCTTCACTTGACCCCCCACCCCTCATCCCAGTTTCCTCTGCAATCCTGGTATCCACCTCACAAATCCTCACACCCATGGCACAGCTTCCTCCACCAGCAGAACAGTCACCAAGGAGGAGATTTGAGAATGGACAGAAGAAAGTGAGCCTCAAGGCAATGTACACTAACATAGACGGTATTACAAATAAAGCAAATGAACTTGAAGAATGGGTACTAGAGGAAAACCCAGACATAATAGCTCTCACATAAATAAAGCTGATGAAAACAATAACAAATGCAGTGTTCCCACAGGACAATTATGTTATGAGGAAGGAAGAGGTGGGGGTGGTGTAGCTCTGCTGGTAAGAAAAGGCTGGGATTTCGAGGAGTTGGTTGTTCATTGATGTGAAGGTTTCAGTGACTACATAATAGGAACAATAACAACTGGAGGGCAAAAAATTATAGTCGTAGTCATATATAATCCGCCACCAAATGACAGAAGACCCAGACAGGAATATGATAGAAACAATATGGCCCTATTAACATAATGGAGAGAGCAGCTTCTGTTGCTAGCAGGAATGGATCTGGACTACTAATCATGGGAGACTTCAACCATGGGAAGATAGATTGGGAGAACAGAGACCCGCATGGAGGACCAGAAACATGGAGAGCTAAGCTGCTGGACGTGGCAACAAGAAACTTTCTAAGCCAGCACATCAAAGAACCAACAAGAATGAGAGGAGAAGATGAACCAGCAATGCTTGATTTGATATTTACCCTAAATGAGTGGGATATAAGAGAAGTCAAGATGGAAGCGCCCTTGGAAATGAGTGATCACAGTGTATTGAACTTTGAGTACCTGGTAGAGCTAGGAATTATCCTCCCCAAAAAAGAACTAGGAAACAAAAGGCTGGCATACCGAAAGGGAAATTATGAGGAGAAAGAGAAGCTTCCTAAGGGAAATACCTTGGGACACAGACCTCAGAGCTAAGTCTGTACAAGATATGATGGACTATGTCACCCAAAAGTGTCAGGAGGAAGTAAGCAGATACATCCCGGCCCAAAAGGAAAAATCCGAGAAGCAAACGAAGAATCCATGGTATAATACGGCATGTATGGAAGCAAAGGTACTGAACAAAAGGGCGTGGAGGAACTTCCGGAATAACAGAACACCAGAAAGCAGAGAGAGATACCAGAGAACCAGGAATGAGTATGTCAGGGTGAGAAGAGAAGCAGAGAAAAGTTATGAAAATGATATAGCAAACAAAGCCAAGACCGAACCAAAGCTACTTCACAGTCACATCAGAAGGAAAATAACAGTGAAAGAACAGGTAGTGAAACTTAGAACAGGCGAGGACAAGTATACAGAGAATGACAAAGAGGTGTGTGATGAACTCAACAAGAGGTTCCAAGAGGTCTTCACAACAGAACAAGGTGAGGTCACTGTGCTAGGAGAAAGGGAAGTAAACCAGGCGGCCTTGGAAGAGTTCAAAATTACGAGAGAGGAGGTCAAGAGACACCTGATGGATCTGGATGTTAGAAAGGCTGTTGGTCCAGACGGGATCTCGCCATGGGTACTGAAAGAGTGTGTAGAGGCACTTTGCTTGCCACTCTCCATAGTGTATAGTTGGTCACTGGAGACGAGAGACCTACCAGAAATATGGAAGACGGCGAATGTGGTCCCAATATACAAAACGGGCGACAGGCAAGAGGCACTGAGCTACAAGCCAGTGTCCTTAACTTGTATACCATGCAAGGTGATGGAGAAGATCATGAGAAAAAACCTGGTAGCACATCTGGAGAGCAACCCGTTCTCACACAAGACAGCACATATATGACTTAATGCTTAAAGTCAATATGTTGAATATGAATTAGTAAATATGTGATATATTCCCAGTTACCTTTTTTTACCAAGGCCCAAACTCTTCCTCACGTACCAATTTACGTCTCACAGTACCCGTCCATCAACGTAGATAGCTGAATAGTCGTCATTGCTTCAATTATAATGAAAATTGTAGTTTTCAGGTCCCACATGGGTTGCGAAATTTACCTACTATTGTCCATGCTCTTAGAATATTACAGATCAGCTACTTCCTATTGAAGGCTCGTAGTTTTGTTTTGAGAAATATTAGTTGTTCTTAGTAAATTATAATAAGCACTAAAAATTATTACATAGAATAACAGTCCTTCGTCAATCAATATTATATACCATAGTTTGTGCTTTACAAATCTTTAAAGGATGTTTTGTAGGAACGCTAACAGAAAACGATGTTACGTTGGAAAGTCTATGGGGTAAACTACTGCAAACAGGATATTATTGTGTCTACTATACCAACTATAGCTAGGATAGGTATATTGTCACCTACCGCCTGTTAGGTTGGAAAGGGGTCCAATACCACCCACAGGATGGGTATGGGGATCACATCCACCCACAGGAAGGGTATTGGGTCCAATACCACCCACAGGATGAGTATGGCGTCCACTACAACCCACAGGATGGGTATGGGGCTCCAACCACAAATAAAATGGGTATAGTGTCCAATAACACCCACTGGATGTGTATGGCGTCCATTGCCGCGCATCGAGCTCGAGAACCGCAGCATTCATCTCAGAACCATGCCTATTTCACACAGATTCCTTAATAAACGTAAGAGTTTTTTATGTCACAAGAAAGATAGAAATATAAGCTTCATTCTAAATACCTTACCATGGGCATATTTAAATTTAAAGCGAAGATACGTGTACTTTTATAATAGCCGAGCTTTAACCCCGGACAGATTGATCGACCGAGCAACTCTCTCTCAGAACAATGTTAGTTCACGTGAATTCGTTAATAAACATATATGTTGTCACGTGGGGGTGGGCGGTCCGGGGCTCTGCTAACACTCGGCTGCTAGGGGCTCAAAGGGCCCAAATACTCAGCCCCTCCGACTCCCTGGATTCACCGGAGTCTCCTTGGCCACACAAGATAGGACCAACAATGCCCACCTCCGCAGGTCTTTGCTTCCACCACAAAGGGGTGCCACTGATTCACCCTGGAAGCCCTTCAGTCAACCACGGGGAAACTGCTGTTAACAGTTCCGGCCTAGACCCGTGGGGGAGTGAAGGAAGACTCAGGCTTACCTATAACCATAACCTCCCTGAGTCTTGCCTGCCAGACAAAAAAAAAGGTTGCAGGAACTCCTTTCCCGCCTGTCTTCTCTATCTTCCTCTTAGCAAGGTCGCCAGCTGGGTTATTATATCTGCACCCCAGCAATGCAGTTCAGTGGGTGTATCATATATCGTTTGTAGCCAGAAATGTATGCTCATAGAGAAATATCACAAATGGAGGCACACTCAAACACAGTAATAAAATGTGTGGATTTACTGACGCAAATTACATGAACACACACACACAATCACAAGTAATACATGGATATGGAATATGGATGATGAGTCTGGAGATCGTCAGCCTCTTCTTCCACGACCTCCAACTCTCCTTCAACTGGGCAGGAAGACAGGAGTCTCACACTCTCACAGGAGGGCCTCTTCACCACGTCGGCACCTCTTCTTCACTGTCCTGCCATCCATACACACTGTCCTCTCTGACAGTCCTGGACGCAAGCTGCCTTGCAGCCTACTCTACTATTAAAGTAATAAAGTCTTGCTGCCACATACACAAGTAAATATTGTGGCCTAACTAGCCTACTCATACAAGGGGTAATGGGAGGGAAAATGATCTACCTTACACTCCTGGCTCACGACGCCTGTCCCTCGATGGTGTGAGGGTCCCACGCTTCCTTGGGTCGATCCTCGACGATCCAGGGCGTTCCACAGGTCCTCAGGTGTCGTGAAGCCTTCGCGTCGTCGCCGTTCCAATCCCTGAGGTTCAGCTGCCCCAATCCTGGTTCATCGATGGGCGCTGAGCTAATCACTATTTTTTCCCACACTCGCCTCTCCCACAGGGCGTCGCTCCTTGTCCTAGGCACTGTGTCGTCCTTCCAAGATTCTCAGTGGATGTGACCCCAGTCACAGCTAGCTTGCTCGCCCACCTTCCAGACCTCAACGTCCAGCTAGCGGCGCCGCCCAGCGTCGTCGCCGACTATTTTCCAAGTTTGGGCACTTCTCTGCTCACTGAACTTGGTTCCTCTTTGGCTTCCCAGAAGCGCAGGGTCTCCAATAACTATGTCGGCGGCGATGGTCAGCTCAATCCACTGGACAAGGCTTGCAGAGCCTCCAATTCTTGAGAGCAGACCGAGGCGCGTCCTGTCGCTTCCACGGTCAGTACAACTCTGACGTTGGCGCCGCCCGGGGCACTCGGTGACGTCATGGCGGGCCCTGATTTGTCGCCCGCGACCTACGTCGGCCAATCCGCGATCGGCTTGTCTCCCTTCCAAAAGGTCATATCTGCCGTAGGGGATACTGTTTCATTTTATAACAGGGCGCCAATTTTCCTCTATTTACAACTTATAATATAACCTCCTTCCATTAAATGGCAGCCGGTCTGGTCGCCACATATATCATTAGACTCCCTGAACCTCAGAGAATCAGTAGGGAGAGCTGATATGACTCTTTAAGCCGGCAAACGAAAGAAATAGGAGAGGGCACCGTAACATACCCCTCCCCTTAAAATAAGAGTCATATCGGAAGAGCAGCACTCAAGAGGGCAATCTATACTCTTGCTCCCTCCGTTCCTGAAGTGTCACTCCTCCAGTTGGTGACGTGGCTCGTACCACCTTGCCAGTCACTTGCCTCATTGTATCTCCACCTCGCATAGTACCGGGTGTGATGGGTGTTCCCTGAACACCTACAAGAAATCCTCTCTCCGTGGCTACGAGTGTACTCCCACGGCTCGTTACCACTGTAAGATTCAGTGCATGCAGCGCCTCCACCGCGTCGTGCACTCCGAGATAGTCTTGCATTTCCATTGCGTCCTACAGGTACTCCATGTTTCCTCCCATGATCTCCTCTTCGCCAATCTTCTCTCTTCTCGGTTCCTCTTCTCCCGTAGGTGCGTTGTCTCCTCACAGTGGCACTTGTAACCTGTACTCCATCCAGCAGCTTCCTCTCTTCCACACTAGGCTTTTGCGATGGCCCAATGCCCCTCTGGTTAGGCTGGCGCCTACCCTGGGTGTACCTATTCCCTGCTTTCTTCGTATTGCCTCTCCTATACCACTCGCTCCTTCGTTCCCGACGAACATCTTCACTCCTCCACGAGATTCTCTTCCCTGCAGACGTCTTCGGTTCGTGGTTGGGCTCTTCCACCTCCCTGTGGCTCACCTCACCACGGTGGTTCATCTTGCACCTACCACTATTCATCTGGCCGGCATAGGGTGCCTTGCGTCGTGGCTCCTCCACTCTGCCCCTCACTGCCGTTCGCTCATCCACTGAGCTTACTTTATTCACGTTTCTGTATGGAGGGAGTGCGGTCTGCAGCCTCTTCACCGCCCCAGGCGTTTGTACAGCTGCTCCTCGCCACTCCTCCACACGCATCATCAGGCTTGGTCGGAGGTCCCCGTCGGGGTTTTCCACAACCTCCGACGACCTCTCTGCACTCTCGCCCTCGTTGTCGTCGTCTCTGGCGACGTTTCCCCTGGCGAAGTCGGCTTCCTCACTATTATTTGGAGCGACTGATACCTCACCTGGCAGGGTTGTACCGCTGCTTGAAACATAGGCACTCCTGGCCCAATCGGGTTGTATCCTGCCTCCTCCGAGGTCATTACCCAGCACCATCTGTACATGCTCTAGGGGTAACTTAGGGGCTACAGCTACTATAGCTTTCTCGACTCCGTAGTCGGCAATCAGCTGTACTTCGTGAAGTGGCAACCTGTATTCCTCCCCCACACTGCGTATCCTCACCACTCCCACAGGTGAATCATTAAATTCCTTGGGGAGAATACTCCTGGTCACCATACTTATGTCAGCACCCGTATCTCGAAGCACGGCAACCTCCACTGGGTCTGACTTTCCAAACTTCACGTTGGCCTCGAAAACGAAGGGATGTTCACCCAACTTCATTTCCCAACCATTCACGTTGGGTCCACTATAATATGGGGTGTGAACAAACACTCTCTCCTCTTCCAACATTAATCCTACATTCCTTTGGTGCTCCTCACACTCGCGGGCATAATGTCCTCTCACGCCACAGTTGTAGCATCGGCTGCCTCTCCTGGGCGGCCACTCGCCAGTCACTCTGGCGGTACCACTTGCAGACGTCCCCTGGGTCCTCCTTGGACTCCCCGTCGTCGTGTCCGGGACTGCAGCACTTGCTCCTGAGCTAGGTCCACTGCTCACCGCTTGGGGCTTCCTCCCCGCGTCTCTTGAGCTCTTGAACCACGTTACTTCATCGGGCACACTACTCTTGGGAGAGTCCCCACCCGTCCTCGCTCCTCCTGAACTCCTAAAGTTCCCTCCCGACCTGGGGTAAGGCGAGTGTCTGGGCGGCCCCTCCCTCCTGATATGTAGTGCCTCCTCCAGCATGTCGGCTCGATCCGCTGCAGCCTTCAGGTCCTTAATACCTGCTTCTCTCACCCTTACTCGCAACTCAGGATGGAGCACTGACATAAACTTCTCCATCACTATCAGTCGTTTGATATCATCCACCGACTCCGCTTCCTCCGCCTTCAACCATCGTAGGAATTTCCGTTCCATATCCCTGGCGGTCTCGGCGTAAGTCTTTCCCGACGCTCTTGTACACTCTCTGAACCGCTTCCGGTACATCTCCGGAGTCAGCCGGAATGAGTGGAGAACCGCATTCTTAATCGCGTCATAACTAGTACACTCCTCTAGGTCCAGCATGTTATAGGCTTCCCGGGCCTCTCCAGTCAACCTGCCCTGGACCAGAGCAGCCCAATCATCTTCCGGCCACTCCTTCAGAGTCGCTATCCGTTCAAAGTGTTCGAAGAACGCCTCAGCTTCTTGTGGTTCGAACGTAGGTAAGTCACGTTCCCTTACCTTGAGGTCATCCCGCCGTGCAGGTAGTGAGGGCAGACCACGTTCAACGCGACGCAATTCGACTTCTTTCTTTGCCTTTATTTCCTCCAGTCGCAGTTGTCTCTCTCCTTCTTCTCGCTGCAGCCGAGCTTCTCGCTCCTCTCGCTGCAGCTGCAGCCGTGCTTCTCGCTCACCTCGCTGCAGCTCAGCTGTACGTTCCTCTCGCTGCAGCTCAGCTGCACGTTCCTCTCGCTGCATTTGCGCTTCTCTTTCCTCTCGTCGCAGCTGGGCTTCCAGTTGCATCTTCATTATTTCCAGTTGCAGGCTCCTCTTACTACAGCTGGACCTTCCACTGCTCCCATGTTCACTGTGAATTCTCTCCACACTGGTAGGCGCTTGGGGTGGCCCTAGTCGGGACGGTTCACCTTGCGACGGCTCTCCTCGGGACGGCTCCTCTTGAGATGGCTCCTCTCCCGTCGCTTCCTCTCGAGCTGTGAGCTGTGCCATGATCTCTATCCTTCGCTCCGCTACCTTAGTCGTCCTCAACCTGATCCCAAAGTGGTTTGCCACTTGTTGGAGCTGGGCCTTGGTACACTCTTCCAAAATTCTCTCGTCCCTTGTGTCAATAAATTTCTTTACTTTGTCCTCCTCCATCTCTATATCATTGAGCATACACGACAGCACAGACAAGTTAGTAGGCACTAATTTCACCGTTTCAGTCCCTTAGCTGGTTGAGTAACAGTACCACCGAATTCACTGGCCACACTGTATTAGTACCCTGGCAACACTTGTCTTGCAATTTGGTCCACACTGTAGCTTGATCCACGCTTCCTGGCGAAGTTCCCAGTTCTTGGCTACTGGGGTTCGAATCCTGGCGAGGTCGCCAGTTCTCTTGTCACGTGGGGGTGGGCGGTCCGGGGCTCTGCTAACACTCGGCTGCTAGGGGCTCAAAGGGCCCAAATACTCAGCCCCTCCGACTCCCTGGATTCACCGGAGTCTCCTTGGCCACACAAGATAGGACCAACAATGCCCACCTCCGCAGGTCTTTGCTTCCACCACAAAGGGGTGCCACTGATTCACCCTGGAAGCCCTTCAGTCAACCACGGGGAAACTGCTGTTAACAGTTCCGGCCTAGACCCGTGGGGGAGTGAAGGAAGACTCAGGCTTACCTATAACCATAACCTCCCTGAGTCTTGCCTGCCAGACAAAAAAAAAGGTTGCAGGAACTCCTTTCCCGCCTGTCTTCTCTATCTTCCTCTTAGCAAGGTCGCCAGCTGGGTTATTATATCTGCACCCCAGCAATGCAGTTCAGTGGGTGTATCATATATCGTTTGTAGCCAGAAATGTATGCTCATAGAGAAATATCACAAATGGAGGCACACTCAAACACAGTAATAAAATGTGTGGATTTACTGACGCAAATTACATGAACACACACACACAATCACAAGTAATACATGGATATGGAATATGGATGATGAGTCTGGAGATCGTCAGCCTCTTCTTCCACGACCTCCAACTCTCCTTCAACTGGGCAGGAAGACAGGAGTCTCACACTCTCACAGGAGGGCCTCTTCACCACGTCGGCACCTCTTCTTCACTGTCCTGCCATCCATACACACTGTCCTCTCTGACAGTCCTGGACGCAAGCTGCCTTGCAGCCTACTCTACTATTAAAGTAATAAAGTCTTGCTGCCACATACACAAGTAAATATTGTGGCCTAACTAGCCTACTCATACAAGGGGTAATGGGAGGGAAAATGATCTACCTTACACTCCTGGCTCACGACGCCTGTCCCTCGATGGTGTGAGGGTCCCACGCTTCCTTGGGTCGATCCTCGACGATCCAGGGCGTTCCACAGGTCCTCAGGTGTCGTGAAGCCTTCGCGTCGTCGCCGTTCCAATCCCTGAGGTTCAGCTGCCCCAATCCTGGTTCATCGATGGGCGCTGAGCTAATCACTATTTTTTCCCACACTCGCCTCTCCCACAGGGCGTCGCTCCTTGTCCTAGGCACTGTGTCGTCCTTCCAAGATTCTCAGTGGATGTGACCCCAGTCACAGCTAGCTTGCTCGCCCACCTTCCAGACCTCAACGTCCAGCCAGCGGCGCCGCCCAGCGTCGTCGCCGACTATTTTCCAAGTTTGGGCACTTCTCTGCTCACTGAACTTGGTTCCTCTTTGGCTTCCCAGAAGCGCAGGGTCTCCAATAACTATGTCGGCGGCGATGGTCAGCTCAATCCACTGGACAAGGCTTGCAGAGCCTCCAATTCTTGAGAGCAGACCGAGGCGCGTCCTGTCGCTTCCACGGTCAGTACAACTCTGACGTTGGCGCCGCCCGGGGCACTCGGTGACGTCATGGCGGGCCCTGATTTGTCGCCCGCGACCTACGTCGGCCAATCCGCGATCGGCTTGTCTCCCTTCCAAAAGGTCATATCTGCCATAGGGGATACTGTTTCATTTTATAACAGGGCGCCAATTTTCCTCTATTTACAACTTATAATATAACCTCCTTCCATTAAATGGCAGCCGGTCTGGTCGCCACATATATCATTAGACTCCCTGAACCTCAGAGAATCAGTAGGGAGAGCTGATATGACTCTTTAAGCCGGCAAACGAAAGAAATAGGAGAGGGCACCGTAACAATGTTTTATATGTCTCAAGAAAGGCAGACATATAAGCTTCACTTTAAACACTTTACCATAGACATATTTATAGTTCTAATGAAGATACATGTATTTTAAAAATTACGGAGCTCCCACCCCGTACAGACTGAACGACAGAGCAACTCTCTCTCAGATGAATGTTTATTTCACGTAAATTCGTTAATAAACACAAATGTTTTATATGTCTTAAGCAAGATAGAAATAAGAGCTTCATTTTAAATACATTACAATATACATATTTATAGCTCAAGTGAAGATACATATGTTTTTATAGTAGCGCTCAGTAGCTTGTCGGGCATGGAGTGCAGACGCCTACGCACTTGCCGATATATTGTATAATTAACAAAGATACGCTAATAAAGCCTAAAATCTTATATGCCTCCAGAAAGACCGAGATATGAACATTATTATGATTGCACCAAATGAAATATATCATGTTCGAGAACAAAGATATATCAATTTTAAATTAAATTTCGACTCTTGCTCGGGCGAGAGAGATGAGGCGACTCTCGCCCCATCTATTGGAGATTCTGTCCACTAAAGACCCAAAGCTACTCAAACCCTCCTAGCATTATTTAAGTAGTGAAGTAATATGGTATATTTACTCACTATAATGTGGGTGCTGAATGCAGATCATGAGAAAACATATATTTAATCCAAACTAATATAATTTCATTATGAAATAAGTAATTAAGTAGCAACTTATATGTGCTGTCAATCTTCTGTATGGTGTCTATTAATCTTGTTTAAGTTACTAATCAAGCTGTCAATGTAATCAATCAGAGCTTTAATATAACAATGTGCTGTAATATACTTACTTATCTCTCTCATCTCATTTTTCTCTTATAATGTATCTTTCACTTATCAATTCTGATTGAACTTACCTACTTATAATTATCTGCTAGATTAAGGACCTGCCTGAAACGCTGCGCATACTAGTGGCTTTACAAGAATGTAATTACTGTACTATCCAATGTATTCTCACAAACCCAATGTACCTTCTTGTATATATATAAATAAAATAAATAAATAATAAATAAAATAATCAAAGGAAGTCGACGGTCCAAGCGTCAATGTTGTGGAACGACTTATCCAAGATATATCGTTGTTTGGAAAGTGTTTGTTGGCATATCCAGTTGTCGGACTTCTCTGCACAAATTATCACAAATTTAAATTATAATGTTAACAAGTAGAATACGTATTTTTAATAAAATCTAACTTAACTAGCCAGACAACATTTAACATTTATTAAAAAAATATATGTTTGGAAGTTAAATCGACTTCATAGGACAATAGTTTTGTTATATATACTCGTTATTCGTTGACATGCGTTCGCTACTTAAACTACCATGTACTGTACTAATGTAAAATCTCCCATGTCTCTTCGCTCATCTCACCGAACCCTACAGGCTCTGTGATATATTGTTTAATTAATTGAGATTCACAAATAAAGCTTATAATTGTATATGTTATCAAAAAGGCAGAGCTTATTTTAGTTCATTTATTAAGCACCCCATACCCATCCTATGAGCGATAGTGGAGTGTTACCGAGGCATATAATGGGCTCAGGGACTGAGCCCCACAATTCATATAGCCAAGCAAGTTATAATCTTGAAAAGCTAGTTACAAAAGTCAATGTACATTGTTACATCAACAATAGCTCGAGACCGACCACAAGTACAGTTTATAATTTAAGCAACTGACATATATGGAGGGCTAGTGTCCCAATTGATATGTTTATCCTACACATAACCCCCTCTCCCCCATCCAATAGGCAGCGGTGGATAGGTTACAATCAAGTCGTTTTTTGCGTTTTATTCAGAGATTAGATCTTATTGGGTGAGGAAAGATATTCATATTTTAAAGAAGGCTTCTTGGTTGATGCTCTCCATTGATGGAAAATATACAACCTTTTGAAAATCAATGTTAGTTTGATCTAGATATTGTAATTAACGAAAGTATTTATGTCATCTGAAAGGTAGAAATATAGGTTACATTTAAAATCCTTTGTCATAAATATAACTGAAGTGAAAACGAAGTTATATGCATTTTGATAGTTACTTGATGGCTAGCTCTGAGAGTGTGAAGCCCTGCACACCAGCCAATAAATTGTATAATTAGTTTCCATATATTTTAATTAATCTTAAAAATCTATATGTCAGAAGAAAGGAAGATGTAGCCGTTAATGTGACAACATTTAAAAAAATATATATCTCTTAAATAAATAATACCACCTTATCGCCGGTGTCCGGACACATGAAAATTACCTAGGTATCAGTATCCAGCCAGGCGGGGATCACAGGCTGCACAATACTGATAAATTATGTAATGCACTACTTGTGATCCATCTCGAACCCATTTATGATGTGACGACTTATAGTGAATTTTGTAACTAGCTCATCAAGATTGTAACTTGCTTAGCTAAATGAATTGTGGGGTTCGGTCCATTCATTTTCCTTCTTTATTATGCACCTCATAATACACATCCCGTGGGCGGTGGTGTAAAGGATTACAGAGGCACATAATCGGTTCAGGAACTGAACCCTCTAGTTCGTTTAGCTAAGCAAATAACAATCTTTTGACGCTAGTTACAAAATTATTAATGTACACATACTTATGCATACATGTACATATCCATACGTATACATATATACATACACATACATATTTAATCACCCCCACAAATACACACATCAGTAATCTTTTGTGTCACAAGTAATTCAGCAAGAGGCTCACAACAGTCACTATACAAGGCACTTTACATCTATGAGGAGTCGCACAGTTACTAGTCTTGCTCCACACCCACCCAACTGGGCGGCAGCTTTACAGTCATGTGCTCCACACCCACCCAACTGGGCGGCAGCTTTACAGTCATGTGCTCCACACCCACCCAACTGGGCGGCTGCTTTACAGTCATGTGCTCCATACCCACCCAACTGGGCGGCAGCTTTACAGTCATGTGCATGCATTACCTACAGTAAGCAAATTTTGGATACTTCGCTAAGATTTCGGGCAGCACATCATTATGAATGAAGTACTTACACATTTCATGGACACTATTGATGTTATCTTTAAATTTGGCGATTTTTCACATTCCATTATATAATGACGCAAAGTATGCGAATAGTTCTGCTGACAGAGTTTACATTTAGTCAAATCTACATCATCAGATGTTACAAACTTCCAGAGGTACTTGTAGCCGAGCCTAAACCTAGCAGTGGTAACATCTAGAAGTCTCCTAACATTATTGGATGACCCATAGACGAGCGATTCATCAAAGTTTACACAATATTGTGAAATTGAGAGTCAGTGTAGTAACATAAGTTGGTAAATCATAAATATTGTAAGTTAAGAATCTGATGCATGTGTGTGTGTTGTGGGGGTGGGGGTTATACCCTTGGTAAGCAAGAGTGGAAAGTAACCTTAGACGTACTGCGGTCAATGTGGGGGGGGGAGGGGGAGGGAGGGTGGGAGAGTCAAATCCACCCTCCAACATCTGGACATAGTACCACCAGCCTCCACAACACTCCATCAGCCTCTAGCTGATGCTTGTAGATGCCTCATCTAACCTCACCTGTCACACATTAACCTACAGTTCCTGTGATATTTAAACTCCTCATCACAGTGGCGTCTCACCAATATAAACTGTATTGGATTTTGTCCCGAAATAGCTATATGCTGACTGGACGTGTATGTATGTATGTATGTATGTATGTATGTATGTATGTATGTATGTATGTATGTATGTATGTATGTATGTATGTATGTATGTATGTATGTATGTATGTATGTATGGATGGATGTATGTATGTACGCATGCATGTATGTATGTATGTATGTATGTATGTATGTATGTATGTATGTATGTATGTATGTATGTATGTATGGATGGATGTATGTATGTACGCATGCATGTATGTATGTATGTATGTATGTATGTATGTATGTATGTATGTATGTATGTATGTATGTATGTATGTATGTATGTATGTATGTATGTATGTATGTACGCATGTATGTATGTATGTATGTATGCATGTATGTATGTATGTATGTATGTATGTATGTATGTATGTATGTATGTATGTATGTATGTATGTATGTATGTATGTATGTATGTATGTATGTATGTATGTATGTATGTATGTACGCATGCATGTATGTATGTATGTATGTATGTATGTATGTATGTATGTATGTATGTATGTATGTATGTATGTATGTATGTATGTATGTATGTATGTACTCATGTATGTATGTATGTATGTATGTATGTATGTATGTATGTATGTATGTATGTATGTATGTATGTATGTATGTATGTATGTATGTATGTATGTATTCCCAATCACGTTAAAGACTCCCCCTCTATCATCTAATTAAAGAGAAAAACAACTATGTACTAAATAATCAACTCCTTGTAACTTTAATTATGCTGACCCTCCTATCTGTATTCAGACTGTGCCTACCATCATTAGAGGTGATTATAACGCTAGGCATAGGAATATGGGTAATTCGCAGTTCAGTAATCGTAACGGCAACCAACTGGTGTCAGTATTAGGTAGTTACGTGATGCACAGATTGTGGGTGACCTTGAACCGACGAATATCTACGGAGGTATTCTTGATCTATGTCTCGGTTTCAACGTCTCCCACACCGTGTGCGCCTCGTCAATAGTGCCAGATATGGCGTCTGATCATCTGGCCATATTAGCCACTGTAAGCATTGGAAGCTCTATCCTCCCTGGTGGAGTGTTCAAGTGGAAGAGGCTGGCTCTGCCCATCCATCAACGAGACAATCTTGTTGCTCATGTGTCAGATTGGTGCAGTTCATCTGAGCCTTCATCAGTTGAAGATTTTAACAATAAGCTCACTGGTACTATCGAGCAGTTTATAGAATCACTTGATCTATCGTCCAGACCACGTAACCCAAATTACACTGGTCATAGCACTTATGTTTATTATAATGATTCTAAATTGCATGCACTAAAACGCACTGCCAGAATAATTGGACTACCTTGTAGAAGGACCCGCACTGCTGAAATGCTTCGGCTCTTTCAAGCGGCTCTGGCTGAGGCCAGGGAACGTATGGTGGAGCTGAGGCAGACAGACTGGGAAACTTTTGTCCGTGGTCTCAATTCTCACACGCCACTAAGTCGGGCATGGAAGGATATCAACAAGGTCAATGGGAAAAATGCTGCAGAGATCTCGTACCCTAATCCTCTGCACAGATCAAATGAGCTTGTTGATGCTTGGGCCACGACTTCCAGCTTTGACAGTCTTCCTCTACCCTCACAGAATGAATTAAATAATAGATATACTGATAGGGCAAGGCTGCTTGACTTCATGCGTCATCAAGAGGATGACTGTGACATGCTTTTTACTGAATACAAACTAGATTCTGCTCCACATAAAGGCAAAGCTACATCACCCGGGGAGGATAGAGTTACTGACGGCATACTGCATATGCTTCTGTTAGTTCCAGGGAATACCTTTCTTCAATTGTATAATATGAGCTATGTAACTGGGGAGCTTCCTAAGTCATGGACCAACAGTGTTATTATTCCCATTCCTAAACCTCACCAGCCGACTGCTTTTCGCCCAATCTCCCTCACTAGTTGTCTCTATAAGTGTCTTGAGAGGATGGTTCTCAACCGTCTCCCTAACAAAATTAATAATATGTTGTCTCCCCAGATATATGGCTTTATGCATGGAAAGAGTGTACATCACTGTATTACCACACTCCTCACCCTGCATACTGATAGGTCATATACCACTTTCCTAGATCTTAAGTCAGCCTTTGACATTGCTAACCCACACGTCATTCTGAGAGAACTTGCTAAAATGAATGTTGGAATGTTAATGTTAAAAATTGTTCAAACTGAAATAAATATATAACACTGTACGGTACAGTTGTGTTTAATTATGTTTTGCGATTCCTTTGGAAAAGGTATTTGTGCACCAAGTACTACTAGGTCATTATGAGATATGCTGAATGTTGTCAATATACCATCTGAATACGCTTCACTTTGCGTTAATCATTGGACGTCCTAATGATTAAGGTCCCCAAAAGGACTTAATCAGTCCTCAGTGGATATTTTTACTCTCCCCCTCTCTCTCTCTCTCTCTCTCTCAGAGCATCCCCTTATGTGTTGTATGTGGGTGCTGAAGTTCAGTCTCTTGTCTATGTATAGGTGAAGGAACTTTCCATAATTTTTATTGCTAATGTTTACTTGTAATACTGGGTATACATCCGGTGTTCTTACCCTCGACCGCGGCGAGGGTAAGCCGCGGTCGTATGGTCTGAAACCCACAAATATTTACTATGGGGGGGGGGGGATAACATTTCCTCTTCAAGCACGCGCGCACAAATGAACTATGTTACTTAACCGGAAGCACTCGTACAACATAATTTACACGATTTTTCAGGATAATTATGCTTCTTACAAGCATATATTCAGTATAGTACCTAGGAGGTTCTCTTCAATGATATCTAAGATAATTAAAAGAACCCAAGCAAACTACTGTGGAAATGTGCAGGACAATCATATCAATTGTGACACTAGCTCTCCACATATGGCATTTGCTTAATTTAGAAACTGTACTTGTGGTCGATCTCGAACACATATTGTTGATGTGACGATGTATTATGAATTTTGTGGCTAGCTCCTCAAGATTGTAACTTGCTTAGATAAATAAATTGTGTTTTCAGTCCCTGAACCCATTATGTGATAAATTAACTAAACTAAAAACTATAGTCTGGCGACGAAACCTGAACTGCATAATGTAAATAGGGATTAACCAGAAAAAGATATAGGTGAAGAATAACACCAGGTAACTGCATTAATTACAATATCTAGATCAAACTAACATTGTTTTTCAAAAGGTTGTATATTTTCCATCAATGGAGAGCATCAGCCAAGAAGCCTTCTTTAAAATATTAATATCTTTCCTCACCCAATAAGATCTAATCTCTGAATAAAACGCAAAAAAAGACTTGATTGTAACCTATCCAACGCTGCCTATTGGATGGGGGAGAGGGGGTTATGTGTAGGATAAACATATCAATTGGGACACTAGCCCTCCATATATGTCAGTTGCTTAAATTATAAACTGTACTTGTGGTCGGTCTCGAGCCCATTGTTGATGTAACAATGTACATTGACTTTTGTAACTAGCTTATCAAGATTATAACTACCTTGGCAATATGAATTGTGGGGCTCAGTCCCTGAGCCCATTATGTGCCTCTGTAACACTCCACTATCGCCCATAGGATGGGTTTTGGGTGCATAATAAACGAACTAAACTAAGCTCTGCCTTTTTGATAACAGATACAATTATAAGCTTTATTTGTGAATCTCAATTAATTAAACAATATATCACAGAGCCTGTAGGGTTCGGTGAGATGAGCGAAGAGACATGGGAGATTTTATATAAGTACAGTACATGGTAGTTTAAGTAGCGAACGCATGTCAACGAATAACGAGTATATATAACAAAACTATTGTCCTATGAAGTCGATTTAACTTCCAAACATATATTTTTTAATAAATGTTAAATGTTTTCTGGCTAGTTATGTTAGATTTTATTAAAAATACGTATTCTACTTGTTAACATTATAATTTAAATTTGTGATAATTTGTGCAGAGAAGTCCGACAACTGGATATGCCAACAAACACTTTCCAAACAACGATATATCTTGGATAAGTCGTTCCACAACATTGACGCTTGGACCGTCGACTTCCTTTGATGCTACTTATTTACTTATTTCATAATGAAATTATATTAGTTTGGAGTAAATATATGTTTTCTCATGTTCTGCATTCAGCACCCACATTATAGTCAATATACCATATTACTTCATTACTTAAATAATGCTAGGAGGGTTTGAGTAGCTTTGGGTCTTTAGTGGACAGAATCTCCAATAGATGGGGCGAGAGTCGCCTCATCTCTCTCGCCCGAGCAAGAGTCGAAACTTAATTTAAAATTGATATATCTTTGTTCTCGAACATGATATATTTCATTTGGTGCAATCATAATAATGTTCATATCTCGGTCTTTTTGGAGGCATATAAGATTTTAGGCTTTATTAGCGTATCTTTGTTAATTATACAATATATCGGCAAGTGCGTAGGCGTCTGCACTCCATGCCCGACAAGCTACTGAGCGCTACTATAAAAACATATGTATCTTCACTTGAGCTATAAATATGTCTATTGTAATGTATTTTAAATGAAGCTCCTATTTCTATCTTGCTTAAGACATATAAAACATTTGTGTTTATTAACGAATTTACGTGAAATAAACATTGATCTGAGAGAGTGTTGCTCTGTCGTTCAGTCTGTACGGGGTGGAAGCTCCGTAATTTTTAAAATACATGTATCTTCATTAGAACTTTAAATATGTCTATGTTAAAGTGTTTAAAGGTGAAGCTTATATGACTGCCTTTCTTGAGACATATAAAACATATATGTTTATTAACGAATTCACGTGAAATAAACATTGTTGTGAGAGAGTTGCTCGGTCGATCAATCTGTCCGGGGTTAAAGCTCGGCTATTATAAAAGTACACGTATCTTCGCTTTAAATTTAAATATGCCCATGGTAAGGTATTTAGAATGAAGCTTATATTTCTATCTTTCTTGTGACATAAAAAACTCTTACGTTTATTAAGGAATCTGTGTGAAATAGGCATGGTTCTGAGATGAATGCTGCGGTTTTCGAGCTCGACGAGCAATGAAAACTGCCCCTTTTATAAAACTACAAATATCTTCGGTTTTACTTAAAATATTTGTCTGGTAGAGGTTTAACATATAGTTCGCGTTTTTGTCTTTCTTCTGACTAATAAATAATTTTGGTTTAATAAGTCATCAAGATGTTTTCAACAATATTTCACATGTATTTCATGTGAACAATGTATTTCAACAATACAATACAACAAATACACACATTGGTACATTATTGCAAAGGCACTATATATATATATATATATATATATATATATATATATATATATATATATATATATATATATACATATATATATATATATATATATATATATATATATATATATATATATATATGAATGAAAACTCACACCCCAGAAGTGACTCGAACCCATACTCCCAGAAGCAACGCAACTGGTAACTACAGGGCGCCTTAATCCGCTTGACCATCACGGCCGTCAAAAGGAAGTGATAGCCGAGGCTATTTGAGCCACTTCCCCGACGGCAACTCGGATGGTAATCTTGGGCATAGCATTTCACCAAATCACCTCATTCTTTGGGGCACACGTGAGGAACACAAATGCGAACAAGCCTGAATGGTCCCCAGGACTATATGCGAATGAAAACTCACACCCCAGAAGTGACTCGAACCCATACTCCCAGAAGCAACGCAACTGGTAACTACAGGGCGCCTTAATCCGCTTGACCATCACGGCCGTCAAAAGGAAGTGATAGCCGAGGCTATTTGAGCCACTTCCCCGACGGCAACTCGGATGGTAATCTTGGGCATAGCATTTCACCAAATCACCTCATTCTTTGGGGCACACGTGAGGAACACAAATGCGAACAAGCCTGAATGGTCCCCAGGACTATATGCGAATGAAAACTCACACCCCAGAAGTGACTCGAACCCATACTCCCAGAAGCAACGCAACTGGTAACTACAGGGCGCCTTAATCCGCTTGACCATCACGGCCGTCAAAAGGAAGTGATAGCCGAGGCTATTTGAGCCACTTCCCCGACGGCAACTCGGATGGTAATCTTGGGCATAGCATTTCACCAAATCACCTCATTCTTTGGGGCACACGTGAGGAACACAAATGCGAACAAGCCTGAATGGTCCCCAGGACTATATGCGAATGAAAACTCACACCCCAGAAGTGACTCGAACCCATACTCCCAGAAGCAACGCAACTGGTAACTACAGGGCGCCTTAATCCGCTTGACCATCACGGCCGTCAAAAGGAAGTGATAGCCGAGGCTATTTGAGCCACTTCCCCGACGGCAACTCGGATGGTAATCTTGGGCATAGCATTTCACCAAATCACCTCATTCTTTGGGGCACACGTGAGGAACACAAATGCGAACAAGCCTGAATGGTCCCCAGGACTATATGCGAATGAAAACTCACACCCCAGAAGTGACTCGAACCCATACTCCCAGAAGCAACGCAACTGGTAACTACAGGGCGCCTTAATCCGCTTGACCATCACGGCCGTCAAAAGGAAGTGATAGCCGAGGCTATTTGAGCCACTTCCCCGACGGCAACTCGGATGGTAATCTTGGGCATAGCATTTCACCAAATCACCTCATTCTTTGGGGCACACGTGAGGAACACAAATGCGAACAAGCCTGAATGGTCCCCAGGACTATATGCGAATGAAAACTCACACCCCAGAAGTGACTCGAACCCATACTCCCAGAAGCAACGCAACTGGTAACTACAGGGCGCCTTAATCCGCTTGACCATCACGGCCGTCAAAAGGAAGTGATAGCCGAGGCTATTTGAGCCACTTCCCCGACGGCAACTCGGATGGTAATCTTGGGCATAGCATTTCACCAAATCACCTCATTCTTTGGGGCACACGTGAGGAACACAAATGCGAACAAGCCTGAATGGTCCCCAGGACTATATGCGAATGAAAACTCACACCCCAGAAGTGACTCGAACCCATACTCCCAGAAGCAACGCAACTGGTAACTACAGGGCGCCTTAATCCGCTTGACCATCACGGCCGTCAAAAGGAAGTGATAGCCGAGGCTATTTGAGCCACTTCCCCGACGGCAACTCGGATGGTAATCTTGGGCATAGCATTTCACCAAATCACCTCATTCTTTGGGGCACACGTGAGGAACACAAATGCGAACAAGCCTGAATGGTCCCCAGGACTATATGCGAATGAAAACTCACACCCCAGAAGTGACTCGAACCCATACTCCCAGAAGCAACGCAACTGGTAACTACAGGGCGCCTTAATCCGCTTGACCATCACGGCCGTCAAAAGGAAGTGATAGCCGAGGCTATTTGAGCCACTTCCCCGACGGCAACTCGGATGGTAATCTTGGGCATAGCATTTCACCAAATCACCTCATTCTTTGTAGTTACCAGTTGCGTTGCTTCTGGGAGTATGGGTTCGAGTCACTTCTGGGGTGTGAGTTTTCATTCGCATATAGTCCTGGGGACCATTCAGGCTTGTTCGCATTTGTGTTCCTCACGTGTGCCCCAAAGAATGAGGTGATTTGGTGAAATGCTATGCCCAAGATTACCATCCGAGTTGCCGTCGGGGAAGTGGCTCAAATAGCCTCGGCTATCACTTCCTTTTGACGGCCGTGATGGTCAAGCGGATTAAGGCGCCCTGTAGTTACCAGTTGCGTTGCTTCTGGGAGTATGGGTTCGAGTCACTTCTGGGGTGTGAGTTTTCATTCGCATATAGTCCTGGGGACCATTCAGGCTTGTTCGCATTTGTGTTCCTCACGTGTGCCCCAAAGAATGAGGTGATTTGGTGAAATGCTATGCCCAAGATTACCATCCGAGTTGCCGTCGGGGAAGTGGCTCAAATAGCCTCGGCTATCACTTCCTTTTGACGGCCGTGATGGTCAAGCGGATTAAGGCGCCCTGTAGTTACCAGTTGCGTTGCTTCTGGGAGTATGGGTTCGAGTCACTTCTGGGGTGTGAGTTTTCATTCGCATATAGTCCTGGGGACCATTCAGGCTTGTTCGCATTTGTGTTCCTCACGTGTGCCCCAAAGAATGAGGTGATTTGGTGAAATGCTATGCCCAAGATTACCATCCGAGTTGCCGTCGGGGAAGTGGCTCAAATAGCCTCGGCTATCACTTCCTTTTGACGGCCGTGATGGTCAAGCGGATTAAGGCGCCCTGTAGTTACCAGTTGCGTTGCTTCTGGGAGTATGGGTTCGAGTCACTTCTGGGGTGTGAGTTTTCATTCGCATATAGTCCTGGGGACCATTCAGGCTTGTTCGCATTTGTGTTCCTCACGTGTGCCCCAAAGAATGAGGTGATTTGGTGAAATGCTATGCCCAAGATTACCATCCGAGTTGCCGTCGGGGAAGTGGCTCAAATAGCCTCGGCTATCACTTCCTTTTGACGGCCGTGATGGTCAAGCGGATTAAGGCGCCCTGTAGTTACCAGTTGCGTTGCTTCTGGGAGTATGGGTTCGAGTCACTTCTGGGGTGTGAGTTTTCATTCGCATATAGTCCTGGGGACCATTCAGGCTTGTTCGCATTTGTGTTCCTCACGTGTGCCCCAAAGAATGAGGTGATTTGGTGAAATGCTATGCCCAAGATTACCATCCGAGTTGCCGTCGGGGAAGTGGCTCAAATAGCCTCGGCTATCACTTCCTTTTGACGGCCGTGATGGTCAAGCGGATTAAGGCGCCCTGTAGTTACCAGTTGCGTTGCTTCTGGGAGTATGGGTTCGAGTCACTTCTGGGGTGTGAGTTTTCATTCGCATATAGTCCTGGGGACCATTCAGGCTTGTTCGCATATATATATATATATATATATATATATATATATATATATATATATATATATATATATATATATATATATAAATTGTTGCAAGTCGAGCAACAAATATTTTACATTGAACAACAAATGAGATTGGAAAAGCAGTATTGCCACCTCTGCTATACAGAAAAAAATAGACCCCAGACACACCCTATGGGTAGTAATGGACCCCCCATACCGACACTATGAGGGGAAGTGGACCCCATAATAACACTATGGGCGGTAGTGGGCACTATACAAACACTATGGGCGGTAGTTGACTTCATAGCGACCCTGTGGGCGGTAGTGGACCCCCTGCCGACCCTGTGGGCGGCAGTGGACTCCCTACCGACCCTGTGGGCGGCAGTGGACCCCCCCTACCAACCCTGTGGGCGGTAGTGGACCCCTACCGACCCTGTGGGCGGTAGTGGACCCCATACCGACCCTGTGGGTGGCAGTGGCCCCCATACCGACCCTGTGGGCGGTAGTGAACCCCCTACCGACCCTGTTGGCGGCAGTTGACCCCCTACCAACCCTGTGGGCGGTAGTGGACCCTTTACCGACCCTGTGGACGGCAGTGGACCCTATATACTAATCCTGTGGGCGATACTGGACCCTATACTCATCCTGTGGGCGGCAATGGACGCCATACACATCCAGTGGGTGTTATTGGACCCCATACTTATTCTGTGGGTGGTTGGAGCCCCATACCCATCCTGTGGGTGATAGTGGACGCCATACTCATCCTGTGGGTGGTATTGGAACCCATACCCATCCTTTGGGTGGTTGTGAGCCCCATACCCATCCTGTCGGTGGTAGTGGATTCCATACACATCCAGTGGATGGTATTGGACCCCATTCCCTTCCTGTGGGTGGAAGTGATCCCCAAGTTTGCAGTAGTTTACCCCATAAACATTCCACCATAACATCATTTTCTGTTAGCGTTCCTACAAAACATTCTTTAAAAATTTTTAAAGCGCAAACTATGGTATATAATATTGATTGGTGAAGCACTGTTATTCTATGTAATAATTTATAGTGCTTATTATAATTTACTAAGAACAACTAATATTTCTCAAAACAAAACTACGAGCCTTGAATAGGAAGTAGCTGATCTGTAATATTCTAAGAGCATGGACAATAGTAGGTAAATTTCACAACCCATGTGGGACCTGAAAACTACAATTTTCATTATAATTGAAGCAATGACGACTATTCAGCTATCTACGTTGATGGACGGGTACTGTGAGACGTAAATTGGTACGTGAGGAAGAGTTTGGGCCTTGGTAAAAAAGGTAACTGGAAATATATCACATATGTACTAAATCATTATTCAACATATTGACTATAAGCATTAAGTCATATATGTGCTGTCTTGTGTGAGAACGGGTTGTGGAGAGAAGGGACTTCGTGACAAATCGACAACATGGGTTCAGGGAGGGTAAATCTTGTCTGACTGGCTTAATAGAATTCTATGACCAGGTAACACAGATTAAGCAAGAAAGAGAGGGCTGGGCGGACTGCATTTTCTTGGATTGTCGGAAAGCCTTTGACACAGTACCGCATAAGAGGCTATTACATAAGCTGGAGAGACAGGCAGGTGTAGCTGGTAAGGTGCTCCAGTGGATAAGGGAGTACCTAAGCAATAGGAAGCAGAGAGTTACGGTGAGGGGTGAGACCTCCGATTGGCGTGAAGTCACCAGTGGAGTCCCACAGGGCTCTGTACTTGGTCCTATCTTGTTTCTGATATATGTAAATGATCTCTCAGAGGGTATAGATTCATTTCTCTCAATGTTTGCGGACGATGCCAAAATTTTGAGAAGGATTAAGACAGAAGAGGACTGTTTGAGGCTTCAAGAAGACCTTGACAAACTGCAGGAATGGTCGAACAAGTGGTTGTTAGAGTTTATTCCAACCAAATGTAATATAATGAAGATAGGTGCAGGGAGCAGGAGGCCAAATACAAGGTATTATCTGGGAGAGGAAATTCTTCAGGAGTCAGAGAAAGAAAAAGACTTGGGAGTTGAGATCGCGCCAGACCTGTCTTCTGCAGCACATATCAAGAGGATAACATCAGCGGCATATGTCAGGCTGGCCAAGATACGAACGGCATTTAGAAATTTGTGTAAAGAATCATTCAGAACTTTGTATACCACATATGTCAGGCCAATCCTGGAGTATGCAGCCCCAGCATGGAGTCCATATCTAGTCAAGGACAAGACTAATCTGGAAAAGGTTCAAAGATTTGCCACCAGACTAGTACCCGAGCTGAGAGGTATGAGCTACGAGGAGAGACTACGGGAGTTAGGGGGGACATGATCACCACATTCAAGATTCTCAAGGGAATCGACAGGGTAGATAAAGGCAGGCTATTTAACACAAGGGGCACACGCACAAGGGGACACAGGTGGAAACTGAGCGCCCAAATGAGCCACAGAGATATTAGAAAGAACTTTTTTAGTGTCAGAGTGGTTGACAAATGGAATGCATTAGGAAGTGATGTGGTGGAGGCTGACTCCATACACAGTTTCAAGTGTAGATATGATGGAGCCCAATAGGCTCTGGAACCTGTACACCTGTTGATTGAAAGTTGAGAGGCGGGACCAAAGAGCCAGAGCTCAACCCCTGCAAGCACAACTAGGTGAGTACAACTAGGTGAGTACACACACACAAGCACACAGACACACGTACCAAACACAATCTAATAATACCCTTTACTGTGCTCCTCACGTGGTCAGGTCAAGCAGGAAACATTCACCATTTTAAGCCTTTAGCCAGATTATCTTTTAAATAGATACCTTTAACTACCTTTCACCCAGCGTTACGACGGTCTAACCACCTATTCTCCCCCATTCCTCACCATAACGAGTCACCCTGGGACCACTGCTTCACCCACTCCTCCTAAGTAACAATATATAATTATGAATTCTGCTGTGGTTTTGATTTATGATTCTTATGTCTATATTTTTCTATTTCTATAGTTTTATCTCGCAATTTCTCTTTCATATTTTCTCGATTTTTCAGCATTTATTTACTGTGTTGTGGTTATATAGTAATTGTTTTTATATAATGCAGAAATATTAAGATTCGGTGTAGTGGGAAGTCGGATCCATCTGTATGCAAGAGTTTTCATTTTGGTCAATTCGTATAAAATGTTCAGGACACATTTTGTGAGAGAACAAATACCGCGTGGCAGTCACGGGAGGAGGATTTTCTTTTAAATTATCATGAGAAAGCGCTAAGCCATTACGACTAAATAGCACTTGGAATGGATAATGATAAAGATTTGGGAAGGAATGACTGGAAGGAATGGAACCCAACCACTTGAACGGTTGGGGATTGAACGCGGACCTGCATGAAGCGAGACCGTCGTTCTATCGTCCAGCCCAAGTGGAGGAATGAACCACCGCTGGGGGAGTGATCTCTCTGATCGCTGCATTTGCTAGTTTGTTTGAATATATTTATGTCATTTATTCAACCCGTTCGCTTATGATTTCCCAACGTTATGAAACTGTCGTACTAAGGTGACCTTATCCTAACCTACAGAAGACCTAAAACAGAAGACGGGACAGTACGTTAATTTCACGAGCCGCTACCATCTTCCAGTACGACAGTGTTGGCCTTAGTATACGTCAAAAAGAGACGTTCTATTAGGAGGACGGGTTGAGTTATTACGAGGATAAGTAATGACCTCGTTCCATGACCCAATACAACAAAATAAACATGACACATAGACAAATAAAAAATAGTTAATTACATACTCCTAAGTGAAGCATAGTTTTTATATGTAATTTTTTCTTAGTTTTGTAAATAGGCTTATATTAGGAGGCTTGGATTGGCTTATTAAGGCGTAGGTAGAGAGGGAGCGGCAGTGAATGAAGTTAGAATTCGTATCAGATTAAAAAAATTTATTTATTCTTCTACGCATAAAGATTATAAGTCATATCTATTTAATACCCGTGGTGAGCCCGTCATGACGAATGGGCTCCATTGAGAACAGCCCGTCTTCGTCATTTTTACCAAATACTCGTAAAACCATTAGATCCCCCTCTCCCTCCTCTGCTTAAGAATAAAAAATACTTCTAGTTTATTTCTACTTATAGAAAAATATCTCTTAAATAAGTTCTATGTGTAGTTAGGCATAAGTTAGCTTAGTGGTGTCAGTCGATGTATGGACGAGTCTAGCCTGAGGACGGGATGGAACCGCCTACTGCAAATGTTCCAATACAAATAGTTGTCACCAGAATCAAAATGGCCGACCTTCCCATTGGGTAAATATACGCTAAACTGAAAAGTTCCTTGAAGGCCATTTTACTGAAAAGTTCACTGCAGGACATCAAACTGAAAAGTTCACTGCAGGACATCAAACTGAAAAATTCACTGCAGGACATCAAACTGAAAAGTTCATTGAAGGATATCAAAATGAAAAAATGGGCTTTTTAATTGAACAAAACCGAAAAATTTAAGAATACGCCATGTGAACGGAGGATCATTTGAAGACGGCTAGTACAGTCATCTGGAGGATAAACCCTTCATGCATACTGCAAGTTTTCCATCAAGAAGAAGCAGAAGAAGACGGGTACCGATGGGGGATGACGTCGGCAGTAATGGACGGGGCACCTGCAGTGCTCCAATAGAGTCCTACACTGGCACCTGCAGTGTTCCAGCAGAGTCCTACACTGGAACCTGCAGTGCTCCAGCAGAGTCCTACACTTGCACCTGCAGTGCTCCAGCAGAGTCCTACACTTGCACCTGCAGTGCTCCAGCAGAGTCCTACACTGGCACCTGCAGTGCTCCAGCAGAGTCCTACACTTGCACCTGCAGTGCTCCGGCAGAGTCCTACACTGGCACCTGCAGTGCTCCAGCAGAGTCCTACACTTGCACCTGCAGTGCTCCAGCAGAGTCCTACACTGGCACCTGCAGTGCTCCGGCAGAGTCCTACACTGGCACCTGCAGTGCTCCGGCAGAGTCCTACACTTGCACTTGCAGTGCTCCAGCAGAGTCCTACACTTGCACCTGCAGTGCTCCGGCAGAGTCCTACACTTGCACCTGCAGTGCTCCGGCAGAGTCCTACACTTGCACCTGCAGTGCTCCGGCAGAGTCCTACACTTGCACCTGCAGTGCTCCAGCAGAGTCCTACACTAGCACCTGCAGTGCTCCGGCAGAGTCCTACACTTGCACCTGCAGTGCTCCCGCAGAGTCCTACACTGGGACTTGCAGTGCTCTAGCAGAGTCTTTCACTGGTAACTGTAGTGTTCCGGCAGAGTCTTACAGGAAGTGACGATCTTCTACACCCCGTGTGACGTATTACGGGAGATGAAGTGACGAGGACGAGGTAGGGGAGGTGTTAGATGATGTGTCCAGGGAGGTGACGGAGGGGGCTAATTATGATAGGACAGGTGTCGAGAGGGTGTTGCGGGGGTTTGTTAGATTTATAGGATAGGTGGCGAAGGGGGTGGCGAAAGGATTAGACGGAAAGGCAAATGTCCAGGGTGGTCAAAAATATGTTAAATAAAAAGGACACGTGTCCTTCCTAGAACTAATCAAAACAATACAGCCCGATGGATTCATTGCTTCCCTGGACGTCGAATTTCTATTTACCAACGTCCCAGTCGACAAAACCATAAAAATGATACTGGACAGAGTATAAAGAGCAGAGCACCCTCAAATTAGACATAACCGAGCCACACTTGAAGAGTCTTCTCGAAGCATGTACAAAGGAAGCTCCTTTCATCAGTCCACAAGGAGACATGTATTTACAAATAGATGGAGTAGCAATGGGCTCCCCCTTAGGAGTGTTATTTACTAATTTTTATATGGAAACCATCGAAGACAGAGTCAGAGTAGCAGATAAAAACCAACTGTATACTGCCGTTATGTAGATGACATATTCGTCTTAGAAAAAGACTCAAAGACTCAGACGAACTAATTGATCTAAAAGGCCATCTAGAGAAAGAGAGTCAGTACTCCGATTTACACATGAAAATAGTGAGAATTACAGTCTGCCGTTCTTAGATGTACTAATAACAAAAACAGGAACCTCTTTAAGCACCAACGTATATACGAAACCTGCCAACATAGGATTATGTCTGAACGGTAAGAGTGAGTGCCCCAAAGATACAAAACCTGTGTCCTCAATGATTATATTCGTCGAGCGCAACGGAGTGAATGGAGCAACGTGAGTAAAGAGTTAGAAAGAATAACTCAGGTATTGGTGAACAATGGATATAGCAACACGGAAATAAACAACGCTATAAGAAGACACCTGGACCGATGGTACAATCCTGAACCTAGAACAGAAACCACAACACCTCCTATAAAATTATATTACAAATGAACTATGCACAGTGAACATAAAAAAGAAGAAAGAATTATGAAGGAAATATTTCATTAAGGAGTAAAAAACACTATTCCTAACCAAAACATAGACCTGATCATATTCTATGAAACAAAGAAGACATTAAAACAGCCCGAAGGCGACGGAGAACCCTCTACAGCAATCAAGCGTTGTATACATGTACACTTGCCCCCACGAAGGATGTAACCTTCAATCTAAGTACATAGGAATGACGTCGACCAAGCTGACGAGGCGTTTGACCTGTTATCATCAATCCGGTGCCACCAGGAATAACATGATACAAGATCATGACATCACCCTAACAAGAGAAATGCTGAATAAAAACACTTGTATAATAGACAAAACCTAAGATGTAAGAAGATTACAAATTCTTGAAGCAATCCACATAAGAATAGAACAACCTACCATGAATACCCAAATCACGGAACTATTTACTCTACCCACCATGAGAGTAAGGACAAGACAAGAACATAATGACGCCAACACAGAAGACACTGCATAACATAATAGGCCTATTACACCAGATTAATCTTTGTATGTGCTTCGTCCCCTATTATCCTCTATTTATCCCCTGACCATTTCCTTTATTCTACTTGTTTTCTCACCTGACCCCGAACTAGTATACATCTAACGAGATCTGTAATTTCTTATTACTTGAGAATGAACCATGAAGGTTCGAAACATTGTGCGATTTTATAAGTGTAATACTTTCTTCAGTTATTCAATTCTTTTCTTCATCTTGAAAACAACATGACTTTTGGTGAACTCCTCTTCCAGCTGAACCTTCATGCAAGAGCATTATTAAGAGGGATAGAAACCCTAAATCAAAAAATAGTAAATTAGGAATATGCTGTCATATTCAATGATTATATATATATATATATATATATATATATATATATATATATATATATATATATATATATATATATATATATATATATATATATATATATATATATATATATATATATATCTATAACTGAAAACTCACACCCCAGAAGTGACTCGAACCCATACTCCCAGATGCCACGCAACTGGTATGTACAAGACGCCTTAATCCACTTGACCATCACGACCGGACATAATGAGGTGATAGCCGAGGCTATTTGAACCACCCCACCGCCGGCACTCGGATAGTAATCTTGGGCATAGCATTTTACCAAATCACCTCATTCTTTGGGGCACACGTGAGGAACACAAATGCGAACAAGCCTGAATGGTCCCCAGGACAATATGCAACTGAAAACTCACACCCCAGAAGTGACTCGAACCCATACTCCCAGATGCCACGCAACTGGTATGTACAAGACGCCTTAATCCACTTGACCATCACGACCAGACATAATGAGGTGATAGCCGAGGCTATTTGAACCACCCCACCGCCGGCACTCGGATAGTAAGTGCCGATAGTAAATCGGTGGGGTGGTTCAAATAGCCTCGGCTATCACCTCATTATGTCCGGTCGTGATGGTCAAGTGGATTAAGGCGTCTTGTACATACCAGTTGCGTGGCATCTGGGAGTATGGGTTCGAGTCACTTCTGGGGTGTGAGTTTTCAGTTGCATATTGTCCTGGGGACCATTCAGGCTTGTTCGCATTTGTGTTCCTCACGTGTGCCCCTAAGAATGAGGTGATTTGGTAAAATGCTATGCCCAAGATTACTATCCGAGTGCCGGCGGTGGGGTGGTTCAAATAGCCTCGGCTATCACCTCATTATGTCCGGTCGTGATGGTCAAGTGGATTAAGGCGTCTTGTACATACCAGTTGCGTGGCATCTGGGAGTATGGGTTCGAGTCACTTCTGGGGTGTGAGTTTTCAGTTGCATATTGTCCTGGGGACCATTCAGGCTTGTTCGCATATATATATATATGTCGTACCTAATAGCCAGAACGCACTTCTCAGCCTACTATTCAAGGCCCGATTTGCCTAATAAGCCAAGTTTTCATGAATTAAAGTTTTTTCGTCTACCTAACCTACCTAACCTAACCTAACCTAGCTTTTTTTGGCTACCTAACCTAACCTTACTTATAAATATAGGTTAGGTTAGGTTAGGTAGGGTTGGTTAGGTTCGGTCATATATCTACGTTAATTTTAACTCCAATAAAAAAACCTTGACCTCATACATAGAGAAAAGGGTTGCTTTATCATTTCCTATGAAAAAAATTATAGTAAATATATTAATTCAGAAAAACTTGGCTTATTAGGCAAATCGGGCCTTGAATAGTAGGCTGAGAAGTGAGTTCTGGCTACTAGGTACGACATATATATATATATATATATATATATATATATATATATATATATATATATATATATATATATATATATATATATATATATATATATATATATATATATATATGTCGTACCTAGTAGCCAGAACGCACTTCTCAGTCTACTATGCAAGGCCCAATTTGCCTAATAAGCCAAGTTTTCATGAATTAATGTTTTTTCAACAACCTAACCTACCTAACCTAACCTAACCTAACTTTTTCGGCTACTTAACCTAACCTAACCTATAAAGATAGGTTAGGTTAGGTTAGGTAGGGTTGGTTAGGTTCGGTCTTATATCTACGTTAATTTTTACTCCAATAAAAAAACATTGACCTCATACATAATGAAATGGGTAGCTTTATCATTTCATAAGAAAAAAATTAGAGAAAATATATTAATTCAGTAAAACTTGGCTTATTAGGCAATTCGGGCCTTGCATAGTAGGCTGAGAAGTGCGTTCTGGCTACTAGGTACGACATATATATATATATATATATATATATATATATATATATATATATATATATATATATATATATATATATATATATATATATATATATAATCATTGAATATGACAGCATATTCCTAATTTACTATTTTTTGATTTAGGGTTTCTATCCCTCTTACTAATGCTCTTGCATGAAGGTTCAGCTGGAAGAGGAGTTCACCAAAAGTCATGTTGTTTTCAAGATGAAGAAAAGAATTGAATAACTGAAGAAAGTATTACACTTATAAAATCGCACAATGTTTCGAACCTTCATGGTTCATTCTCAAGTAATAAGAAATTTTTGATGTGTAGAGCCTCGCAGACGTCAAGCCACCTGCTATCGCTGTATCTATCGATGATTTCTGTGTTGTTTACTAGGATTTCTCTGGCGATGGTTTGGTTGTGGGAAGAGAAGATGGTTTGGTTGTGGGAAGAGTATCTCTTCCCACAACCAAACCATCGCCAGAGAAATCCTAGTAAACAACACAGAAATCATCGATAGATACAGCGATAGCAGGCGGCTTGACGTCTGCGAGGCTCTACACATCAAGAAGTCAACACCAGCAATCAACAGCCATTTAATACACAACTATATTCTACCCACCTCAAGACTCCGCTCCCATATAGAAGCATCAAGAAATATGGACCAATAGGCTTTCTACAAATCACTTCCATTCAATACCCATTGTTTCGTGTTCTGTCTTGTGTTTAGGAATTTAATTGCCTATTAATACCACCTCACCCCAACCACCTCACTCAAATGTAGATATAAACAAATCGAAGATGTGTAAGTTCTATTCAGTTGTGTATGTGTAGGCTAAAGTCTTTGAAAATGTAATAAGTTTTACGAAACGCGCTCAAGTGTCGCGTCAGACTAGAAATAAAAACGAATTTTGGAGAATTGATTTTTGAATTACCACCAACAGTGAAAAGAAACGTACGAAAGATCGAGAAAATTCGTGTTAGAATTATTAATCTTACTTTTTCGGTCATATTTAATAATATATGTCTACAGGAAAGACTGCTACCAAAATATACATATATATATATATATATATATATAAATATATATATATATATATATATATATATATATATATATATATATGTATATATATATATATATATATATATATATATATATATATATATATGTATATATATATATATATATATATATATTATATATATATATATATATATATATATATATATATATATATATATATATATATATATATATATATATATATATATATATATATTTTTTTTTTTTTTTTTTGGTTTGTAAGTTTTATTACAGCATATATATATAATATATATATATAATATATATATATATATATATATATATATATATATATATATATATATATATATATATATATATATATATATATATATATACATAGGAAGGGAGTACCACCTCTAGCTGGAAGAAGGGGGACCCATAGCCTCGGAGGAAACCACGCATAACGCATTAGAGGGAATGTTTTGATCCCCTCCAATACAGTTGCTGTGTGCTTTTCTCCTACCACCCCCTTCCTTGAATATTTTTTGTGCTTTATTATGCATTTGATGGTTACAAGATATACATGGGTTGATACAAAAATAATAAAAATATATATATATATATATATATATATATATATATATATATATATATATATATATATATATATATATATATATATATATATATATATATATATATATGTCGTACCTAGTAGTAAGAACGCACTTCTCAGCCTTCTATGCAAGGCCCGATTTGCCTAATAAGCCAAGTTTTCATGATTTAATTGTTTTTGATTACCTACCCTAACTAACCTAACCTAACTTTTTCGGCTACCTTACCTAACCTAACCTATAAAGATAGGTTAGGTTAGGTTCGGTCATATATCTACGTTAATTTTAGC
The DNA here is from genome assembly GCF_040958095.1 of Procambarus clarkii. Classification (NCBI taxonomy): domain Eukaryota; kingdom Metazoa; phylum Arthropoda; class Malacostraca; order Decapoda; family Cambaridae; genus Procambarus; species Procambarus clarkii. Next base: position 30,510,568 of record NC_091178.1, on the reverse strand, counting down.
TCCAATAAAAAAAAATTGACGTCATACATAATGAAATGGGTAGCTTTATCATTTCATAAGAAAAAAAATAGAGAAAATATATTAATTCAGGAAAACTTGGCTTATTAGGCAAATCGGGCCTTGCATAACAGGCCGAGTACGACGTTCGGGCTTCTAGGTACAACATATATATACATATATATATATATATATATATATATATATATATATATATATATATATATATATATATATATATATATATAGCCACAGCTCAGAATGGAAGCAAGTCGACGAAGAACTCTGTAGGGTAAGGCAGGTTCTAGTCAATAACGGCTTCTCTAATGGTTTCATCGAAGACATCATAAGAAGGAAAGTGAAAAGCCATGCAACCTCCGAAGAGACAACTAACACAACACCTATACCCCCTATTAGACTATTTTACAGGAACTTCTTTTCCACAGCTCATAAAACAGAGGAAAGGGTCCTGAAAGATATTGTTAATAGAAACGTTATCCCTACAGACAAAAATCAGAGGATACAACTGACGATTTACTATAAAACCAGAAAAACGGCCAGCCTACTCATGAGAAACTCTCCAGACACGAAACAGAACGCTTTAAAAGAGACTAACGTCGTCTATGCCTTCAAATGCCCACTTGGGGACTGTAAGCTCCAAAAAACCCAGTATATAGGCAAGACAACAACATCTCTTTCTAGGCGTTTAACGATGCATAAACAACAGGGCTCCATTAAGGAACATATAATCTCTTCCCATAACCAAACCATCGCCAGAGAAATCCTAGTAAACAACACAGAAATCATCGATAGATACAGCGATAGCAGGCGGCTCGACGTTTGCGAGGCACTACACATCAAGAAGTCAACACCAGCAATCAACAGCCAATTATTGCACAACTATATTCTACCCACCTCAAGACTCCGCTCCAATATAGAAGCATCAAGAAATATGGACCAATAGGCTTTCTACAAACACTTCTATTCAATATCCATTGTTTCGTGTTCTGTCTTGTGTTGATACTTTTAATACCCTATTAATATCCTCTAATGCCACATCATCCTTCCCACCTTACTCAAATGTAATGCCACATCACCCTTCCCACCTCACTCAAATGTAGATATAAAACCAGGGAAACGCAAGTTCTAATCAGTTGTGTATTTGTGAAGTCTTTGAAAATGTAATAAGTTTTACGGAACGCGCCCGTGTCGCGTCAGACTAGAAATAAAAATGAATTTTGGAGAAGTGATTTTTGATTTACCTCCAATAGTGAAGCATAATGTACGAAGGATTGAGAAAATTCGTGTTAGAATTATTAATCTTACTTTTTCGGTCATATTTAATAAAATATGTCTACAGGAAAGACTGCTACCAAAATATACTAATATATATATATATATATATATATATATATATATATATATATATATATATATATATATATATATATATATATATATATATATATATATATATATATATATATATATATATATATATATATATATATATATATATATATATATATATATATATATATATATATCTCAAATATCTCTACCTCCCGAAGGCACCAGATGAGTGAGGGGTCAGTCTGCATTTTTCGTCAAGCCACTGTCAATGTGAGAGAACTCGTGTCCAGCTTATAAGCCTATACTTGCATAAACCACAAGTGAAGATAAACAATCTTTGGACAACACCCACCAGTGGGACTCGAACCCAGAAAGCACAACTACCTTCCAGTAGCTGGCATAACTAGTATGCTTTAACCCACTATGCCATCAGACCTTACAAAAGAAGTAGATAGTTCGAGATATATATCTCAAATATCTCTACCTCCCGAAGGCACCAGATGAGTGAGGGGTCAGTCTGCATTTTTCGTCAAGCCACTGTCAATGTGAGAGAACTCGTGTCCAGCTTATAAGCCTATACTTGCATAAACCACAAGTGAAGATAAACAATCTTTGGACAACACCCACCAGTGGGACTCGAACCCAGAAAGCACAACTACCTTCCAGTAGCTGGCATAACTAGTATGCTTTAACCCACTACGCCATCAGACCTTACAAAAGAAGTAGATAGTTCGAGATATATATCTCAAATATCTCTACCTCCCGAAGGCACCAGATGAGTGAGGGGTCAGTCTGCATTTTTCATCAAGCCACTGTCAATGTGAGAGAACTCGTGTCCAGCTTATAAGCCTATACTTGCATAAACCACAAGTGAAGATAAACAATCTTTGGACAACACCCACCAGTGGGACTCGAACCCAGAAAGCACAACTACCTTCCAGTAGCTGGCATAACTAGTATGCTTTAACCCACTACGCCATCAGACCTTACAAAAGAAGTAGATAGTTCGAGATATATATCTCAAATATCTCTACCTCCCGAAGGCACCAGATGAGTGAGGGGTCAGTCTGCATTTTTCGTCAAGCCACTGTCAATGTGAGAGAACTCGTGTCCAGCTTATAAGCCTATACTTGCATAAACCACAAGTGAAGATAAACAATCTTTGGACAACACCCACCAGTGGGACTCGAACCCAGAAAGCACAACTACCTTCCAGTAGCTGGCATAACTAGTATGCTTTAACCCACTACGCCATCAGACCTTACAAAAGAAGTAGATAGTTCGAGATATATATCTCAAATATCTCTACCTCCCGAAGGCACCAGATGAGTGAGGGGTCAGTCTGCATTTTTCGTCAAGCCACTGTCAATGTGAGAGAACTCGTGTCCAGCTTATAAGCCTATACTTGCATAAACCACAAGTGAAGATAAACAATCTTTGGACAACACCCACCAGTGGGACTCGAACCCAGAAAGCACAACTACCTTCCAGTAGCTGGCATAACTAGTATGCTTTAACCCACTACGCCATCAGACCTTACAAAAGAAGTAGATAGTTCGAGATATATATCTCAAATATCTCTACCTCCCGAAGGCACCAGATGAGTGAGGGGTCAGTCTGCATTTTTCGTCAAGCCACTGTCAATGTGAGAGAACTCGTGTCCAGCTTATAAGCCTATACTTGCATAAACCACAAGTGAAGATAAACAATCTTTGGACAACACCCACCAGTGGGACTCGAACCCAGAAAGCACAACTACCTTCCAGTAGCTGGCATAACTAGTATGCTTTAACCCACTACGCCATCAGACCTTACAAAAGAAGTAGATAGTTCGAGATATATATCTCAAATATCTCTACCTCCCGAAGGCACCAGATGAGTGAGGGGTCAGTCTGCATTTTTCGTCAAGCCACTGTCAATGTGAGAGAACTCGTGTCCAGCTTATAAGCCTATACTTGCATAAACCACAAGTGAAGATAAACAATCTTTGGACAACACCCACCAGTGGGACTCGAACCCAGAAAGCACAACTACCTTCCAGTAGCTGGCATAACTAGTATGCTTTAACCCACTACGCCATCAGACCTTACAAAAGAAGTAGATAGTTCGAGATATATATCTCAAATATCTCTACCTCCCGAAGGCACCAGATGAGTGAGGGGTCAGTCTGCATTTTTCGTCAAGCCACTGTCAATGTGAGAGAACTCGTGTCCAGCTTATAAGCCTATACTTGCATAAACCACAAGTGAAGATAAACAATCTTTGGACAACACCCACCAGTGGGACTCGAACCCAGAAAGCACAACTACCTTCCAGTAGCTGGCATAACTAGTATGCTTTAACCCACTATGCCATCAGACCTTACAAAAGAAGTAGATAGTTCGAGATATATATCTCAAATATCTCTACCTCCCGAAGGCACCAGATGAGTGAGGGGTCAGTCTGCATTTTTCGTCAAGCCACTGTCAATGTGAGAGAACTCGTGTCCAGCTTATAAGCCTATACTTGCATAAACCACAAGTGAAGATAAACAATCTTTGGACAACACCCACCAGTGGGACTCGAACCCAGAAAGCACAACTACCTTCCAGTAGCTGGCATAACTAGTATGCTTTAACCCACTACGCCATCAGACCTTACAAAAGAAGTAGATAGTTCGAGATATATATCTCAAATATCTCTACCTCCCGAAGGCACCAGATGAGTGAGGGGTCAGTCTGCATTTTTCATCAAGCCACTGTCAATGTGAGAGAACTCGTGTCCAGCTTATAAGCCTATACTTGCATAAACCACAAGTGAAGATAAACAATCTTTGGACAACACCCACCAGTGGGACTCGAACCCAGAAAGCACAACTACCTTCCAGTAGCTGGCATAACTAGTATGCTTTAACCCACTACGCCATCAGACCTTACAAAAGAAGTAGATAGTTCGAGATATATATCTCAAATATCTCTACCTCCCGAAGGCACCAGATGAGTGAGGGGTCAGTCTGCATTTTTCGTCAAGCCACTGTCAATGTGAGAGAACTCATGTCCAGCTTATAAGCCTATACTTGCATAAACCACAAGTGAAGATAAACAATCTTTGGACAACACCCACCAGTGGGACTCGAACCCAGAAAGCACAACTACCTTCCAGTAGCTGGCATAACTAGTATGCTTTAACCCACTACGCCATCAGACCTTACAAAAGAAGTAGATAGTTCGAGATATATATCTCAAATATCTCTACCTCCCGAAGGCACCAGATGAGTGAGGGGTCAGTCTGCATTTTTCGTCAAGCCACTGTCAATGTGAGAGAACTCGTGTCCAGCTTATAAGCCTATACTTGCATAAACCACAAGTGAAGATAAACAATCTTTGGACAACACCCACCAGTGGGACTCGAACCCAGAAAGCACAACTACCTTCCAGTAGCTGGCATAACTAGTATGCTTTAACCCACTACGCCATCAGACCTTACAAAAGAAGTAGATAGTTCGAGATATATATCTCAAATATCTCTACCTCCCGAAGGCACCAGATGAGTGAGGGGTCAGTCTGCATTTTTCGTCAAGCCACTGTCAATGTGAGAGAACTCGTGTCCAGCTTATAAGCCTATACTTGCATAAACCACAAGTGAAGATAAACAATCTTTGGACAACACCCACCAGTGGGACTCGAACCCAGAAAGCACAACTACCTTCCAGTAGCTGGCATAACTAGTATGCTTTAACTCACTACGCCATCAGACCTTACAAAAGAAGTAGATAGTTCGAGATATATATCTCAAATATCTCTACCTCCCGAAGGCACCAGATGAGTGAGGGGTCAGTCTGCATTTTTCGTCAAACTATCTCGAACTCGAATTTTTCTCGAACTATCTACTTCTTTTGTAAGGTCTGATGGCGTAGTGGGTTAAAGCATACTAGTTATGCCAGCTACTGGAAGGTAGTTGTGCTTTCTGGGTTCGAGTCCCACTGGTGGGTGTTGTCCAAAGATTGTTTATCTTCACTTGTGGTTTATGCAAGTATAGGCTTATAAGCTGGACACGAGTTCTCTCACATTGACAGTAGCTTGACGAAAAATGCAGACTGACCCCTCACTCATCTGGTGCCTTCGGGAGGTAGAGATATTTGAGATATATATCTCGAACTATCTACTTCTTTTGTAAGGTCTGATGGCGTAGTGGGTTAAAGCATACTAGTTATGCCAGCTACTGGAAGGTAGTTGTGCTTTCTGGGTTCGAGTCCCACTGGTGGGTGTTGTCCAAAGATTGTTTATCTTCACTTGTGGTTTATGCAAGTATAGGCTTATAAGCTGGACACGAGTTCTCTCACATTGACAGTGGCTTGACGAAAAATGCAGACTGACCCCTCACTCATCTGGTGCCTTCGGGAGGTAGAGATATTTGAGATATATATCTCGAACTATCTACTTCTTTTGTAAGGTCTGATGGCGTAGTGGGTTAAAGCATACTAGTTATGCCAGCTACTGGAAGGTAGTTGTGCTTTCTGGGTTCGAGTCCCACTGGTGGGTGTTGTCCAAAGATTGTTTATCTTCACTTGTGGTTTATGCAAGTATAGGCTTATAAGCTGGACACGAGTTCTCTCACATTGACAGTGGCTTGACGAAAAATGCAGACTGACCCCTCACTCATCTGGTGCCTTCGGGAGGTAGAGATATTTGAGATATATATCTCGAACTATCTACTTCTTTTGTAAGGTCTGATGGCGTAGTGGGTTAAAGCATACTAGTTATGCCAGCTACTGGAAGGTAGTTGTGCTTTCTGGGTTCGAGTCCCACTGGTGGGTGTTGTCCAAAGATTGTTTATCTTCACTTGTGGTTTATGCAAGTATAGGCTTATAAGCTGGACACGAGTTCTCTCACATTGACAGTGGCTTGACGAAAAATGCAGACTGACCCCTCACTCATCTGGTGCCTTCGGGAGGTAGAGATATTTGAGATATATATCTCGAACTATCTACTTCTTTTGTAAGGTCTGATGGCGTAGTGGGTTAAAGCATACTAGTTATGCCAGCTACTGGAAGGTAGTTGTGCTTTCTGGGTTCGAGTCCCACTGGTGGGTGTTGTCCAAAGATTGTTTATCTTCACTTGTGGTTTATGCAAGTATAGGCTTATAAGCTGGACACGAGTTCTCTCACATTGACAGTGGCTTGACGAAAAATGCAGACTGACCCCTCACTCATCTGGTGCCTTCGGGAGGTAGAGATATTTGAGATATATATCTCGAACTATCTACTTCTTTTGTAAGGTCTGATGGCGTAGTGGGTTAAAGCATACTAGTTATGCCAGCTACTGGAAGGTAGTTGTGCTTTCTGGGTTCGAGTCCCACTGGTGGGTGTTGTCCAAAGATTGTTTATCTTCACTTGTGGTTTATGCAAGTATAGGCTTATAAGCTGGACACGAGTTCTCTCACATTGACAGTGGCTTGACGAAAAATGCAGACTGACCCCTCACTCATCTGGTGCCTTCGGGAGGTAGAGATATTTGAGATATATATCTCGAACTATCTACTTCTTTTGTAAGGTCTGATGGCGTAGTGGGTTAAAGCATACTAGTTATGCCAGCTACTGGAAGGTAGTTGTGCTTTCTGGGTTCGAGTCCCACTGGTGGGTGTTGTCCAAAGATTGTTTATCTTCACTTGTGGTTTATGCAAGTATAGGCTTATAAGCTGGACACGAGTTCTCTCACATTGACAGTGGCTTGACGAAAAATGCAGACTGACCCCTCACTCATCTGGTGCCTTCGGGAGGTAGAGATATTTGAGATATATATCTCGAACTATCTACTTCTTTTGTAAGGTCTGATGGCATAGTGGGTTAAAGCATACTAGTTATGCCAGCTACTGGAAGGTAGTTGTGCTTTCTGGGTTCGAGTCCCACTGGTGGGTGTTGTCCAAAGATTGTTTATCTTCACTTGTGGTTTATGCAAGTATTGGCTTATAAGCTGGACACGAGTTCTCTCACATTGACAGTGGCTTGACGAAAAATGCAGACTGACCCCTCACTCATCTGGTGCCTTCGGGAGGTAGAGATATTTGAGATATATATCTCGAACTATCTACTTCTTTTGTAAGGTCTGATGGCGTAGTGGGTTAAAGCATACTAGTTATGCCAGCTACTGGAAGGTAGTTGTGCTTTCTGGGTTCGAGTCCCACTGGTGGGTGTTGTCCAAAGATTGTTTATCTTCACTTGTGGTTTATGCAAGTATAGGCTTATAAGCTGGACACGAGTTCTCTCACATTGACAGTGGCTTGACGAAAAATGCAGACTGACCCCTCACTCATCTGGTGCCTTCGGGAGGTAGAGATATTTGAGATATATATCTCGAACTATCTACTTCTTTTGTAAGGTCTGATGGCGTAGTGGGTTAAAGCATACTAGTTATGCCAGCTACTGGAAGGTAGTTGTGCTTTCTGGGTTCGAGTCCCACTGGTGGGTGTTGTCCAAAGATTGTTTATCTTCACTTGTGGTTTATGCAAGTATAGGCTTATAAGCTGGACACGAGTTCTCTCACATTGACAGTGGCTTGACGAAAAATGCAGACTGACCCCTCACTCATCTGGTGCCTTCGGGAGGTAGAGATATTTGAGATATATATCTCGAACTATCTACTTCTTTTGTAAGGTCTGATGGCGTAGTTGGTTAAAGCATACTAGTTATGCCAGCTACTGGAAGGTAGTTGTGCTTTCTGGGTTCGAGTCCCACTGGTGGGTGTTGTCCAAAGATTGTTTATCTTCACTTGTGGTTTATGCAAGTATAGGCTTATAAGCTGGACACGAGTTCTCTCACATTGACAGTGGCTTGACGAAAAATGCAGACTGACCCCTCACTCATCTGGTGCCTTCGGGAGGTAGAGATATTTGAGATATATATCTCGAACTATCTACTTCTTTTGTAAGGTCTGATGGCGTAGTGGGTTAAAGCATACTAGTTATGCCAGCTACTGGAAGGTAGTTGTGCTTTCTGGGTTCGAGTCCCACTGGTGGGTGTTGTCCAAAGATTGTTTATCTTCACTTGTGGTTTATGCAAGTATAGGCTTATAAGCTGGACACGAGTTCTCTCACATTGACAGTGGCTTGACGAAAAATGCAGACTGACCCCTCACTCATCTGGTGCCTTCGGGAGGTAGAGATATTTGAGATATATATCTCGAACTATCTACTTCTTTTGTAAGGTCTGATGGCGTAGTGGGTTAAAGCATACTAGTTATGCCAGCTACTGGAAGGTAGTTGTGCTTTCTGGGTTCGAGTCCCACTGGTGGGTGTTGTCCAAAGATTGTTTATCTTCACTTGTGGTTTATGCAAGTATTGGCTTATAAGCTGGACACGAGTTCTCTCACATTGACAGTGGCTTGACGAAAAATGCAGACTGACCCCTCACTCATCTGGTGCCTTCGGGAGGTAGAGATATTTGAGATATATATCTCGAACTATCTACTTCTTTTGTAAGGTCTGATGGCGTAGTGGGTTAAAGCATACTAGTTATGCCAGCTACTGGAAGGTAGTTGTGCTTTCTGGGTTCGAGTCCCACTGGTGGGTGTTGTCCAAAGATTGTTTATCTTCACTTGTGGTTTATGCAAGTATAGGCTTATAAGCTGGACACGAGTTCTCTCACATTGACAGTGGCTTGACGAAAAATGCAGACTGACCCCTCACTCATCTGGTGCCTTCGGGAGGTAGAGATATTTGAGATATATATCTCGAACTATCTACTTCTTTTGTAAGGTCTGATGGCGTAGTGGGTTAAAGCATACTAGTTATGCCAGCTACTGGAAGGTAGTTGTGCTTTCTGGGTTCGAGTCCCACTGGTGGGTGTTGTCCAAAGATTGTTTATCTTCACTTGTGGTTTATGCAAGTATAGGCTTATAAGCTGGACACGAGTTCTCTCACATTGACAGTGGCTTGACGAAAAATGCAGACTGACCCCTCACTCATCTGGTGCCTTCGGGAGGTAGAGATATTTGAGATATATATCTCGAACTATCTACTTCTTTTGTAAGGTCTGATGGCGTAGTGGGTTAAAGCATACTAGTTATGCCAGCTACTGGAAGGTAGTTGTGCTTTCTGGGTTCGAGTCCCACTGGTGGGTGTTGTCCAAAGATTGTTTATCTTCACTTGTGGTTTATGCAAGTATAGGCTTATAAGCTGGACACGAGTTCTCTCACATTGACAGTGGCTTGACGAAAAATGCAGACTGACCCCTCACTCATCTGGTGCCTTCGGGAGGTAGAGATATTTGAGATATATATCTCGAACTATCTACTTCTTTTGTAAGGTCTGATGGCGTAGTGGGTTAAAGCATACTAGTTATGCCAGCTACTGGAAGGTAGTTGTGCTTTCTGGGTTCGAGTCCCACTGGTGGGTGTTGTCCAAAGATTGTTTATCTTCACTTGTGGTTTATGCAAGTATAGGCTTATAAGCTGGACACGAGTTCTCTCACATTGACAGTGGCTTGACGAAAAATGCAGACTGACCCCTCACTCATCTGGTGCCTTCGGGAGGTAGAGATATTTGAGATATATATCTCGAACTATCTACTTCTTTTGTAAGGTCTGATGGCGTAGTGGGTTAAAGCATACTAGTTATGAAAGCTACTGGAAGGTAATTGTGCTTTCTGGGTTCGAGTCCCACTGGTGGGTGTTGTCCAAAGATTGTTTATCTTCACTTGTGGTTTATGCAAGTATTGGCTTATAAGCTGGACACGAGTTCTCTCACATTGACAGTGGCTTGACGAAAAATGCAGACTGACCCCTCACTCATCTGGTGCCTTCGGGAGGTAGAGATATTTGAGATATATATCTCGAACTATCTACTTCTTTTGTAAGGTCTGATGGCGTAGTGGGTTAAAGCATACTAGTTATGCCAGCTACTGGAAGGTAGTTGTGCTTTCTGGGTTCGAGTCCCACTGGTGGGTGTTGTCCAAAGATTGTTTATCTTCACTTGTGGTTTATGCAAGTATAGGCTTATAAGCTGGACACGAGTTCTCTCACATTGACAGTGGCTTGACGAAAAATGCAGACTGACCCCTCACTAATCTGGTGCCTTCGGGAGGTAGAGATATTTGAGATATATATCTCGAACTATCTACTTCTTTTGTAAGGTCTGATGGCGTAGTGGGTTAAAGCATACTAGTTATGCCAGCTACTGGAAGGTAGTTGTGCTTTCTGGGTTCGAGTCCCACTGGTGGGTGTTGTCCAAAGATTGTTTATCTTCACTTGTGGTTTATGCAAGTATAGGCTTATAAGCTGGACACGAGTTCTCTCACATTGACAGTGGCTTGACGAAAAATGCAGACTGACCCCTCACTCATCTGGTGCCTTCGGGAGGTAGAGATATTTGAGATATATATCTCGAACTATCTACTTCTTTTGTAAGGTCTGATGGCGTAGTGGGTTAAAGCATACTAGTTATGCCAGCTACTGGAAGGTAGTTGTGCTTTCTGGGTTCGAGTCCCACTGGTGGGTGTTGTCCAAAGATTGTTTATCTTCACTTGTGGTTTATGCAAGTATAGGCTTATAAGCTGGACACGAGTTCTCTCACATTGACAGTGGCTTGACGAAAAATGCAGACTGACCCCTCACTCATCTGGTGCCTTCGGGAGGTAGAGATATTTGAGATATATATCTCGAACTATCTACTTCTTTTGTAAGGTCTGATGGCGTAGTGGGTTAAAGCATACTAGTTATGCCAGCTACTGGAAGGTAGTTGTGCTTTCTGGGTTCGAGTCCCACTGGTGGGTGTTGTCCAAAGATTGTATATATATATATATATATATATATATATATATATATATATATATATATATATATATATATATATATATATATATATATATACACGTTTCATTGAATACGGCTGCCTATTCCGTATTGACTATTTTCTTGTTAAGGGTTTCTATCCCTTTGACTTGTGTTCTTGCATCTTGGTGTAATTGGAAGAGGAGTTCTCCAAAAGTCCTCTTCGTTCGAGGTGAAGAAAAATAAATAAATAACTGTAGAATGTATTACACTCATTATAAAATAGGACAACGTTTCAAACCTACTTGGTTCATTCTCAAGTGACAGGAAATTACAAAGCATGTTGGATTTATATTTATATGGGGGTCAGGTGAAAACAAGTAGACCAATACAAATGGGTAAAGAATAATGCATAAAGGGGAAAAAAAGTAAGGCATTAAAGTTAAAGACCATAAATGTCCGATCCACATACAAAGATTAATCAGGTGTATTGGGCGTAGCATATTGATCAGTGCCTTCTATGTTGGCCTTTTCGCGTTCCGGTCTTGTTCTTACTCTCATGGTAGGTAGAGTGAAGAGCCGTAACTTGGGTATTGATTGTGGGTTGTTACATTTTTATGTAGATTGCTTCAAGAATTTGTAATCTTCGTACATCTTGGGTTTTGTCTATTATACAAGTGTTTGTATTTAACATTTCTCTTGTAGGATGATGTCATGGGCTTGTGTGATTTTTGAGTGCACCTGATTGAAGATGACAGGTCAAACGCCTCGTCAGCTTAGTCGACGTCATACTTATGTACTTAGATTGAAGGCCACATCCTTGCTGGGGGCAAGTGTACATATATACCACGTCTGACTGCTGTTGAGGGTTCTCCGTCGGTTTCGGCCAGTTTTTAATAAGGAGGTCGGTAGTGAACAAATCCACAAGGGCCGTGGAGTGGATTCGAACCTACGTCCGAGATCATCCCAGACGCTGCCTTAATCGACTGAGCTTGAGCAATTTGACCAAGTTTCACCTATCCCATATAAATTTAATGCGCATTTTCAATGTCCAATATCCAGTCGCCCTATTCCCAAGACCATTTCATAGTAATAGTAGTGTCCATCCAGATATTTCCAAATATCCAGATGTGTTTATATATCTTCAATCCTACGAAACCAGACCTAACCTAACACACAGCTATGGCCAAATTTATCTCTATTTACGACAATTTCCGCCTAATTTACGACAACTTATAAACAATTTGCCCAAATATAATCCAAATTCCACCTAATTTGATCCAATTTCCACCTAATTTGATCCAATTTATTCTAATTTAATTTAATTCCCGCTAAGTTTATCCGAGTTCGCCATTTCATAGCACAGCCTAAGCCCAATTTGACCAAGTTTCACCTATCCCATATAAATTTAATGCGCAACGTCAATATCTAATATCCAGTCGCCCCGAATGTCATGGCCTAATCCGAAGACCATTATAGTAATCGTGCAGTGTTCATCCAGCCATTTCCTTGCTCCCGATGTGTTTATATATCAGCAATCCAACTAAAGCAGACATAACCTAATATAGCTAAGGCCAAATTTAACAATTTTTTTCCCAATTTAGATCATTTCCACCTAATTTGCCCCAATTTAATCCAATTTCCACCAAATTTTACCATAGATCGCCGTGTCATAGCCAGTTTGCCCAAGTTTCACCCATCCCATAAAACTTAAGATTACTCTCGCCTGGCGTTCCGCGAGCGCTATGTCATGGGTTCGTAACCTGGCCGGGGAGGATTTACTGGGCGCAATTCCTTAACTGTAGCCTCTGTTTAACGCAACAGTAAAATGTGTACTTGGGTGAAAAAACGATTCTTCGCGGCAGGGGATCGTATTCCAGGGACCTGCCCAAAACGCTACGCGTACTAGTGGCTGTACAAGAATGTAACAACTCTTGTATATATCTCAAAAAAAAAAAAAAAAAAACTTTTATGTGTATTTCCAGTATCCAATATCCAATGGCTGATGTCATACTCCATTCCCAAGACCGATTCATAGTGATAGTGCAGGGTCCAACGAGCCATTTCCAATATACAGATGCGTTTATATACATCAATCCTACCTAAAACCAGACCTAACCCTTAAATAGCTAAGACGAAATTTAATAAATTTTTTCCCAATTTAAGACAATTTCTACCTAATTTGCCCCAACTTATCGATATTTGAGACATTTTATACCAAATTTACCCGATTTTAGATATAGCACGGCCAATGCCCAATTTGCCCCCCCCCCCCAAGTTTCACCTAATCCATATACTGCAAATTTAAGGCGCATTTCCAATATGCTGTCCAATATTCTTGACTGTCTTTTACTTTTTAGTTATAGATCTTTGTTAAATTCTGTATTTTATATTCTTAGAAAAGTGTTTGTTTGGATATTAACCCAACTACCCTGTGCCCTAACCTGCGTGGATCTTTGGCGAATATTCCTGTCGAATTATTCAGTAGATAAGCATCTTATCTACTTAAAATCTAAGTCTTCACTCATCTGTATATGTGGGTCATCTCTTGAACTTTTCCATGTTATGGAGGCCACCAAGTTGTGGATGTGCCATGCAAGGTCCAGTCACCCTCCCGGGACACGCCAGTGTGGTGTGATTATTGACGAACTGATTGTCGAAGAACTGATTGTCAAAGAACTGATTGTCGAAGAACTGATTGTCAAAGAACTGATTGTCGAAGAACTGATTGTCAAAGAACTGATTGTTGAAGAACTGATTGTCGAAGAACTGATTGTCAAAGAACTGATTGTTGAAGAACTGATTGTCGAAGAACTGATTGTCAAAGAACTGATTGTTGAAGAACTGATTGTTGAAGAACTGATTGTCAAAGAACTGATTGTTGAAGAACTGATTGTCGAAGAACTGATTGTCAAAGAACTGATTGTTGAAGAACTGATTGTTGAAGAACTGATTGTTGAAGAACTGATTGTTGAAGAACTGATTGTTGAAGAACTGATTGTCGAAGAACTGATTGTTGACGACGATCCTGAACGTTCAGTTGAACATGTAGTATTGAATGTGATTCAGATTCTCATCAACTCGAGGCTTCACAACCTTACACAACAGTCGAGGCTTCACAACCTTACACAACAGTCGAGGCTTCACAACCTTACACATCACTCGAAGCTTCACAACCTTACACACCACTGGAAGCTTCACAACTTTACACATCACTCGAAGCTTCACAACTTTACACATCACTCGAAGCTTCATAACCTTACACATCACTCGAAGCTTCACAACCTTACACACCACTCGAAGCTTCACAACCTTACACACCACTGGAAGCTTCACAACTTTACACATCACTCGAAGCTTCACAACTTTACACATCACTCGAAGCTTCACAACCTTACACACCACTCGAAGCTTCACAACCTTACACACCACTCGAAGCTTCACAACTTTACACATCAGTCCATCATGAGAGACCCAACAAAATGCTTCATTTATATCCTGAATTATATACAAAAAGATCCATTCTTAGTGAAATAAAAAACATAAATGTGTCAAGAAGAGTTAATAATGGATAACTATTAAAACAGTGAAGCATATATTATGTGTATCAAAAATATGGCCGCCGTAGACCATTACACAGCTAACAGGATAAGCCACTAGGTAATATATGTGCTCAAAGTCGTGTCATTAGCTGAACTATTCTCAGTACAACAACAATTAATTTAAATGTTAAAATTATTGCAACAGGCATAGCAATCACTCAACATCCGGTGTTGCTTAATGCTCGTTCATGAGCCCAAATTCCACCAATCAGTCACTCGTGCTACTTTGTGTACAAAAATTGGTGTAATAATCTAATGTATCTAAAATTAATTATCCGCCAAGTCAACTAATTACTGGTAGTCTCAAATATTTAAAGTTTCATCTGTTGAGTTTTGACCTCTTAGGGTCACGGTACCGTTAGTTTGACAAACTGTGGATTTACTGTTGATGTATGGGTTAACATTCTATGTAAAAAGTCTATCAATGATTGTACTTTTTTTTTTATTTATTATTATATTTACATGCAAAGCATGCCGAGAAATACAATAAATACAATAAAACAAGGTAATGAGAATGAAACATATAAAACCGGCCTGAAGGGCGCACAATAAGTACGACACATAACACAACAAATCACAGGCCCCAACGCACACCAAGCACACAGACTACTCAAACTGCTCATACTTTTCCAGCCACTCCACTGCCGGGAATCGAACACAATATGCCTCCCAAAGCAACATGATGTTATCCGGAACCGGTTTACTATAAACCGTACAAGGATCAGGCATCAACTCCGGCAACACCCACAACAAAACACCGAGCCGCGGAACCCAAATGGAAGAAGGGCTCCATGGAACAGGGTGTACGCGGTCAACAATAGCAAACAGTAAGGGATTATTATCATCATACGCCACGCCGGAGGACAAGACGAGAGGGAGGGGCTTCTTCCCATGAGACCGAGCAATGGGCAGCGCACTGGGAGCCTCCTCGGCTGCCTCACAGGGCCCCGCGTCAACCACCGGACGTTGCACCTGCAGGGACCCCCCACGCCGGGCCTCCTTCTTCAGCACCAGCACGAGGCCACGGCTCGCACCAGCACCCTCACCACCCACGTCCGCAGGAGCGACCACTCCCCACTGCAGAGAACTTTCTGCAAAAAAAAGAACAGGAAGTAAATCATATGCGCAAACATCGTCATCAGCAGGCACATGGACGTCAGCAACCACCATTGATGTAGAGCGCGAAGCACCCGGAACCACCACAGCATCGCCCAAAGACCCACCGGCGTCGAAATCCCCCACATCAGCCCAGGCAGTAGAAGAATGCCGGGAATGCTTGGACTCCAGTTGCACATCCTCAGAGCCGGAAGCGGACCCAGAACCACGGGCATCACAAGCCATGCCAACTGATGGCCATCGCAGAACGGCAGGGGGAACCGGGCTGCACACATCAGGATGCTCCACAGCCCCCTCAGCACCCAGCACAGCCGTGACACCTGGCGAGGGTGCAGGGCCAGTCGCAGCAGCAGGAGACGAGGAAGTTGAAGACGTCAACGACTCACAGAGACCATCCGGAAGACCCACGGGAGCAGCTGGGACAGCGACAGGAGCAGGAAGATTAGCCGACGTCACTGTCACACCCAGAGGAGGGGACGCATCATCTGGAGGACCGCCGGGCGATGCAGGGGGAGCCGCATCAGCCAACGGAACGTCCACATCCTCGCCCACGGAATCCACCCCAACAGGGAGTGGCGGGAAGTCCTCCTCTTGGAACAGGTTCACAGGAGTGACTGCAGCCCCAGAGCACTCGGCAGCCTGATGCCCCAACAGGCCACACCCAAAACAGGTACGGGGTTGCCGGCATAGTATACCCGGACGTAGTACCCCAGAAGCCGGACTGAAGAAGGAATGTCCGACTTCAAGCGCATCCCTAGATTACGAATGTTCGTACGCATATTCTTATACCTCCCCGAACCACAGCGTGTTCACCTGCACACTGAAGACAGCGCCAAACCGCTGGAAGTAACGCCGGAGTAGGTCCTCGGGAAACTCCAAGGGCGCCCCATGCACACTCACATATGTCAGGGCACCACTACGGTCCGTAATGGTCACAGAGCCGGCACCATCCGGCGGCGACAAAGAACGCCCCTCATAACAACGGAGGAACTCACGGTACACCTCCTCCCCCACAAATTTGATAATAACCCGGTGAGCAGTTACCAGCTCATCACCATAGACGTCATCCACCGGGACGCAGAGCATGTCACCCATGACAAGCTCAACTGCAAGGTAAACCAGCACGGCCTGTAAACTCCACGCCCATGGAGTTCACTCTCGCAACATG
>NC_091178.1:30416089-30488589 GCF_040958095.1 Procambarus clarkii | reverse complement strand
TTGCATATTGTCCTGGGGACCATTCAGGCTTGTTCGCATTTGTGTTCCTCACGTGTGCCCCAAAGAATGAGGTGATTTGGTAAAATGCTATGCCCAAGATTACTATCCGAGTGCCGGCGGTGGGGTGATTCAAATAGCCTCGGCTATCACCTCATTTTGTCCGGTCGTGATGGTCAAGTGGATTAAGGCGTCTTGTACATACCAGTTGCGTGGCTCCTGGGAGTATGGGTTCGAGTCACTTCTGGGGTGTGAGATTTCAGTTGCATATTGTCCTGGGGACCATTCAGGCTTGTTCGCATTTGTGTTCCTCACGTGTGCCCCAAAGAATGAGGTGATTTGGTAAAATGCTATGCCCAAGATTACTATCCGAGTGCCGGCGGTGGGGTGATTCAAATAGCCTCGGCTATCACCTCATTTTGTCCGGTCGTGATGGTCAAGTGGATTAAGGCGTCTTGTACATACCAGTTGCGTGGCTCCTGGGAGTATGGGTTCGAGTCACTTCTGGGGTGTGAGTTTTCAGTTGCATATTGTCCTGGGGACCATTCAGGCTTGTTCGCATATATATATATATATATATATATATATATATATATATATATATACATATATATATATATATATATATATATATATATATATATATATATATATATATATATATATATATATATATATATATATATATATTGGTGTATACTGGCAGCAGGTTTTCTTTCAAACATGTCTCATTGAATATGACCGCATATTCTGTATTTACTATCTTTTGATTTAGGGCTTCTATCCCTCTAACTATTTTCTCAGCATCAGGGCTTAGCTGAAATAGGAGTTCTCCAAAACTCATTTTCGTAATTTTAAGGTGAAGAAAAGAAGTTAATTACTATAGAATGTATTACACTTATTTATACAATTTGCACAACGTTTCGAACCTCCATGGTTCTTTCTCAAGTGAAAATAATTTTCAGGTTAGGTTGATTTTATACCCGTACTGGGTCAGGTGATAAGACAATAAAGGTGAAAACATGGTGGGATACATAAGGGATAAAGGGAGGGGGGGTGAAACATAAGAACATAAGAATAGAGGTAACTGCGGAAGGCCTTTTGGCCCATACGAGGCAGCTGCTAACTACATACAAAGATTAATCAAGTGTAATTGGCCTGTTATGTTGGACATTGTCTTCTATGTTGGCATCGTTATGTTCTGGTCTTGTCCTTACTCTCATGGTGTGTAGAGTAAATAGTTCCGTGATTTGGGTGTTCATGGTAGGTTGTTCTATTCTTATGTGAATTGCTTCAAGAATTTGAAATCTTCTTGCATCTTGGGTTTTATCTATTATACAGGTATTTTTGTTCAACATTTCTCTTGTTAGGGTGATGTCATGGGGCTTGTCTCATGTGATTCCTAGGGGCACCGGATTGAAGATGGCATGTCAAACGCCTCGTCAGCTTGGTCGACGTCATACCTATGTACTTACATTGAAGGTTACATCCTTCATTAGGGTAAGTGTACATGTATACAACGCTTGACTGCTGTCGAGGGTTCTCCGTCGGCTTCGGGCTGTTTTTGATAAGGAGTTCGGAAGTCTTCTTGGTTTTGTAGAATATTATCAGGTTTATGTTTTGGTTAGGAGTAATGCTTTTTACTCCTTTACGGATTATTTCTTTCATTATTCTTTCCTCTTTTATATGTTCACTGTGCATGATTGATTTGTAATATAATTTTATTGGAGGTATTGTGGTTTCTGTTCTGGGTTCAGGATTTTACCAACGGTCCAGGTATCTTCTTATAGCAGCGTTTATTTCCGCGTTGCTATATCCGTTGTTCACCAATACCTGAGTTACTCTTTCAAACTCTCTACTCACGTTGCTCCATTCAGAGCAGTGGGTAAGCACTGAATATAAGCATTGAGAACACTGGCTTTGTATCTTTGGGGGCACTCACTTCTACCGTTCAGGCATAATCCTATGTTGGTAGACTTAGCATATACGTTGGTGCTTAAAGAGGTTCCTGTTTTTGTTTTTAGTACATCCAAGAATGGCAGACTGTTATTTTTACTATTTTCATGTGTAAATCGGAGTACTGACTCTCTCTCTAGATGGCTTTTTAGAACAATTAGTTCATCTGAGTCTTTTACTATCACGAATATGTCATCTACATAACGTCAATATACAGTTGGTTTTTGTCTGCTACTGAAGACTCTGTCTTCGATGGTATCCATATAAAAATTAGCAAATAAGACTCCTAAGGGGGAGCCCATTGCTACTCCGTCTATTTGTATATATATCCACAGAGGGATATATATATATATATATATATATATATATATATATATATATATATATATATATATATATATATATATATATATATATATATATATCCCTCTGTGGATCATCTACCCATCTGCACATCCCTCTATCCATCAATCTTATTACCCATAGATCTCCGCATCCATCTAACCATACATCCACCCATCTATTATCATCTGTCGAATCCGTGTTCTTAAGAGTCCAGGGAAATGTCAACTTTGCTGTAAATTAAATTTCACTATAACACTGCAATTTTTAGTTGATGGTGTAATAAACGAGGACATGTTGCATAGATGCCAGCCCATTGATGGTCATGGGCGTAGAAGACTCTAACAAACTGGCTGGAAACTTTCAGCACTTTCTGGCGGAAACTGAGGAAATCTGCGGAACGCTGAGGAAAGCTGAGGCGCGTAAGTGAAGCTGAGGAGCGCTGAGGAAAGCTGAGGAGCGTAAGTGAAGCTGAGGAGCGCTGAGGAAAGCTGAGGAGCGTAAGTGAAGCTGAGGAGCGCTGAGGAAAGCTGAGGAGCGCATGAGCTCCAACTTCTCAGTCAAGGATTTCTTAATTATCAGAAAGACTCTCTAATGGTTCATTAAAATAAATTCTTCAACTGATGTCCTTCAAATGAAGCAGACTTGTAGTAGAACGCTTATAATATTTTATCTCCAGGGTAAATGTGGGTGATTCCAGTCTACCAATTATAGGGTCAGTTTACAACGCTGATTTCCTCTCAAAAGTTTCCCTCGTGCTTTTACGACATAGAAAATCTCAAATATATTGTTTAAATTGGGGTTAAATTACTATGAAAAGAATGAGTTAGTATTGTGATACTCTCTGTTGAATACGTGAAGAAAGATAGGCAACTTGTGATAGCATGAGTTTGTTCACGGCTGATAAGGTCATTCGGTCCGCTGTTTAGTGTTGGTTTAACTCTCAAGTTAGTTTAACAAAGTCTTGTTTTCTCAAATGTCAGTTATGCCGTAATTAGTTAACTCAATAAGTGGATTAGTGAATGTCATGTCATATGAGAGAGATCATAGGACTCTTCTCTAACTCAGAGCGAAATGGAAGTGAAAGTCTTTTAATAGTTTACACTCAATCATTTCTCTAGTTTTGATATCTGTTAGTCTGTGGAAGGTTCTATCTCTATTTTCAATTGCCTATTTCTACGTCTTGTGTTGCACACTTCTTCACCTATTAGGACTAAAAAAAAAACTCATTATTTGTTTTTCAATGTAGAATATTTTAATAAATTCATATATGTATAAATCAAACTCTTGCTCAATAAGCTGCAAATTTTCATTATCTTCAATATTTGTTCCTAGGAAGTTTTTGCTTGGCTCTAAAATATATTTGTTGTACCTCTGGATATTTTATGCCTCACTTCCCTAAGAAATTAATTATTTATATTTTTGGAAATATCACTGCTGAAATAAAAATAATTCTTAGAATAATTCGAATTTATATGTCACTTACTTAGAATGTACTTTATTAATGATTTTTCGCTAATACATATAATAATGTTGTGGAACAAACTGATCTTTGGATTGTAATAAAATGTTTTGAGCATTGTGAATCACACTTTAAGCAATGTTGCAATTTTGTCCGTGTGTGTGTGTGTCTGTCAGTGTTTGAGAGATGGTTATTGCTTAAGTGTTTAGATCTATTTGCACATAGAGATGAAAATTAGATCTTTGCCTACCTATAATATTTGTGGATATATTATAGAACAAATGAATCAAGACGAATGAGCAAATGAAGCAAATTATTTTTTTTTTTTCAATTGTAAAGTTTTGTTTTATTTACTAAATAGTGACACAAACCTTTTAATTTAAAAAAAATAGAAGTTTATATTAGTTAGGTTCAGAACAAAGCCTATGAGAGAGTAAATAATTTTAAAGTGTGATAGATCCTCCAGTTATGGGTCATGGAGATTATATTTAATATTACAAATATATTACAGTCCTGGAGAATTTTATGACATATTGTTATCTAAATGCATACTTTCTCCGATTAGTAATCGCAGCGTCAAAAACTATGACTAATTTTGTCCTCATCATGACCAAAGGTTAGGTTAGGTTAGGTTAGGTTAGGTTAGGTTAGCTAACGTTAGGTTAGGTTAGCTAACGTTAGGTTAGGATAGGTTAGGTTAGGTACGGTTAGGTATGGCTTAGCTGAGTTTGGCTTGAGTAATTAGGGATGCATCTGGCACCCAGAAAGACGAAGTCTCAGTGGAGCGGAGCGTCGAGTGACTTCTTTTGAGTCCGATCCTCGATCATGAAGGTGATCAGACACAAAGCTGTCCTTCAGTCCCAAAGAGTCCTTCAGTGCCAAAGAGTCCTCAGTGCCAAAGAGTCCTTCAGTGCCAAAGAGTCCTCAGTGCCAAAGAGTCCTTCAGTGCCAAAGAGTCTTCAGTGCCAAAGAGTCCTTCAGAGCCAAAAAGTCCTTCAATGCCAAAGAGTAATTCAGTGCCAAAGAGTCCTTCAATGCCAAAGAGTCCATTAGTGCCAAAGAATCCTTCAGAGCCAAAGAGTCCTTCAGAGTCAAATAGTCCATTAGTTCCAAAGAGTCCTTCAGTGCCAAAGAGTCCTTCAGTGCCAAATAGTCCATTAGTGCCAAATAGTCCTTCAGTGCCAAAGAGTCCTTCAGAGCCAAAGAGTCCTTCAGTGCCAAAGAGTCATTCAGAGCCAAACAGTCCTTCAGAGCCAAAGAGCCCTTCAGAGCCAAAGAGTCCTTCAGAGCCAAAGAGTCCTTCAGAGCCAAAGAGCCCTTCAGTACCAAAGAGTCCTTCAGAGCCAAAGAGTCCTTCAGAGCCAAAGAGTCCTTCAGAGCCAAAGAGTCCTTCAATGCCAAAGAGTCCTTCAGCACCAAAGAGTCCTTCAGAGCCAAAGAGTCCTTCAGTACCAAAGAGTCCTTAAGAGCCAAAGAGTCCTTCAGTGCCAAAGAGTCCTTCAGAGCCAAAGAGTCCTTCAGAGCCAAAGAGTCCTTCAGAGTCAAAGAGTCCTTCAGTGCTAAAGAGTCCTTCAGAGCCAAAGAGTCCTTCAGTGCCGTAGAGTCCTTCAGAGCCAAAGAGTCCTTCAGTGCCGAAGAGTCCTTCAGAGTCAGTGTTCCTTAGTGCCAAAGAGTCCTTTAGAGTCAGAGTTCCTTAGTACCAAAGAGGTCTTTAGCGTCAAAGAGTCCATCAGTGTCAAAGAGTCCTTCAGAGCCAAAGAGTCCTTCAGTACCAAAGAGTTCTTCAGTACCAAAGAGTTCTTTAGTGTCAAAAAATCCTCCAGAGCCAAAGAGTATTTCAGTGCCAAAGAGTCCTTCAATTCCAAAGAGTCCTTCAGTGCCAAAGAGTTCTTCAGTTCCAAAGAGTCCTTCAGTGCCAAAGAGTCCTTCAGTGCCAAAGAGTCCTTCAGAGCAAAAGTCCATCAGTGGCAAACAATCTTTCAGAGCCAAAGAGTCTCTCAGTACCAATGAGTCCTTCAGTACCAATGAGTCCTTCAGTACCAATGAGTCCTTCAGTACCAATGAGTCCATCAGTACCAATGAGTCCTTCAGTACCAAAGAATCCTTCAGTACCAAAGAATCCTTCAGTACCAAAGAGTCCTTCAGTATCAAGGAGTCCTTCAGTACCAAAGAGTCCTTCAGTAACAAAGAGTCCTTTTGTGCCTAAGAGTCCTTCAGTACCAAAGAATCCCTCAGTGCCAAAGAGTCCTTCAGTAACAAAGAGTCCTTCGGTACCAACGAGTCCTTCAGTGCGAAAGGGTCCTTAAGAGCCTAAGAGTCCTTCAGTGCCGAAGAGTCCTTCAGTGCCGAAGAGTCCTACAGAGTCAGAGTTCCTTAGTGCTAAAGAGTCTTTTAGAGTCAAAGAATCCTTCAGTGCCAAAGAGTCCTTCAGAGCCAAAGAGTCCTTCAGTGCCAAAGAGTTCTTCAGTACCAAAGAGTTCTTTTGTGTCAAAAATCCTTCAGAACCAAAGAATCGTTCAGTGCCAAAGAGTCCTTCAGTACCAAAGAGTCCTTCAGTGTCAAAGAGTCCTTCAGAGCAAAAGAGTCCTTCAGTGTCAAACAGTCTTTCAGTGCCAAAGAGTCCTTTAGTGCCAAAGAGCCCTGTAGTACTAAAGAGTCAACCAGTGGCAAAAAGTCCTTCAGTGCCAAAGAGTCCTTCAGTGTATCATATGGATGAGACAAGGTGCCTAAACATAGGGTCCGGTAATGTGCATTAGTAGTGTGGGATCATAGACAGCGTAGGACTGATCAGAGAGTGCATAGGAATGATCAGAGAGTGCTTAGGATTGATCAGAGAGCGCGTACGATTGATCAGAGAGCGCGTACGATTGATCGGAGAGCGCATAGGATTGATCAAAGAGTGTGTAGGAATGATGAGAGAGCAGGTAGAGTGGTTCAGAGAGCGCGTAGGATTGATGAGAGAGCACGTAGAGTGGTTCAGAGAGCGCGTAGGATTGATCAGAGAGCACGTTTGATTGATCGGAGAGCGCATAGGATTGATGAGAGAGCACGTAGTGTTGATCAGAGAGCACGTAGTGTTGATCAGAGAGCACGTAGTGTTGATCAGAGAGCACGTAGTGTTGATCAGAGAGCACGTAGGACTGAGGAGTACTCTAATGGAGTGATTGGTGAAGCTTGCAATACGTGTTTAAAAGTGTTGGTCGTATTTATTCAACAACAGAACTAGGAAGAGTTGTTATTATGGAGAAGTGTAAACTTGTGAAGTTTCAAAGGGTAAGGTTCATATAGTGTCAGAGAATGGGATATACAATTAAATATATTGCTCTTTGAAATGAATGATGAACTGGTTCCGAGCTTCATGGCACATGTTTGTATTGAACGTACCAATCACCATCAACATTATTATTATGCCTGTCTTCTGCCACCCATACTACTGACCAATACGCAAAACAGGAGGTGTTATTAAAGACGATTGGTTATAAATGGAATAACTTGACTGGGGAACAAATCAGCAATGGGTAACACAGTACACACTCGAGATGTTCACAGTTCTGATACTGCAGGAGTACAGATTGTACACAACAGGTGTGTGTACAGGGTTGAAACATTCCAGGTGTGTGTACAGGGTTGAAACATTCCAGGTGTGTGTACAGGGTTGAAACATTCCAGGTGTGTGTACAGGGTTGAAAGATTCCAGGTGTGTGTACAGGGTTGAAACATTCCAGGTGTGTGTACAGGGGTTGAAACATTCCAGGTGTGTGTACAGGGTTGAAACATTCCAGGTGTGTGTACAGGGTTGAAACATTCCAGGTGTGTGTACAGGGTTGAAACATTCCAGGTGTGTGTACAGGGTTGAAACATTCCAGGTGTGTGTACAGGGGTTGAAACATTCCAGGTGTGTGTACAGGGTTGAAACATTCCAGGTGTGTGTACAGGGTTGAAACATTCCAGGTGTGTGCACAGGGGTTGAAACATTCCAGGTGTGTGTACAGGGTTGAAACATTCCAGGAGTGTGTACAAGGTTGAAACATTCCAGGTGTGTGTACAGGGTTGAAACATTCCAGGTGTGTGTACAGGGGTTGAAACATTCCAGGTGTGTGTACAGGGTTGAAACATTCCAGGTGTGTACAGGGTTGAAACATTCCAGGTGTGTGTACAGGGGTTGAAACATTCCAGGTGTGTGTACAGGGTTGAAACATTCCAGGAGTGTGTACAAGGTTGAAACATTCCAGGTGTGTGTACAGGGTTGAAACATTCCAGGTGTGTGTACAGGGGTTGAAACATTCCAGGTGTGTGTACAGGGTTGAAACATTCCAGGTGTGTGTACAGGGTTGAAACATTCCAGGTGTGTGTAAATGGTTGAAACATTCCAGATGTGTGTACAGGGTTGAAACATTCCAGGTGTGTGTACAGGGTTGAAACATTCCTGGTGTGTGTACAGGGTTGAAACATTCCAGGTGTGTAAAAACTATACATTTGATGTGTGTAGAGTTTACCTAAAGCAGGTGGTTACATTATATTCATTATAGGTGAGTACAATTTACCATCAGTAGGCATATAGAGTTAAGCTCTACATGTACTAAAATAAATTCTACTCTAAACAGTAAACTGTACTCACTGAAGGTGAGTACAGTTTACATACAGGATATGTGCAGAATTTACAATCTGCAGGTATGAAGGCTTCAGACGGCACAGACTTGAACAAATAAGAGACAGTACACATTCAGACTATATCCACTGCAAAAATTTTCAATTAAGGCACTCTAGCTCTCTAGAGTTTACCAGGTAGGTGTGTGGAGAGTTTTTCCTTGCAGGTATGTTGAGTTTGACCACTGCAGGTGTGTAGAGTTTACACCTCTGACTATTAGTTTGCCTCATCAGGGCTCGTTCCTTCAAATGAAAAGAAACTAATAACTGCAGGATTTTCATAGTTACACAAAGTAATATCAAGCAGGACTTCTGTGTGCTCTGATATTTATCTGAGTATCACACATTATCAGATAAATATTAAAACATTATCCGATGTTAGTGCTCAAAAGTGCCCTCTCAACCTCTTCTACCTCACACTGATTCTCTAAAACTAAAATTTCTAAATATATCGTTGATCAACTTTCACATTATGGCGAAAAAGTAATTAAAAAGTGATTGAAGATCCTCTAGTCTGAAAAAAAAAAATTCCTTCCCTGCTTAAGACAGAGCCTCAGTAATTTACCAGGAATTAAAGTCTAATTGCCAGCATTTGAAGTGTGGAAAGTGCGCTAATTATTTCTCGAAACTAGAAATGAGATGTATATATTTCTCCTTTACCTAAGGAGTGGCCTAATTAAATAACAAGAAAAGATTAGTGGTCTGACACACATCAAAACGAATATTCACATATTAATTATCACACGAATAAAACATTCCCAGACTCTGGCGTGTATGAATTATCAGCTCAAAATTCTGAACGAACAAAAGTACGGATACATTCATGATCACCAAACACGAAGAAACGTAAACCAAACTGAGCACGCAAACTCTCTCTCTCTCTCTCTCACACACACACACACACACACACACACACACACACACACACACACACACACACACACACACACACACACACACACACACACACACACACTAGGGGCCTCGTTGCCTGGTGGATAGCACGCAGGACTCGTAATTCTGTGGCGCGGGTTCGATTCCCGCACGAAGCAGAAACAAATGGGCAAAGTTTCTTTCACCCTAAGTGCCCCTGTTACCTAGCAGTAAATAGGTACCTGGGAGTTAGTCAGCTGTCACGGGCTGCTTCCTGGGGTGTGTGTGGTGTGGAAAAAAAAAAAAAAAAAAAAAAAAAAAAAAAAAAAAAAAAAAAAAAGTAGTTAGTAAACAGTTGATTGACAGTTGAGAGGCGGGCCGAAAGAGCAAAGCTCAACCCCCGCAAAAACACAACTAGTAAACACAACTAGTAAACACACACACACACACACACACACACACACTTGGGGGTTGACATCACGCCAGACCTGACCCCTGCAGCCCATATCAAGAGGATAACATCAGCGACAAATACCAGACTAGCCAACATAAGAACGGCATTCAGAAAATTGTGTAAGGAATCATTCGGAACTTTGTATACCACATATGTCAGGCCAGGAGTATGCAGCCCCAGCATGGAGTCCATATCTAGTCAAGGATAAGACCAACCTGGAAAAGGTTCAAAGGTTTGCCACCAGACTAGTACCTGAGCAGAGAGGTATGAGCTTCGAGGAGAGGCTACGGGAATTAAACCTCACTTCGCTGGAAGACAGAAGAGTTAGAGGGGACATGATCACCACATTCAATATTCTCAAGGGAATTGATAAGGTAGATAAAGACAGGCTATTTAACACAAGGGGCACACGCACTAGGGGTCACAGGTGGAAACTGAGTGTCCAAATGAGCCACAGAGATATTATAAAGAACATTTTTAGTGTCAGAGTGGTTGACAAATGGAATGCATTAGGAAGTGATGTGGTGGAGGCTGACACCATACACAGTGTAGATATGATAGAGCCCAGTAAGCTCAGGATCCTGTACACCTGTTGATTGACGGTTGAGAGGCGGGACCAAAGAGCCAGAGCTCAACCCCCGCAAGCACAATTAGGTGAGTACAATTAGGTGAGTACACACACACACACACACCTGGAAGCCGGCCGGCCGAGCGAACAGCACGCTGGGCACGTGATCTTGTGGTCCCAGGTTCGATCAAGGGCGTAGGCGAGAAACGATAGGCAGAGTTTCTTTTCACCCTATGCTCCTGTTACCTAGCAGTAAATAGGTACCTGGGAGTTAGTCAGCTGTCACGGGCTGCTTCCTGGTGTGTGTGTGTGTGTGTGTGTGTGTGTGTGTGTGTGTGTGTGTGTGTGTGTGTGTGTGTGTGTGTGTGTGTGTGTGTGTGTGTGGGTGTGTGTGTATGTGTGTGTGTGTGCGTTGGGTGTGGGGAAAAAATGTAGTAGTTGTAGAAACAGTTGATTGACAGTTGAGAGGTGGAACGAAAGAGCAGAGCTCAACCCCCGCAAGCACAACTAGGTGAATACACACACACATACATACACACACACACACACACACACACACACACACACACACACACACACACACACACACACACACACACACACACACACACACACACACACACACACACACACCATAGCAACTGGAGGACAGGAAATTATAGTTGTAGTCATATATAACCCCCCACCGAATGACAGAAGACCCAGACAGACATATGATAGAAACAACTTGGCCACCATCAATAAATGGAGACAGCAGCTTCTGTGGCTAGCAGGAACGGATCCAGGCTATTAATACTGGGAGACTTCAACCATTGGAAGATAGATGGGGGAACAGAGACCCACATGGAGGCCCAGACACATGGAGAGCTAAGCTGCTGGATGTGGCAACAAGAAACTTTCTAAGTCAACACGTCAAGGGACCGACAAGAATGAGAGGAGGGGATGAACCAGCCTTGCTTGATCTGATATTTACCCTAAATGAGTCGGATATGAGGGAAGTTAAGTTGGAAGCCCCCTTTGGAATGAGTGATCATAGTGTATTGAGCTTTGAGTACCTGGTTGAGCTAGAAATTATCACCCCCAAAAAAGAACTGGGAAACAAAAGGCTGGCGTACCGAAAGGGAAACTATGAAGAGATGAATAAATTCCTATGGGATATACATTGGGACACAGAACTCGGAACCAAGTCCGTACAAGACATGATGGACTATGTCACCCAAAAATGTCAGGAGGCTGTAAGCAGGTTTGTCCTAGCCCAACAGGAAAAAACAGAGAAGCAAAAGAAGAATCCGTGGTTTAATAGGGAATGTATGAAAGCAAAGGAGCTGAACAAAAGGGCATGGAGGTACTTCCGTAATAACAGAACACCAGAAAGTAGAGAGAGATACCAGAGAACCAGGAACGAGTATGTTAGTGTGAGAAGATCAGCTGAGAAAAGGTATGAAAATTATATAGCTAATAAAGCCAAGACCGAACCAAAGCTACTACACAGTCACATCAGGAGGAAGACAACAGTGAAGGAACAGGTGATGAAACTTAGGGTGGGCGAGGACAGGTACACAGAGAATGACAAAGAGGTGTGTGAATAACTCAACAAAAGGTAACAGGAGGTCTTTACAATATAACAGGGAAATGTCGCGGCGCTAGAAGAGGTGGCAGCAAACCAGGTGACCTTGGAAAGGTTCGAAATTACAAGAGATGAGGTCAAGAAGCACCTATTGGAGCTGGATGTGAGAAAAGCTGTTGGGCCGGATGGAATCTCACCATGGGTATTGAAAGAGTGTGCAGGAGCACTTTGCTTGCCACTCTCCATAGTGTATAGTAGGTCACTGGAAACGGGAGACCTACCAGAAATATGGAAGACTGCTAATGTAGTACCAATATACAAAAAGGGTGACAGACAAGAGGCACTTAACTACAGGCCAGTGTCCTTAACTTGTATACCATGCAACGTGATGGAGAAGATTGTGAGAAAAAACCTATTAACACATCTGGAGAGAAGAGACTTTGTGACAACCCATCAACATGGGTTCAGGGAGGGTAAATCTTGCCTTACAGGCTTGATAGAATTCTACGATCAGGTGACAAAGATTAAGCAAAAAAGAGAAGGATGGGCGGACTGCATTTTTTTGGATTGTGGGAAAGCCTTTGACATAGTACCCCATAAAAGGTTGATGCACAAGTTGGAGAAACAGGCAGGAGAAACTGGTAGGGCGCTCCAGTGGATAAGGGAGTACCTAAGCAATAGGAAGCAGAGAGTTACAGTGAGGGGTGAGACCTCAGAATGGCTTAAAGTCACCAGTGGAGTCCCACAGGGCTCTGTGCTTGGACCTATCCTGTTTCTGATATACGTAAATGATCTCCCAGAGGGTATAGACTCATTCCTCTCAATGTTTGCTGATGACACCAAAATTATGAGAAGGATTAAGACAGAGGAGGACAGCTTGAGGCTTCAAAAAGACCTGGACAAGCTGCATGAATGGTCGAACAAATGGCTGTTAGAGTTTAACCCAAGCAAATGTAATGTAATGAAGATAGGGGTAGGAAGCAGGAGACCAGATACAAGGTATCATTTGGGAGATGAGATACTTCAAGAGTCAGAGAGAGAGAAAGACCTGGGGGTTGATATCACGCCAGACCTGTCCCCTGATGCTCATATCAAGAGGATAACATCAGCAGCATATGCCAGGTTGGCTAACATAAGAACGGCCTTTAGAAACTTGTGTAAGGAATCTTTCAGAACAATATATACCACATATGTCAGGCCAAACCTGGAGTATGCGGCTCCAGCATGGAGTCCATATCTAGTCAAGCATAAGACTAAACTGGAAAAGGTTCAAAGGTTTGCCACCAGACTAGTACCCGAGCTGAGAGGTATGAGCTACGAGGAGAGACTACGGGAATTAAACCTCACTTCGTTGGAAGACAGAAGAGTTAGGGGGGACATGATCACCACATTCAAGATTCTCAAGGGAATTGTCAGGGTTGATAAAGACAGGCTATTTAACACAAGGGGCACACGCACTAGGGGACACTGGTGGAAACTCAGTGCCCAAATGAGCCACAGAGATATTAGAAAGAACTCTTTTTAGTGTTAGAGTGATTGACAAATGGAATGCATTAGGAAGCAATATGGTGGAGGCTGACTCCATACACAGTTTCAAGTGTAGATATGATAGAGTCCAATAGGCTCAGGAACCTGTACACCTGTTGATTGACGGTTGAGAGGCGGGACCAAAGAGCCAGATCTCAACCCCCGCAAACACAACTAGGTGAGTAAACACACACACGCACACACACACACACACACACACACACACACACACACACACACACACACACACACACACACACACACACACACACACACACACACACACACACACACACACACACACACACACTAGGGGCCTCGTTGCCTGGTGGATAGCACGCATCAGTATCTGGTTGAGGAAGGGTTATTGAACTCGAGGAGGGGTACTGAAAACAGAAAACTGGCGTTCCGAAAAGGAAACTATGAGGAGTTAAGAAAATTCCTAACAGATATAACATGGCTAACAGAGCTCATGGGAAAGACAGGCCATGCCATGATGGATTTCATCACGCAGAAGTGCAAGGAAGCAGCAAACAAGATTGTCCTGCTCCAAAAGGAAAACAATGAAATGAAGATGAGAAACCCATGGTTTAATTGGAGATATAGGCTAGCAAAGCAGCAAAGTACAAGGGTGTGGAGAAACTATAGGAATAACAGGACACTTGAGAGCAGTGAAAGATACCAGAGTGCCAGGAATGAATATGTCAGGATGGGAAGAGAGGCAGAAAGACAATACGAAAATAACATCGCAAGCAAACCAAAGACTCAACCTAAATTGCTGCCCAGCCACATCAGGAGAAAAACTGCAGTAAAAGAACAGGCAATGAAAATAAGGATAGGGGGCCGAAGGATTCACTACAAACGACAGGAAAGTGTGTGAGGAACTGAATAAGAAATTCCAGGAGGTCTTCACCTTAGAGCAAGGAGAAATTCCAGAGATAAGAGAGGGAATAGTTAACCAAGAACCACTAGAAGAGTTTGAGATTACCAGTGGGGAAGTAAGGACGTATTTACTAGAGTTGGATGTGATAGAGGCTATAAGCCCAGTGTGAGGGATTGAAAATTCCCTCAGCTAGTTTTTCTAGTTTTCTAGATTAGGCTAGAGTCGCTTTAGGACTCTAGACAGAAAGTTTTCAAACTATATGCACTTGTGTGGTGTTGGATGAAAGCTTATGCTAAGGACCATCGTTTAAGACTAGCCAGAGGTCTGTGACTGCTTTGTAGAGGGAGTTACAGAACTTAGTCTGTTTTCTGGGAAAATGTGATTTGAGAGTGAGGTGTAGGTGGATACTTGACTCGCCAATGGTTTAGATGTGGGGGAGGGGACAAAGGGGTGAGCGTCGCCTCCCCCACCATGTGAGGTATGGCGCCACTGTCCTAGGCCTCCCCCTCCTTGTGACGTCATGGGACGCCTCATGGCGTCCCATGGTGAGGGTGTCTGTGATTGGTCTAGGCACCTCAGCTTCGTGGTGAGTTTTTGGCGCGAAAGGAGGTGATTGGGAGCGGCATCTTAGGCTGTGCCGGCTTTGTGCTGATTGGTCAAGACAAGGTAGGGGGGAGACCGGCATTTGTTTCCCTATGCCTGCCAAAATCTTCAGTCTGAGCTGGGCGGCGAGCTGAGAAGAAGGTGACCCTGGGTGGGGGTGGCGTCTGCCATCTCCACCACCGTTAATCGCTGTATCATCCTTATTACTCATTGTGCATAGCACTCCTGCGATCATGGGTTGTGTCGAGGCCCAATTTGCGTGAAATGGGGCCAAGGAATATGGAAAGAACAGTAAAAATCTAAGAGACAGTGTTCACCCATGAGGCAGCTGACAGGCCTCATGGTGTATCAGATGTTGGCTCACATTGGGTTCGAGTATCCTGTCTATATTAACGGACAATTGGTGGAATAAGGGCAGGGCCTCCTAGTGTAATTGTTGTGATATTACAGGCCCCTGTTGGACTTTGAATTCCACCTTGCTGTGTCCACCATGTGGTGACGTCGGCCATTATCACACCCGGTGTACGAGCGAGACATGCTCTGGTATGATGTGGGTGTGGGTGCTCTCCCATCCACGTTGTGTACGCCTGTGGCCGCCAGTCAGCCAGTCTGAGGCAACCACATGTGCGTGTAGCGCCGCTCAGTGGCCAGACAGTGGGGCCACGTGATGGCCACACCCTGGCCACCCTGAGCGCCAGCTCAGCCCAGATGGGGCGCTGTGACGCCCCGCACTACTCCGTGGCCTCCCTTTAGGGCCACGAGGTGGTCACATGCCTTGGCCACTACCTTGGGCCATGCTTGGCCACATGCCCTGGTCACACCCTAGGGCCACACCTAGTCGATGCAAGTGGGAGCGAGCTAGGTGTTCTTCAACAAGAGAGGTCATGACCGGGGAAATGAATGTAATGAGAGTGGAAATCGTGGTTACACATAATTATTGTCACAGTGTCTCAGGACTGTTGTTAATTCTGGTAACAGCTGTGTTGTCCCATAGCGCCTGCCAGGCGAGGGAAGCAGCTGAGAGACAGCTGTCTGTACTGACGTCCAGGTGACTGTTTGTGATACACCTGGAGACGGATGTATACACTGTACCACACATGTAGATGTATATAGATATATGTTGTGTGTAGACTGACTTGAGTATGTAACCGGTCAGTGTAGAGATTTACCATGTAAGTGATCCAGTTCTGTCGATTCTATATAATCGTTCAGAGTCTAGATTAATGCCATGTTGCCGCATGTTAATTACATCATTGCAGAGGTAGGCAGGCCAGTGTTGTAGGGATGTCAGTGGATACCCCTCAGGTCTGTATAATTTTGTATAATTTATCTAGTGATATAATTTTCATTGTTTAAGTGAATGTCATTTCTATGTGTTTCATTTGCATGTATATAGATGTACGGTGTTGTGTGGATAGTCAGTAAATGTGAATGCTGACTGATTACCCTAATGATGTCATTAGCATGTGGGGTATGCTGACGGCATCATTATGTTGTAGGTTTGGGCAGTGTTCTTCCATGTGGGAACCGACCTGTGAGATTTATATTTATTTAATTTATATGAATATATATAGAATTTATATTTACATTAATTTATATACTTCGATAGCAATTTGTATAATGATAAGTGGACTGTATTTCTGCAATAATCTCTTAATCTCACAAATCGATCCTCTACACATTAGGGGGGTTTATATTAAATTAATTCATATATATGCAGCCAATCAAACTACAGTATTAACTACATACATTGAAAAGGTTCCTTATCTTATAGTACAGCAGGCCTTAGTCCAAACAGGTATAACTAGGATGTAGACACCAAATTATCCTCTTTGAGGTAGCTTCCATCACCCAGTAACTGGTGCACAAAGTCTTGCTTCCTCATCTTGACCTGTCAAAAGGGCGCTAGCTGTAAAGCCAGAATCCTATATATGACAGGTATATCAGAGAAAATACTGTACATGGAACAATGAAGACCTGGCTTAATTACCTTTAGTTTGAGGCTACCACGTGCTCTAACCGAATCACCCTATATAATGACATTAAGGCCATAAATGAAAGATACATGGGTTTCGGAAGAACACTTAACTTGATTTGTTGACAGCGTGTTGATAATGGTACACCTTTGGTTTCCATAACACTACGTCCAAGTAAAATTAACAGGAGCCGAATTTGCTCCCGTGAGCCTCTGGTCTAGTATAAACAATGGCTGCCCCTCCTTCCTCACTGACGCCTGGCTTACATTGTCCAGATGACAGAAAGTGATAGAAGGGTCACATTTACTCTACTTTAATATTGATAATTAAGTTAATTTATATGAGATGTTTTTATGACGGTAAAGTCCTAAGACTAATGTATTTAAGAATAATTCCCACCATAATAGGTGGTGAATATAATAGTATGTGGTGATGATATCCCGTTTTCTTTAGACGGTAATTCCACTACAAGTTACGTTTTCTATGGGTAACTTGTTTATACAACACAGCTATTATTATTTGTCTGTATGATATATTAAATGGTGTCGGATTTTCCGACATAATTCCCCAGGGGGCTGCTCACGGGTCGAAGTCCTATTTAGAACAGACGAACACCGATACTCCTCCTTCGAATTATTAGATTAATTTGATGTTAGTAGTTAGTAATCACACATTTGTGCGTCTGTTCATACAGGACGGATGTCCCGTACTAGAGTTGCAAGGGTTAGAAGTCTAAAGCGATTTCATTTCCCTTTTAACTCTTGAAAGGCTAATATTCAAGCCTAATTACATATTATTTAACCCAGAAGACTGAATGTGATCAAGTACTACAGTCAAGTATGATTCAGGGACTGCAGTGAGATCAGTGACATTAGATATAACTTGAAGTTTGTTCAGGTAACTGGTCACTGATATATAAACACTGAGGCCCATGGAATACATCTTGATTAAATAATAAATGTATCCAATCAGTCATCAGATTTATTGGGGTTTAATTCAGTTAATTGGTTCAGAAGATTGAATAGCTCATCATTAAAGTAAAGTATGGTTCTGAGACTGCAGTGGGTTCAGTGACATTGGTCGCAGTGACTTGTAGCTGTTTAGGCTACTGTTCACTGATTTGCCACTGAAGCCTCATGAACTCATCTCCAGCTTCAAATGATGATACTAACATCAACCTCTGTTGGTATAGTCAGCTGTAATCTCCTTAGTATAATGCTACTGGAGAAATATAATCAGCTGACAAATTTAGATTTCTATTGGTATTGTTTATCTGCAGGCATAGGTCTCCTCAGGCTTGATACTGGGCCTGAGAGTAATTTACCTCCTGCAGAGTTTAACATGGTTATGCCCTGATATTTAGTAGGGCTACCGATGAATCGATGGCAATAGTCTGTCCCTACAAGGAGACCGAAGTCGGTGAGGTGATCAGACTTAATATTATCTGCCAATTTTATTCCTCTATTTCTCAGGAATTTGGCTGTTGCTCTCAGACCTTGAACTTGTAGGTCTACTGGTATTTTGTCCACCACAATGGCTTGTACTCGACAGACGTACCTGCCTAAACGTACTGATGGTTGTACCACCTGGTAGACTTGAGGTCCTGTATCTGTTACAAACCCTGAGATATTGAATGACATCTGGGCTACAGGCCTTAATTGTAGTTCATCTGCCAGCTTTTTAGTGACAATTGTTCTCTGGGATCCTTGGTCAAACAACCCACGGGTATGGACCTTGGCCCTCTTATTCAGGATGGTAATTTGGGCAGTAGGCAAAGTCGTATTACCTTTAGACTTTGCCGATTGGACACTCTTTGTTTGTTGCACCTTGCAGTACTGTACTGTGGTGGGAATGCTATCTTCCACCTTGAGTCTTGAATACGTTAATTTCGTATATTTGCACAGTGCTGCATGGTGCCTACCTCTTCTACACCTGTTGCAGGTGTTGAATTGGGTATCACAATAGTGTATGTTGTGTGACTTGAGACACCTTGAACATCTCCCTAATTCCTGGAGTCGCTCAATACGAGTGTCTCTGGTTGGATAATTAGCACAACGGTATGTTGAATGTTTCTTTTTGCAGAACATACATGTCCCCCAGTCTACTGCACGTTTGGAAGTTACCGGTTTGGGTGAATTAGTAACAGTAGGCTTGGAGGATGCTGCTGCATTGTCAGATTTTCTGCAACTTGATGTTTGAGTAATTGGTTGATGTTTATTTGGGGAAGTTGTTTTACCCTTTAATTGACTATTATTTTCTATTTCTGAAGGCTTGCATGAGGCTTTAACTTCCTCATTTGCTCGTCGTTTGTTTATGATGGAATGTAAACCTTCAGTGATGTCCTGTACTGTCAGGATGGTGTTATGTTGATGTGCATATAATTCATCTAGTATATCGCTGGACAATTTTCGTTGAAGGACTACTTTGGTCATCCATTCACTAGTAGTTATATCAACCTTAAGACTGAATGTTCTTAGTAGTGACTCAAACTCCATGCTGAAGGATTGTAATGAGTCAGCAGTCTGATCAGGTTGAGGTAAATCCAGCAATTGTAGTACTAGATGTATGACAGTTTTCTCATTGCCAGCATTATCCATACTAGCTAGTTGGTGAAGCCTTGTGGGGCTTGTACTTGGGCTGCTCATAATACTGAACAAGCACTGATGGTAGCCTAGGGTCAAATTCTGCACTCACTAGGCAATAATCCTACCTCTACTAGAGGTTAGCACTTAAAATTAATACACATTATATATATACAATCATACACACTAATGATTTGAGTGATAAACCAGTGTCACTGGAAGTACCTTTAGGTTAGCTCTTCTATATCACCCTAGGATGGTAGAGACACTAATTAATCACTCAAAGGTGTGATGATCATAAGTAAATTATTATATATACAACTCAACTCGAGTTGTTAAAAATTACACCCAAAATAGGGTCTGGACCATTCATTAATGGTGCTAGGTTGTTGAATATAGTACAACTGACTATGGTAATAATGGGACTAGGATGAGCAATAATAGTTCAACTAGTCATATCCTACCCTGTTGTGGGTTGGCAATTAGTAAATATTATACTGTGATCACTAGTGCAATATATATTAAATAATTCTCTATTTTGGAGAAATAATATACACAATTATTGATAATAGCCTCTTAATTAGCCTCTATGAACTTCTAATATTATCTAGAAGTATTAAATATTATTAGGGACCTCGCGAAATAAAGTCCACAAAATTCGTGGATAATCTCTCGCGAAATTTAACACCACGAAATCCGTGAACAATCTCGCGACACAGTCACTAATTTGGCTGGCTTCTATATTAGCGCTGTCATTTCACAGAATAACACGCCACCAAATCTGTGGGTGTACATGAAACCGCTGACTAAGGCTTAACTGGGCTGAGGGAGGCTCCTGAGCTCCCTCGAGGCTACGCTGCCGTCTTTGACTGCTGGCTTTGTATAAATCACACTGCACTAGTTTATTTAATGAATCCACTGGTTAACTGGTTCATCCGGTACTAAGATGACCAAATGTGGGTTCAAAGGACCGAATAATCCGGTTCGAAGGACCAAATAATGTGGGAACCGACCTTTGAGATTTATATTTATTTAATTTATATGAATATATATAGAATTTATATTTACATTAATTTATATACTTCGATAGCAATTTGTATAATGATAAGTGGACTGTATTTCTGCAATAATCTCTTAATCTCACAAATCGATCCTCTACACATTAGGGGGGTTTATATTAAATTAATTTATATATATGCAGCCAATCAAACTACAGTATTAACTACATACATTGAAAAGGTTCCTTATCTTATAGTACAGCAGGCCTTAGTCCAAACAGGTATAACTAGGATGTAAACACCAAATTATCCTCTTTGAGGTAGCTTCCATCACCCAGTACCTGGTGCACAAAGTCTTGCTTCCTCGTCTTGACCTGCCAAAAGGGCGCTAGCTGTAAAGCCAGAATCCTATATATGATAGGTATATCAGAGAAAATACTGTACATGGAACAATGAAGACCTGGCTTAATTACCTTTAGTTTGAGGCTACCACGTGCTCTAACCGAATCACCCTATATAATGACATTAATGGCCATAAATGAAAGATACATGGGTTTCGGAAGAACACTTAACTTGATTTGTTGATAGCGTGTTGATAATGGTACACCTTTGGTTTCCATAACACTACGTCCAAGTAAAATTAACAGGAGCCGAATTTGCTCCCGTGAGCCTCTGGTCTAGTATAAACAATGGCTGCATCTCCTTCCTCACTGACGTCTGGCTTACATTGTCCAGATGACAGAAAGTGATAGAAGGGTCACATTTACTCTACTTTAATATTGATAATTAAGTTAATTTATATGAGATGTTTTTATGATGGTAAAGTCCTAAGACTAATGTATTTAAGAATAATTCCCACCATAATAGGTGGTGAATATAATAGTATGTGGTGATGATATCCCGTTTTCTTTAGACGGTAATTCCACTACAAGTTACGTTTTCTATGGGTAACTTGTTTATACAACACAGCTATTATTATCTGTCTGTATGATATATTAAATGGTGTCGGATTTTCCGACATTCCAGGTATACGTAATATTACTGTCCTAGGAGCTGTGTTGAGGATTTAAGGTGGTCCCTTTGATTATTCAGGGGAATTCACAGTACTTAATGAGAGCAAGTAATTGATTAGTTACTGCCTAATTATAAGAATTAGTGCCAGCTGTCCGCGTAGCGACGGTGTCTTATATTAACGTAAATTGTTTTGCTGAAGTAGTAGTGATTGCACACAGTAGTCTCTTGCAACTGTTTCAAGATTAGAGGGGCAGTAATGTAGGTATACTTTTGTTGTTGCCAAACTGTGTGTTATTACTGTGAGGGTACAGTAATTAACGTGTTGCAGAAGCTGCAACTGTGTGTGGGCTGTGCATTTATGTTGTTATGCCACTGTAAGTGTGACCTATGTAACACTGGGGTTACTTTGTATTCTTTAAGTTGGGTTGAGGACTTAAGGATTAAGAGAGTTAATTAATGGGAATTAACTTTATAAGGGGTTGTACATTACTTGACGAGTGTGAGAGCTGTTAAGGGAACCAGTATTAAGCTTATTGAGATACGTTTCTGGTGCAATTAATTGTCCCTGTGACAACTAATTGACCACTCTAGCTAATTATGTAATTAGCATTCACATAATAAATTCACATATTGGGAGAGGAACTGTCAGAGTCTGTCAGTATTTGTGTTAATGTAATTTGCTCGAGACTAATTACCTTTCTGGCGTAAAGCAATTAGTGGCTCATGTTAATTAGTGGAGTAATTAATATCAGGGGTCTTGATGACTCAGATGACTCGGTAAAGCGAGGTCATGGAGCTAGCATAACTCGTTATATTAATCACATCCTGTCTGGTGACAGTGGATTAAGATGCACTCTTATTAATTAGTGGAGTAATTAACTCCTCGCCCGTGAATTCACAGTGTTTGATGAGACCTGCTTAGGCAGTGCGGAGTGAGACGTATTTATGTATGATTAATTATCGGTCCTGGTGACAGTTAATTAATTGATCGGGGTAATTAGGGTAATTAACACTCATTAAAGTAAATTTTGACATAGACTGTTGAGAAGCTACCAAGTTTGTGGTAGGCTTAGTTAACGTAACTCGATGGGGATTTAATTAGTTGTCCGTTTGACATTAATTAGGAATTACTCACTGAATACTTGCAAGGAGTCAAGTGTGATGTAATATAAGAGAGACTTTGAGTTATTGTTAACAGGAGGACTTGTGTTAAGAGAGACAAGTGTTGATGATTAACGTAGAGTACCATCATGTTGTTGTCTATGGGAGACAAGTGTTTGTGATTAACGTAGAAGTACTTTGCTGCTGACTGCTGTGATCAGTCAATTAACGTAATTAATCACATGATCAATTTTGTAATTGATTAAGGCAATTTTTTTGGTTAGCGTCTGGTGACGAGAGTAAAGTAACTTGGGATTACTGGAGTAGTGTCTCAGAATCACACCTTGCCTGGCTTTGTTTACTATTTACAGTGCAACATCTTGCTGGGAGTTGCAAAGAGTGTTCACATTAGGTTGTGATAGGGGGAGTCACTGTTGGACAACCCGCCTAGTTACGTAGGTATCTTGACTGTAGGGTTGGAGGACCCGTAAGATTGTGATTATAGTATCTTGTCACCGTGAAGCCGTGACAATATTGATTGCAAGCTTGTGTCATCAGTGGGCATCATTGTTCAGTTAGTTCACTTGTCAGCCCGAAGTGTCAGCAGGATGGAGACTGCTGTCAGTTCTCGAGGGGCTGTTGAACAGCTGTGTTGCAAGTGCCACTGGATAGACAATAACGTAACGAATCACTCACTGTGATGTAACTTTGGCTTGTGAATATTTTGGTTTGCAATATTGCGTGGTCAGTGGGCACACCTGTGTTCAGGTCAGTGGGCACACCTGTGTTCAGGTCAGTGGGCACACCTGTGTTCAGGTCAGTGGGCACACCTGTGTTCAGGTCAGTGGGCACACCTGTGTTCAGGTCAGTGGGCACACCTGTGTTCAGGTCAGTGGGCACACCTGTGTTCAGGTCAGTGGGCACACCTGTGTTCAGGTCAGGTCAGTATGCAGCCGCACAGCAATGGACCGGAGTCATTGCAATTAGCTGGTTGTTATAGTGCCACTGGATGGACATTAACGTAACGTAAACTCGATGTTGTAGTAGTTTAGTCTCTTGTTATTAATAAATTATTTATTTTATAGAAAACGGTCTTTGATGTCAACCTTTCAATAATTCTTTTCCACCCATGTTCTGCTTTATACGATTGATGTTGATGTGATCTTTTCAAATGACGGCTGTTCTTGGGAATTCGAATTCCAATTCATAGCACCACATCAAATATAAATATTTGATTGTGAGAACTCGTTGGTTACCCTTTATTGGTTTTAACGTCCTGTTTAACAAGGTGGAACCAGCGGCTTATGTGGACAGGTTTTCACCCTAGTGGTGGAAACCTGGCGGTTTGCTTCCGCTTTTCCTTTTTCTATTGGACTAACGCTTATCTGCCGTGTGCAGTTCTTTAAACTTGAGGTCCACCTCCTAAGGGAGGTAGGCGTAGAAAATATTCTCACACCCAGATGGAATCTCCCTATGGATACTAAAGGAAGGAGCAGAAGAACTGTGCCTGCCACTCTCCATAGTGTATAACAAATTACTGGCAACAGGGGAACTGCCAGAAATTTGGAAAGGAGCTAATGCAGTCCCGATATACAAGAAAGGGGATAGACAGGAGGCACTGAACTACAAGCCAGTGTCCCTAACCTGTATACCATGCAAGCTGATGGAGAAGATTGTGCAAAGAAAGCTAATGGAACATCTGGAGCGGAAGAACATTGTATCACAGCATCAACCTGGGTTCAGGGATGGCAAGTCCTGCTTCACAGGGTTACTTGAATTCTACGACCAGGCAACAAAAATGAGGCAAGAAAGAGAGGGTGGGCAGATTGCATATTTTTGGATTGCCAGAAAGCCTTTGATACACCATCTGGTAGTATCCTCATCTGGATACTCCATCTTTGATACTGGAAGGTACTCCATTGGATAAAGGAGTACCTAGGCAACAGGAGACAATGAGTCACTTTGAGGGGTGAGGTCTCGGATTGGCGTGACGTCACAAGTGGAGTCCCGAAGGGGTCAGTCCTTGGACCTATACTGTTTCCGATATATGTAAATGATCTCCCAGAGGGTATAGACTCGTTTCTCTCAATGTTTGCTGATGCAAAAATTATGAGGAGGATTGAAACTGAGGACGATAGTAGGAGGCTACAAGATGACCTAGACAGACTGAGTGAATGGTCCAACAAATGGCTGTTGAATTTCAACCCGAGTAAATGCAAAGTAATGAAACTAGGCAGTGGAAATAGGAGGCCAAACACAGGATACAGTATAGGAGATGAAGTACTTATTGAAACGAACAGAGAGAAAGATCTAGGAGTTGATATCACACCAAACCTGTCTCCTGATGCCCACATAAAAAGAACTATATCTGCGGCATATGCGAGGCTGGCTAACATCAGAACAGCCTTCAGGAACCTGTGTAAGGAATCATTCAGAATCTTGTACACCACATATGTAAGACCAATCCTTGAGTATGCGGCCCCAGCATGGAGCCCGTACCTTGTCAAGCACAAGACGATGCTGGAAAAAGTTCAGAGGTAAGGCACTAGACTAGTCCCAGAACTAAGAGGCATGAGTTATGAGGAAAGGCTGCGGAAAATACACCTTACGACACTGGAAGACAGAAGAGTAAGGGGAAACATGATCACTACCTACAAAATCCTCAAGGGAATCGAGAGGGTAGACAAGGATAAACAATTCAACACTGGTGGCACGCGAACAAGGGGACACAGGTGGAAGCTGAGTACCCAAATGAGCCACAGAGACATTAGAAAGAACTTTTTCAGTGTCAGAGTAGTTAACAGGTGGAATGTATTAGGCAGTGATGTGGTGGAAGCTGACCCCATACACAGTTTCAAATGTAGATTTGATAGAGTCCAGTAGGCTCAGGAATCTGTACACCAGTTGGTTGATAGTTGAGAGGCGGGACCAAAGAGCCAGAGCTCAACCCCGCAAGTACAAATAGGTGAGTACACAGTGGGGAGCAAAGTTAGAACATGTTATTGACAGGAATTTCCTAATATAGCATGTGAAGGAAGACACAAGAGAAAGACGAGGGGATACACCGAGCCTATTAGACCTGATTTTCATCCAGAATGTAGAAGACATTGAGAATTTGGAGCATGAAATACCACTAGGAGCCAGTGACCACTGTGTCCTAGTCTTTGACTACATGAAGGAACTCAAACTTGTGACTAAGGGACAAGAGATCTGGCAAAGGAGAGTTGACTACAGGAAAGGGGATTATAAGAGGATAAGGGACTATCTGGGTGAAATGCAGTGGGAGGAAGATATTAGTGGAAAAACAGTCCAAGATATGATGGACCTAGTCATTCAGAAATGCCAGGAGGCCGAAGAGAGATTTATACCAACAGTAAAAGGAAAAAATAAGAAGGAATATAATAACCCATGGTTTAATAGACAGTGTCAGGAAGTAAAAGTGGCCAGCAGGCGGGAGTGGAGGAAGAACAGAAGACAACAGGATCAGATGCAACAGAGCTAGGGACGATTACATTACTGTAAGGCGAACATCGGAAAGGGACTATGAAAACGATATTACAATCAAAGCGAAAAAGCAACCTATGTTACTACACAGCCATATAAGAAGAAAAATGTCGGTGAATGACCAAGTGACAAGACTAAGGAAAACAGAGGGGGCATATACTGAAAGTGACAAGGAAATCTGCGAGGCACTGAATGCCAGTTTCCATGGAGTGTTCACTACCGAGCCTAAGCAGCTCTCATTGTTGGAAGGGGTTACCCTAGATGAAAGACTATCGGATATAGAGGTGACAGCAGGGAGGTAATGTAACAGCTGACATCTCTAGATGCAACTAAAGCAGTTGGACTAGACAAAGTATCACTGTGGATACTAAAAAAAAGCCGCGCAGGCCCTCAGCGTGCCTCTGGCAATGATCTTTAATGAGTCACTTATGACGGAAGAATTGCCCAGTTGCTGGAAGATGGCAAATGTCGTGCCGATCTTCAAGAAAGGCGATAGGGAGGAGGCACTTATCTATAGACCTGTATCACTGACAAGCATCCCCTGTAAAATACTGGAAAGAATAATTAGGCTACGACTGGTTGCACACCTGGAGAACGTTAGGTTTGTGAACAAACATCAACATGGGATCTGGACAGGGAAATCGTGCTAAAAACCTTCTGGAATTCTATGATAAAATAACGAGGATAAGAAAAGACAAAGATGGTTGGGCAGACTGCATATTTCTG
The DNA here is from genome assembly GCF_040958095.1 of Procambarus clarkii. NCBI lineage: Eukaryota > Metazoa > Arthropoda > Malacostraca > Decapoda > Cambaridae > Procambarus > Procambarus clarkii. The sequence goes on along the minus strand of NC_091178.1, from coordinate 30,461,809 downwards.
GACAGCCAAAAAACCTTTGATACAGTACCGCACATGAGACTGCTGTTCAAGCTCGAGAGGCAGGCAGGGGTGGGGGGAAAGGTCCTAGCATGGATAAGGAACTACCTAACAGGAAGTAGCCAAAGAGTTACGGTAAGGGGCGAGAAGTCGGACTTGCGAACAGTAACAAGTGGAGTACCACAAGGATCTGTGCTGGGACCAATTATATTTCTAGTATATGTTAACGACATGTTTACAGGCGTAGAGTCCTACATGTCGATGTTTTCGGATGACGCAAAGTTGACGAGAAGAGTTGTGACAGATGAGGATTGCAGGATCCTCCAAGAGGACCTGAACAGGTTGCAAAGATGGTCAGAGAAATGGCTACTGGAATTCAACACGAGCAAATGTAAAGTTATGGAAATGGGACTAGGCGATAGGAGACCAAAGGGACAGTACACAATGAAGGGGAACAGCCTACCTGTGATGACGCGAGAAAGAGACCTGGGCGTGGACGTAACACCTAATCTATCTCCTGAGGCACACATAAATAGGATAACGACAGAAGCGTATTCTACACTGGCAAAAGTTAGAACATCATTCAGAAACTGAAATAAAGAGGCATTTAGGGCACTTTACACTGCCTACGTGAGGCCAGTCTTAGAGTATGCCGCCTCATCATGGAGTCCCCATCTGATGAAATATATAAAGAAACTGGAAAAGGTTCAGAGGTTTGCAACGAGACTCGTTCCAGAGCTACGAGGGATGGGGTATGAGGAGCGCCTGAGGGAACTGTGCTTCACGACACTAGAAAGAAGAAGAGAGAGGGGACATGATAGGAACGTATAAAATACTCAGAGAGACTGACAGAGTGGACATAGACGAAATGTTCACACGGAATAGTAACAGAACGAGGGGACATGGGTGGAAGCTGGAAACTCAGATGAGTCACAGGGATGTTAGGAAGTTTTCTTTTAGCGTGAGAGTAGTGGGAAAATGGAATGCACTTAAGGAACAGGTTGTGGAAGCAAATACTATTCATAACTTTAAAACCAGGTATGATAGGGAAATGGGACAGGAGTCATTGCTGTAAACAACCGATGTTCGAACGGCGGGATCCAAGAGTCAATGCCCGATCCTGCAGACACAACTAGGTGAGTAAACACACACACACACACACACACACACACACACACACACACACACACACACACACACACACACACACACACACACACACACACACACACACACACACACACACACAGAGGGTGAGACCTCCGATTGGCGTGAAGTCACCAGTGGAGTCCCACAGGGCTCTGTACTCGGTCCTATCTTGTTTCTGATATATGTAAATGATCTCCCGGAGGGTATCGATTCATTTCTCTCAAATGTTTGCGGACGATGCTAAAATTATGAGAAGGATTAAAACAGAAGAGGACTGTTTGAGGCTTCAAGAAGACCTAGACAAGCTGAAGGAATGGTCGAACAAATGGTTGTTAGAGTTTAACCCAAGCAAATGTAATGTAATGTAATGAAGATAGGTGTAGGGAGCAGGAGGCCAGATACAAGGTATCATCTGGGAGAGGAAATTCTTCAGGAGTCAGAGAAGGAAAAAGACTTGGGGGTTGATATCACGCCATACCTGTCTCCTGCAGCACATATCAAGCGGATAACATCAGCGGCATATGCCAGGCTGGCCAACATACGAACGGCATTCAAAAACTTGTGTAAAGAATCATTCAGAACTTTGTATAACACATATGTCAGGCCAATCCTGGAGTATGCAGCCCCAGCATGGAGTCCATATCTAGTCAAGGATAAGACTAAACTGGAAAAGGTTCAAAGGTTTGCCACCAGACTAGTACCCGAGCTGAGAGGTATGAGCTACGAGGAGAGACTACGGGAATTAAACCTCACTTCGCTGGAAGACAGAAGAGTTAGGGGGGACATGATCACCACATTTAAGATTCTGAAGGGAATTGATAGGGTAGATAAAGACAGTCTATTTAACACAAGGGGAACACGCACAAGGGGACACAGGTGGAAACTGAGTGCCCAAATGAGCCACAGAGATATTAGAAAGAACTTTTTTAGTGTCAGAGTGGTTGACAAATGGAATGCATTAGGGGGTGATGTGGTGGAGGCTGACTCCATACACAGTTTCAAGTGTAGATATGACAGAGCCCGATAGGCTCAGGAATCTGTACACCTGTTGATTGACGGTTGAGAGGCGGGACCAAAGAGCCAGAGCTCAACCCCCGCAAACACAACTAGGTGAGTACAACTAGGTGAGTACACACACACACACAGGAGTGTGGAGTGAAAGGGAAGGTACTCCGTTGGATACAGGAGTACCTAAGTAACAGGAGACAACGAGTCAGTGTGAGGGGTGAGGCCTCAGATTGGCGAGACGTTACGAGTGGAGTACCGCAGGGGTCGGTCCTTGGACCTATACTGTTTCTGATATATGTAAATGATCTCCCAGAGGGTATAGAATCGTTTCTCTCAATGTTTGCCGATGATGCAAAAAATTTGAGGAGGATTGAAACTGAGGACGATAGTAAGAGGCTACAAGATGACCTAGACAGACTGAGTGAATGGTCCAACAAATGGCTGTTGAAGTTCAAACAAAGTTCAATGCAAAATAATGAAAATAGGCAGTGGAAATAGGAGGCCAGATACAGGATACAGAATAGGAGATGAAGTACTTAATGAAACGAACAGAGAGAAAGATCTAGGAGTTGATATCACACCAAACCTGTCTCCTGAAGCCCACATAAAAAGAATAACTTCTGCGGCATATGCGAGGCTGGCTAACATCAGAACAGCGTTCAGGAACCTGTGTAAGGAATCATTCAGAATCTTATACACCACATATGTAAGACCAATCCTGGAGTATGCGGCCCCAGCATGGAGCCCGTACCTTGTCAAGCACAAGACGAAGCTGGAAAAAGTACAAAGGTATGCCACTAGACTAGTCCCAGAACTAAGAGGCATGAGTTACGAGGAAAGGCTGCGGGAAATGTACCTCACGACACTAGAAGACAGAAGAGTAGGGGGAGACATGATCACTACCTACAAAGTTTTCAAATTAATTGACATAGTAGATATATATAAACAGTTTAACACGGGTGGTATGCGTACAAGGGAACACAGGTGGATACTGATTACCCACATGAGCCACAGGGACGTTATAAAGAAATTGTTCAGTGTCAGAGTAGTTAACAAATGGCATGCATTAGGCAGTGATGTGGTGGAGGCTGACTCCATACACAGTTTTAAATGTAGATATGATAGAGCACAGTAGGCTCAGGAATATGTTCTCCAGTTGATTGACAGTTAAGAGGCGGGACAAAAGAGCCAGAGCTCAACCCCCGCATGCACAACTAGGTGAGTACACAAACACACACGCACACTCACACACACATACACACTCACAGACACACACATACACAGACACACACACACACAAACACACACACAAAACGCACACACCGAACAGATGATGCAAGGAAAAGGCGCAGGGAGAGGGAAGGGAGCCAGGGAACCTCAGCCTCCAACCCAGCAATCCCAGAGGGGAGTGGGGAGCCCCAATCCAGCAATTCAGGAACCTCAGGGGGGAATGCAACACCAAGCTCACCACCTCATTGGACGCGCCCCCCCCCCACACCCACACCCACAGTACAAATCCTTCCTTGCCCCTGCACAATACCCACCATATCACCCAAATCCTCCCTCCCCACTTACTCCCAGTATCCCCTGCATTCCCATCCACTGGTCTTCTTCCTGCCCCAGACAGGACCAGGCAAGACCTAAGCTCTCCATCCCCCACTCCACCTCTCCCTGAACCCCTTGCAACTACCTCACAAAAGGATGAGCCTACCCAAGTAGCAATGCCCATTGAACAACTTCCTACACTTGTAGGGAGGGAGGGTGAAAATGGATATAGGAAAGTGAGCTTCAAGGTAATGTACTCAGACATCGATTAGATTACCAATAAAGTAAGTGAACTGGCAGAAAGGGTGCCGGAAGAAAACCCATATGTAATAGGACTCACCGAAATAAAATTGTCAGGGGTCATATAACAGATGCTGTGTTTCCAAAAGACTACTAGAATAGTAAACAAAAGAAAGGGAAGGAAGAGGAGGTGGAGGAGTGGCCCTGCTGATAAGGAAGGACTGGAGTATTGATGAGATGAAAATTCCTGGCTGTGATGGGTTCAGAGATTACATAACAGGAACTATAATAATGGGAGGACCTAAGATAATAGTAGCAGTCATTTACAACCCTCCCCTAAATGACAAAAGATCCAGACAGGAGTTTGATAGGAACAACATGGCAACCATTAATATAATAGAGAGAGCAACTTCAGTTGCCTTCAGGAATGGCTCAAGACTCTTAATCATGGGCGATTTAAACCATAGAAAACCAGACTGAGAGAATCAGGACCCACATGGATGAGCAGACACCTGGAGAGCTAAACTCTTGGAAGTGGCAACAAGGAACTTTCTGAGCCAACATGTCAGGGAACCCACAAGAATGAGACACAATGACGAACCAGCTAGACTCGACCTGATATTCAACCTGAATGAGTCAGAAATAAGGGAAGTCAAAGTTGAAGCCCCCCACAGAAATGAGTGACCACAGCGTATTGTCATTTGAATACTTGGTGGAGGTAGGGATAACCCATCAAAGGATGGGATCGGAAAGGAAAAGAATATACTGTATTACCGTAGAGGAAAATATGACGAGATGAGGAACTTCCTAAGGGAAATACCATGAGAAACAGAACTTAGAGACAAGACTGTACAGGATATGATGGATTATGTCACCCAGAAGTGCCAGGAAGCTGCAAACAGGTTTATCCCGGTCCAAAATGTGAAAATACGAAAAGCAACAGAAGAATCCATGGTTCAGCCAGGAATGTAAAGTAGCGAAGCAATTGAATAAAAGCACATGGAAAAACTGCAGAAAAGGAGAAGTCCTTGAATTATATGAGGAGGAGTCAAACCAAGTAACCTTGGAGTAACTTAACGGCACCAGTGATGAGGTCAAAAGGAATCTTTTGGAGCTGAATGTGACAAAGGCCGTTGGGCCTGAAAGAATCTCACTATGGATACTAAAGGAAGGTGCAGAATCCCTAAGTGTGCCACTCTCTACGGTGTATAACAGTTCACTGGAAACAGGAGACCTACAAGAAAATTGGAAGACAGCTAACGAAGTCTCAATATACAAAAAGGGTGACAGGCAAGAGGCATTAACTACAGGCCAGTTTCCCTAACTTGTATACCATGCAAGGTGATGGAGAAGATCGTGAAGATAAAGCTCGTAGAGCCTCTGGAGGGAAATAGCTTTGTAACACACCACCAACATGGGTTCAGGGATGGTAAATCGTGCCTCACAGGTTTACTAGAATTCTATGACCAGGCCACCAAAATTAAGCAAGAAAGAGAAGGGTGGGCAAATTGCATTTTCTTGGACTGCAAAATCCTTTGACACAGTACCCCATAAAAGGCTGTTAAAAAAGTTGGAGCAACAAGCAGGAGTAAATGGGAAGGTGCTACAGTGGATAAGGGAGTATTTAAGCAACAGAAAACACCGAGTAACTGTGTGGTGGGAGACAGCAGAGTGGCGAGATGTCACCTGCGGAGTCCCACAGGGCTCAGTACTTGGACTCATCCGGTTTCTAATATGTGTAAACGATCTTCCGGAGGGTATAGACTCATTCCTCTCAATGTTTGCTGATGATGCAAAAATTATGAGAAGTATCAAGACAGAAGAAGATAGACAGAGACTATAGGATAACCTGGACTAACTGGAGGAATAGTCTTGAAAATGGCTGCTAAAGTTCAACTTAGGAAAGTGTAAAATAATGAAATTAGGCGAAGGGCGCAGAAGGCTGAACACAAGGTGCCATCTGGAAGGGGAAATCCTGCAAGAGTCAAATAGAGATAAAAATCTGGGGGTTGATATCACACCGAACCTGTCCCCAGAGGGCCACATCAAAAGGATATCATCAGCGTCATATGCTAGGTTGGCCAACATAAGAACTGCCTTTAGAAACTTGTGTAAGGAATCGTCCAGGACCCTGTATACCACTTAAGTCAGGCTAATCATGGAATATGCAGCTCCAGCTTGGAGTCCATACCTAGTTAAACACAAAACAAAGTTAGAGAAGATTCAGGGATATGCCACCAGACTCGTCCCGGAACTGAGAGGTATGAGCTACGAGGAAAGGCTAAAGGAGCTGAACCTCCCGTGCCTGGAAAACAGAAGAGTAAGGGGAGACATGATAACCACCTACAAAACTCTCAGGGGAAGTGACAGGGTGGACAAAGACAAATTCTTTAGCAAGGGTGGGACACGAACAAGGGGACACAGGTGGAAACTTAGTACCCAGATGAGCCACAGAAGCATTAGAAGGAATTTTTTTCAGTGTCAGAGTAGTTAACAAATGGGATGCATTAAATAGTGATGTGATGTAGGCTGACTCCTAACAAAGTTTCAAATGTAGATATGATAGAGCCCAATAGGCTCAGGAACCTGAACAACAGTTGATTGAATGTTCAGAAAAGGGACCAAAAAGCCGACGTTCAACGCCCACAACCACAAATATGAGAACCCACATTCTAACTAACCCCCGCCCCCCAAAACACAAGAAAATATTCACGTGTTCGGTTATGATTTGACCCTCAAACGATTTGGTGCCAAGTGTAGGTAGCCACATTATTTATGTCAAGTGTTAACAACAACTTTCTTCAAGCTTTTCCGTGGCTATTTCAGTGAGCCTCGTGTACCCCCCCCCCCTCCCAAGGCGCTGACACAAACGCTAAACACCTGCATATAACAGGTGTTGATGGCCAGCTCGACTCCTAACACTGATGATCTTGCTCAGGTAGTTTACCTCATGGATATTATCCACTCGGTATGGACAACTTTCATTCTTGCGTTCATTCATTCTTAGGTCCTTTCATTCTTGCGTCCTTTCATTCTTGGTTTCATTCATTCTAGAGTCCCCCATCTCTGGGTTCCTTTACTGCTGGGTGCCCTTACTGCTAGGTGCCCTTGGTGCTGGGTGCCCTTGCTGCTGGATGCCCTTACTGCTGGGTGCCCTTCGTGCTGGGTGCCCTTGCTGCTGGGTGCCCTTGGTGCTGGGTGCCCTTGCTGCTGGGTGCCCTTACTGCTGGGTGCCCTTACTGCTGGGTGCCCTTGCTGCTGGGTGCCCTTACTGCCGGGTGCCCTTACTGCTGGGTGCCCTTGCTGCTGGGTGCCCGTACTGCCGGGTGCCCTTACTGCTGGATGCCCTTGGTGCTGGGTGCCCTTGGTGCTGGATGCCTTTACTGCTGGGTGCCATTACTGCTGGGTGCCCTTGCTGATGGGTTCCCTTGGTACTTGGTGCCCTTGGTGCTGGGTGCCCTTACTGCCGGGTGCCCTTACTGCTGGATGCTCTTGGTGATGGGTTCCCTTGCTGCTGGGTGCCCTTACTGCGTGTTGCCCTTGCTGCTGGGTGCCCTTGGTTCTGGGTGCCCTTGCTGCTAGGTGTCCTTTCTGCTGGGTGCCCTTGCTGCTGGGTGCCCTTACTGCTGGGTGCCCTTGGTACTGGGTGCCCTTGGTGCCCTTACTACTGGGTGTCTTTACTGCTGGGTGCCCTTGGTGCTGGGTGCCCTTATTGCTGGGTGCCCTTACTGCTGATTGCCCTTGGTGCTGGGTGCCCTTACTGTTGGTTGCTCTTAGTGATGGGTGCCCTTACAGCTAGGTGAACTTGCTGCTGGGTGCCCTTACTGATGGGTTTCCTTGGTGCTGGATGCCCTCCGTGCTGGGTGCCCTTGGTGCTGGATGCCCTCCGTGCTGGGTGCCCTTGGTGCTGGATGCCCTTACTGCTGGGTGCACTTACTGCTGGGTGACCTTGCTGCTGGGTGCCATTGGTGCTGGGTGCCCTTGCTGCTGTGTGCCCTTATTGCTGGGTGCCCTTGGTGCTGGGTGCCCTTATTGCTGGGTGCCCTTACTGCTGGGTGCCCTTGGTGCTGGGTGCCCTTACTGCTGGGTGCCCTTACTGCTGGGTGCGTGTTATGACCACACATAAACCAGTATGATCATATTAAGGCTGGGTATGATGTGCTCAAACTATATAGTTATATCTTGGCTGAAAGCCTATGCTCACGAATATTGTAATAAGTATCTAATCTTCCTTGATAGTATTTTGTTATTAATTCGGGTATTGACAATATATGTCATACTTATTCAAGTCATATATATTTCTGTATCAAAGTTGTATGCCATAACATTGTGGTTATATATATATATATATATATATATATATATATATATATATATATATATATATATATATATATATATAAATATATATATATATATATATATATATATATATATATATATATTGTGTATTTAAAGGTTACAAAACATACAAGACAAATTCCTAAAGGTTATGGATCTCTTGAAGCTCCTCCGCTTCTGGACAGGAACCGAGGACGCAGCAAGCATTTCCCCTCTGGATCGCCACACTGAGATGCTGGTCTCTGGTGACGTCAATGAGCTTGGAAATATATATATATATATATATATATATATATATATATATATATATATATATATATATATATATATATATATATATATATATATTTATATATATATATATATATATATATATATATATATATATATATATATATATATATATATATATATTTATATATATATATATATATATATATATATATATATATATATTTATTTATATATTTATCTAACTTTATTTGAAAATGTCATTACACAAAAAAATTACAATATTGATTATATGCAGGGTACAAGGCTGCTTGTCACAAGCTGAATAGCTCTTCCTGCTCCTCAGATGGCGGGCAGGAACCATGGATGCAGTGAGCATTTCCTCTCTGGATTGCCACACTAAGGTACTGAAAAAGAAAACTGGCAGCTCTAGGTTCTCTAGTAGTTTCGATTAGCTTAGCCCCCAACTCCTTCAAAAAGCTAGCAGTACTTTTACCCCAGGCACCAAGTGTCTCTGAGGCAATGGGGATAAAATTGTAGTGGTTCTCAAGGTCTCTGTATTTACGTGACTTGGCAGCTTCCCGGTGATTGGCAGCTCCTCCTGCTTGTGTAGCACTGAAGTCAACATAGGTATTTTCAAAAGTTGAAACGCAAATGTAGTCCCACACCAACTGTCTACCATTCTTCCAGGGGTTCACCGTGATCCCGTCTGGGCGACCGACAGGCTCATCAGAGTTGCGGGACATTAAGTAAATGGGCTCTTTCTCTGCTGGACAACCAGCTGTGGTAAGGCTTCTCTTAATAATGTCATTGACCTCGCCGTGTCTTGCATGCCATGCTCCTGTCCTTTGGCAGAGAAGGCCATGCCGTCCGTACCTGTCGGCCTCTGCCTCGCCTCAAATACACCTGTACTCGGTGTGGATTGGGGCAGCGAGGCGGAGAGCCACAGCAATTCAGAGGGCCTGCGGTGTGAGACGGGTGCCGGTTGCTTACATTGGGATTGCTAATAGGAAATCACCTGCATGGGGAGCTGCGTCAGCTCTAAGTCGGGCAGTGTCATGTGGTGTTGTCGCAGCTTCTAGCAAAGTCGCAGCTTCTTGGTCAGCAATGGGGCGATCCCAGCTGGATTGCTTATGGGCTTCAGAAGGCGGGGGTTGGGGTGCTGGTCCTGCAAGAGAGACCCATTTGGCTGTGCAGTCTGTGAAGCTGGGATCATGTACCCCTGCCTGTTGAACTAGGTGCTCAGGTAGGATTTCCTTCACCAAGTTGTCGGACCCCACTGAAGAGGACAGGAACGCTGGTACAGCAATTTGTGTTGCTGTGCGCACGCCAAGGCCCCTTAGTCTGACAGGAAGGGAGGGCTACTTCCACATTGAGTCGCTGAGGGAAAGATTGAGTTCTTTTTCTAGTGTTGATTTCAGCAAGCTGTCGTACTCTTCTAATTTAATATTGTTGAAAGATGGCGAACATCTTTCTACTGGCGAAAGTAGGTGAGCCTGGGGAGGGACAAGCATCTGGTGATGAGGTAAAGTGCATCATGAGCATCGATGTCTTCAATCCTCTTGTTCATCCTCTTCAGGTCAGTGATCTTCTTACCAAGGACCTCGTCGATGGCATTCCTTCCAAGAGGAGCACCTAGGAGTGTGCTGTCCTCAGGGTTGGTTGTATGAATGTCAGGCAAAACAACCTTTATTTGCTCTATTATGTGCTGGTTGGTGGAGGTTATTTCGCACTTGGAAGGGTTCAGGGTGAGGCCTAGGCTTGCTCCTTCCTCCTGAATTATCCTTATGTCGTCCAAGAGTGAGGCTGGGGAGCCGGCTAGAGTACCATCGTCCAAAAACCAAATGATGAGCTCACTGGACAGGTTATCGGTGACTTCCTTGATGACTAGGCAGAAAAGAAAAGGAGCAAGGGGGTCACCCTGTTGGACACCTTCTTGTGATTCAAGATTTCAAGTTCCCTAAAAAGCAGAGTTAGATTCTTGCTGTAGCATGAGTTTACAAACGGGTAGAGGGAAGGAAAAAGGCGATGAACCGCACTGAGTACTGCATCTCTTCTAACCAGATTGAAAGCATTTTTGAAGTCAGTTTTATCATGGCTTTTTCATCCGTAATGTTGGCAATGTAGGCTCTAGCTGCATGTGCCGCTGCCTCACCCCCTTGGGGAATGCCAAACCCAAGCTGTTTTGGCTTCAGTATGTCGGCTGCTGCCTGACTAACTGCTCTAGCAGCAGCTTTATCGACGAGACGCCGGAGTGAATTGCCCACATCTATCGGTCAGATTCCTCCATCTTTTTTCCTCAGGACACAGAGGGTAGCGACAAAAAAGAGAGGCCGTATGGTCTCTGGTATGTTGCCAGCTAGACATGTGTTGGCGAATCTATTTAGTTCCACCAGGAGGCCCTGTGCAATGTCTCCCAGTGCAGGGTTGAGCATTTGTTTGATGTGGTTGGGTCTTAGTCCTTTGAACCCACCTGCTGATCCTGGTGGGAAGGATAAAGCTGCTTTATGCACCATGGATTCGAACACACACAGGGGTTCTGCTCTGGTGACACCGACTAGGGGGAATACTGTCGTCACGAGGAGCTCTGGGTGGGTGTTTTTTCCTCATGGCTTGTGCTGTATGGGCATCCCTGGTGGCCACTGTGTCTTCACTGATGATTCTGATCGCCCCTATTGTGTTGCCTTCTTCTATTTTCTTGCTGACTGATGCTCGGATTTTGGATGCCTCGGTTCTGCTGTTAATACCTTTCCTGCGTTGGGAGTTTTTGGCACAGGTGGGGAGGGGTGCCTGGTTGTCCTCTCTAGGGAAACTATTTATAGCCATAATGACCGACGAAGCTAGTGATTTGTCTCTCTTTGCAGGGACAGGTAGGCATATGTTACCAAACAGGAGAAGATTATGCCATGCTTGGATGGTTCCGGGGGAGTCATTGACCTTTTTCAAGAGGCTGGATAGTTTGGCTGCTGCCTGGGGCCGGGCAGCTTTGGGAATATGCTGCAAGGTTCCAACCAATGTTGCTTTGATGGCTTCTAGTAGATTCTCAGCCGATATGAAGCTGTTGGAGATGTTTTCCCTGACTGCTGGAGTGGGGCCTTGATTGATACCCTCTTTGGGAGGGCGCCACATACCCGGACAATCGGTTCCGTTGAGAGCATGCTTGCGCACATCTCCGTTACGCTTGAGTCTCCACACCTTGTCACACACTTGGCATGTGCCATACCAGTCGTCGATTGATGGCTCCTCTTGGCTGAGAGAAGCCTGGCTGTCAGAGCGTGACCTGCGACATCGACGGGCGCTGGGCAGGCGCTCGGTGGGCGATGGGCGGACGCTGGGAGGGCGCTGGGTGGCGGCTGGGCGGGCGTTGGGCGGGCGTTGGGCGGACGTAGCGTGAGGGGATGGACACAGGGAGGTGGCGGTCGCGGCTAGGGTGGGGCAGGGGGGGTGACTCGGGTTGGGTGAGGGTACACACTAGCGGGTATGGGGAGGGGGGGGGGGTGGCCAGAGGGGTGACACTAACACGTTTGTATAATTTCATGATATATCACTGCACAATATAATCTGGTTCACTGTGAACTCGATGCACTTAAAACACGATACCTGTTTCCCGAGAGCCGAGGTATCTATTTTTCAAGGATAGTTTCATGAACACTTTCACACTGGTCACCCCCCTTGAGTGACCGCACAACACCACCCCTATTCCACCAACCCCCCCCCCCCCCCACCACCACCATAACCGAGGGAGCCGCTCAGGGCGCCCTTGTTGGCCCTCACTGCAGTTCAGACGATTCCACACAACCAATCCACTTGTTTGATTGTTTTTGATTGCGATAGTTCACCCTGGACACTTCCCGCCACTCTCACACCTTCCCAGGATGTTCACACTGCACACTGTTGAGTCTGGGCCCGGTGGGGTCAGGATGTCACAAGATAATGGCACATGGCCGGCAGAGCCTCCTCCCAGCGTCCGTTCCCTGTGGCGCCCACACCATATATATAAATATATATATATATAAATATATATATATATATATATATATATATATATATATATATATATATATATATATATATATATATATATATATATATATATATAGGGAATAATGTCGTTCACAACTATATTCTACCCACCTCAAGACTCCGCTCCAATATAGAAGCATCAAGAAATATGGACCAATAGGCTTTCTACAAACACTTCTATTCAAATACCCATTGTTTCGTGTTCTGTCTTGTGTTGATATATATATATATATATATACTTAAATATATATATATATATATATATATATATATATATATATATATATATATATATATATATATATATATATATATATATATATATATATATATATATATATATGTCGTACCTAGTAGCCAAAACGCACTTCTATGCCTACTATTCAAGGCCCGATTTGCCTAATAAGCCAAGTTTTCATGAATTAATTGTTTTTCGACTACCTAACCTAACCTAACCTAACGTTTTCGGCTACCTAACCTAACCTAACCGATAAAGATAGGTTAGGTTAGGTTAGGTAGGGTTGGTTAGGTTCGGTCATATATCTACATTAATTTTAACTCCAATAAAAAAAAATTGACGTCATACGTAAAGAAATGGGTAGCTTTATAATTTCATGAGAAAAAAATTAGAGAAAATATAATAATTCATGAAAACTTGGCTTATTAGGCAAATCGGGCCTTGAATAGTAGGCATAGAAGTGCGTTCTGGCTACTAGGTACGACATATATATATATATATATATATATATATATATATATATATATATATATATATATATATATATATATATATATATATATATGTCGTACCTAGTAGCCAGAACGCACTTCTCAGCCTACTATGCAAGGCCCAATTTGACTAATAAGCCAAGTTTTCAGGAATTAATTGTTTTTCGACTACCTAACCTAACCTAACCTAACTTTTTCGGCTACCTAACCTAACCTAACCTATAAAGATAGGTTAGGTTAGGTTAGGTAGGGTTGGTTAGGTTTGGTCATATATCTACGTTAATTTAAACTCCAATAAAAAAAAATTGACCTCATACATGATGAAATGGGTAGATTTATCATTTCATAAGAAAAAAATTAGAGAAAATATATTAATTCAGGAAAACTTGGCTTATTAGGCAAATCGGGCCTTGCATAGTAGGCTGACAAGTGCGTTCTGGCTATTAGGTACGACATATATATATATATATATATATATATATATATATATATATATATATATATATATATATATATATATATATATATATATATATATATATTAGGTACGACATTAGGTACGACATATATATATATATATATATATATATATATATATATATATATATATATATATATATATATATATATATATATATATATATATGTCGTACCTAATAGCCAGAACGCACTTCTGAGCCTACTATGCAAGGCCCGATTTGCCTAATAAGCCAAGTTTTCTTGAAATAATTGTTTTTCGACTACCTAACCTACCTAACCTAACCTAACCTAACTTTTTCGGCTACCTAACCTAACCTAACCTATAAAGATAGGTTAGGTTAGGTTAGGTAGGGTTGGTTAGGTTCGGTCATATATCTACGTTACTTTTAACTCCAATAAAAAAAAATTTACCTCATACATAAAGAAATGGGTAGCTTTATCATTTCACAAGAAAAAAATTAGAGAAAATATATTAATTCATGAAAACTTGGCTTATTAGGCAAATTGGGCCTTGCATAGTAGGGTGAAAAGTGCGTTCTGGCTACTAGGTACGACATATATATATATATATATATATATATATATATATATAACTGAAAACTCACACCCCAGAAGTGACTCGAACCCATACTCCCACAACTGGTATGTACAGGGACGCCTTAATCCGCTTGACCATCACGACCGGACATAAGGAAGTGATAGCCGAGGCTATATGAACCACTTCCCCGCCGGCACTCGGATGGTAATCTTGGGCATAGCATTTTATCAAATCACCTCATTCTTTGGGGCACACGTGAGGAACACAAATGCAAACAAGCCTGAATGGTCCCCAGGACTATATACAACTGAAAACTCACACCCCAGAAGTGACTCGAACCCATACTCCCACAACTGGTATGTACAGGGACGCCTTAATCCGCTTGACCATCACGACCGGACATAAGGAAGTGATAGCCGAGGCTATATGAACCACTTCCCCGCCGGCACTCGGATGGTAATCTTGGGCATAGCATTTTATCAAATCACCTCATTCTTTGGGGCACACGTGAGGAACACAAATGCAAACAAGCCTGAATGGTCCCCAGGACTATATACAACTGAAAACTCACACCCCAGAAGTGACTCGAACCCATACTCCCACAACTGGTATGTACAGGGACGCCTTAATCCGCTTGACCATCACGACCGGACATAAGGAAGTGATAGCCGAGGCTATATGAACCACTTCCCCGCCGGCACTCGGATGGTAATCTTGGGCATAGCATTTTATCAAATCACCTCATTCTTTGGGGCACACGTGAGGAACACAAATGCAAACAAGCCTGAATGGTCCCCAGGACTATATACAACTGAAAACTCACACCCCAGAAGTGACTCGAACCCATACTCCCACAACTGGTATGTACAGGGACGCCTTAATCCGCTTGACCATCACGACCGGACATAAGGAAGTGATAGCCGAGGCTATATGAACCACTTCCCCGCCGGCACTCGGATGGTAATCTTGGGCATAGCATTTTATCAAATCACCTCATTCTTTGGGGCACACGTGAGGAACACAAATGCAAACAAGCCTGAATGGTCCCCAGGACTATATACAACTGAAAACTCACACCCCAGAAGTGACTCGAACCCATACTCCCACAACTGGTATGTACAGGGACGCCTTAATCCGCTTGACCATCACGACCGGACATAAGGAAGTGATAGCCGAGGCTATATGAACCACTTCCCCGCCGGCACTCGGATGGTAATCTTGGGCATAGCATTTTATCAAATCACCTCATTCTTTGGGGCACACGTGAGGAACACAAATGCAAACAAGCCTGAATGGTCCCCAGGACTATATACAACTGAATTACCATCAATTACAATTACCAAGATTACCATCCGAGTGCCGGCGGGGAAGTGGTTCATATAGCCTCGGCTATCACTTCCTTATGTCCGGTCGTGATGGTCAAGCGGATTAAGGCGTCCCTGTACATACCAGTTGTGGGAGTATGGGTTCGAGTCACTTCTGGGGTGTGAGTTTTCAGTTGTATATAGTCCTGGGGACCATTCAGGCTTGTTTGCATTTGTGTTCCTCACGTGTGCCCCAAAGAATGAGGTGATTTGATAAAATGCTATGCCCAAGATTACCATCCGAGTGCCGGCGGGGAAGTGGTTCATATAGCCTCGGCTATCACTTCCTTATGTCCGGTCGTGATGGTCAAGCGGATTAAGGCGTCCCTGTACATACCAGTTGTGGGAGTATGGGTTCGAGTCACTTCTGGGGTGTGAGTTTTCAGTTGTATATAGTCCTGGGGACCATTCAGGCTTGTTTGCATTTGTGTTCCTCACGTGTGCCCCAAAGAATGAGGTGATTTGATAAAATGCTATGCCCAAGATTACCATCCGAGTGCCGGCGGGGAAGTGGTTCATATAGCCTCGGCTATCACTTCCTTATGTCCGGTCGTGATGGTCAAGCGGATTAAGGCGTCCCTGTACATACCAGTTGTGGGAGTATGGGTTCGAGTCACTTCTGGGGTGTGAGTTTTCAGTTGTATATAGTCCTGGGGACCATTCAGGCTTGTTTGCATTTGTGTTCCTCACGTGTGCCCCAAAGAATGAGGTGATTTGATAAAATGCTATGCCCAAGATTACCATCCGAGTGCCGGCGGGGAAGTGGTTCATATAGCCTCGGCTATCACTTCCTTATGTCCGGTCGTGATGGTCAAGCGGATTAAGGCGTCCCTGTACATACCAGTTGTGGGAGTATGGGTTCGAGTCACTTCTGGGGTGTGAGTTTTCAGTTGTATATAGTCCTGGGGACCATTCAGGCTTGTTTGCATTTGTGTTCCTCACGTGTGCCCCAAAGAATGAGGTGATTTGATAAAATGCTATGCCCAAGATTACCATCCGAGTGCCGGCGGGGAAGTGGTTCATATAGCCTCGGCTATCACTTCCTTATGTCCGGTCGTGATGGTCAAGCGGATTAAGGCGTCCCTGTACATACCAGTTGTGGGAGTATGGGTTCGAGTCACTTCTGGGGTGTGAGTTTTCAGTTGTATATAGTCCTGGGGACCATTCAGGCTTGTTTGCATATATATATATATATATATATATATATATGTCGTACCTAATAGCCAGAACGCACTTCTCAGCCTACTATTCAAGGCCCGATTTGCCTAATAAGCCAAGTTTTCATGAATTAATGTTTTTTCGTCTACCTAACCTACCTAACCTAACCTAACCTAGCTTTTTTTG
The DNA here is from genome assembly GCF_040958095.1 of Procambarus clarkii. Taxonomy (NCBI): domain Eukaryota; kingdom Metazoa; phylum Arthropoda; class Malacostraca; order Decapoda; family Cambaridae; genus Procambarus; species Procambarus clarkii. The sequence goes on along the minus strand of NC_091178.1, from coordinate 30,444,820 downwards.
ACTACCTAACCTAACCTTACCTATAAATATAGGTTAGGTTAGGTTAGGTAAGGTTGGTTAGGTTCGGTCATATATCTACATTAATTTTAACTCCAATAAAAAAAAATTGACCTCATACATAGTGAAAAGGGTTGCTTTATCATTTCATAAGAAAAAAATTATAGTAAATATATTAATTCAGGAAAACTTGGCTTATTAGGCAAATCGGGCCTTGAATAGTAGGCTGAGAAGTGAGTTCTGGCTACTAGGTACGACATATATATATATATATATATGTCGTACCTAGTAGCCAGAACGCACTTCTCAGCCTACTATGCAAGGCCCGCTTTGCCTAATAAGCCAAGTTTTCATGAATTAATGTTTTTTCGACTACCTAACCTACCTAACCTAACCTAACCTAACATTTTCTGCTGCCTAACCTAACCTAACCTATAAAGATAGGTTAGGTAGGGTTGGTTAGGTTCGGTCATATATCTACGTTAAATTTAACTCCAATAAAAAAAAAAAATTGTCCTCATACTTTATGAAATGGGTAGCTTTATCATTTCATAAGAAAAAAATTAGAGAAAAAATATTAATTCAGGAAAACTTGGCTTATTAGGCAAATCGGGCCTTGCTTAGTAGGCTGAGAAGTACGTTCTGGCTATTAGGTACGACATATATATATATACATATATATATATATATATATATATATATATATATATATATATATATATATATATATATATATATATATATAATTATACCAGTATAATCTAATAATATATACTGGTCTAATAAAATAATTAGACCAGTTAATACTCTCACTCGTTGTGTTAGGATATGTTAGCTTGATAAAACTGACTGTTCATTGTTGAGAAATGTGTTAACAAACAATATATCTGACTTTATCAAGACTGTAGCTTGCTTAGCAAAAGGAACTTTATTAAATTTGGGTTCAGTTTAACTACCTCTCAATGGATGAGTAATTGGGGCATAATAAAGGAACTAAGCTGATAAAATGAAAGATGGGAAAACAACATTAGAGAGATAAACTCGAGAGACGTTTTCTTGTTAACCCGAAAATTATTTGAGGAGCAAGACGGACTGCGGGTCAGGCAATTGGTCTTCATGCTATCGTTATGGGGGATCAGCCATTACACGTGTTAATGACTCTTGTATAGTTGTGTAGTTAAGGACAACAGGGTAAAGGGGTAATGGGCATTGTGGTTGATTGTTCTACCTGGGAATCCTCCACTGTTTTATATCTTATGTATGTATGTATGTACTCACCTAGTTGTGTTTGCAGGGGTTGAGCTCTGGCTCTTTGGTCCCGCCTCTCAACCGTCAATCAACTGATGTACAGACTCCTGAGCCTACTGGGCTCTGTCATATCTACATTTGAAACTGTGTATGGAGTCAGCCTCCACCACATTACTGCCTAATGCATTCCATTTATTAACTACTCTGACACTGAAAAGTTCTTTCTATAATCTCTCTGTGGCTCATTTGGGTACTCAGCTTCCACCTGTGTCCCCTTGTGCGTGTACCACATGTGTTAAATAAATGTATGTATGTATGTAAGGAGAGAGAGAGAGAGAGAGAGAGAGAGAGAGAGAGAGAGAGAGAGAGAGAGAGAGAGAGAGAGAGAGAGAGAGAGAGAGAGAGAGAGAGAGAGAGAGAGAGAAAGAGATGAAGACCGAGACAGAGAAATAGATATAGACAGAGTCAGGGAGAGAATGTTAGACACAGAGACGGATAGATAAGGATATGCAAAGTCAGTGAGAGAATGACAGAGATAGAGCGAGGAAAGAGACAGAGAGATAGGCTGACACAGAGAATGGCAGAAACGAGGAGAGGCAGAGACAGAGTGGGGACAGGGACAGGCGGACAGGGACAGGAGCAGAGGGACAGGGACAGGAGCAGAGGGACAGGGACAGGAGCAGAGGGACAGGGACAGGAGCAGAGGGACAGGGACAGACGGACAGGGCCAGAGGAGGGACGGGGGAACAGAGGGGGGGGGGCAGTGGGACAGGGACAGAGAGGGGGACAGAGACAGAGGGACAGAAACACAGAGACAGAGGGACAGGGTCAGAGAGGGGGACCGGGGGACAGGAGACCAAGAGAGAGGGGACAGAGGAGAGACAGGGGATAGAAAGAGTGGGCAGGGGGACAGGGACAGACAGAGAAGGACAGGGACAGAGGGACAGGAACAGGGGGGGCAGAAAGGGCGGACAGGGGGACAGGGGGCAGAGATAGGGACAGTGGAACAGAGACAGGATCAAGGGGACTGGAGGAAAGGGAGGGGGACAGATGAAGGACAGCGGACAGAAAGAGTGGGCAGGGGGACAGAGAGGTACAGGGGACAGAGAGAAGGACAGGGGGACAGAGATGGACAGGGGGACAGAGTGACAGAGAGAGGGACAATGGGATAGAGAGGGACAGGAGGACAGTGAGATGGAAAGGGGGGACAGAGAGGGGGACAGTGGGAAAGGGATCGGGGACAGAGGACAGAAAATGTGGGCAAGGGGACAAAATGAGGGACAGGGGGACAAAGATGGACAGGGCGACAATGATAGACAGGGCGACAAAGATAGACAGGGCGACAAAGATGGACAGGGGGACAGGAGGAAAGGGGGGAGATGTATGAGGGGGATTGTTTGCGAGAGATGAAGAAGGGGTATTTAGAACGGTAAGTTAGAGAGGGGACAACTAAGGCGCATCATTGAAAAGCAAATGAGCATCATTGCAATAGCAGGAGCCACGCACATCTTCAGCCTGCGTTGTTGAGACATTGTCAATTAAGCGGTGTCCAATAACAGTATCTTCGGTATTTAAGCGATATCTTAAAAAATACTGGAAATATTGAAAGATATTAATCCAGATATTAATCCCCATGTGCAACGCACACAAGAGGCAACAGCTTCTAGCTCTACAAGCGGCAATATAAAATAGAGAATAGGCGATTGTTTTCACTCATAGTGTAATAAACCCACGGACCCACCCACCCGCTGAAGCCGTAAATACCAAGACATTACTTCCGTTTAAAATTTAGCCGGAATAATCCTCAGGTATGTGGAGGATGTGGGAGGCCTTTGATCAACCGCCGACTTCCTGCCCCGTCGACGGGGCCATCAGCCCTCAGTCTGCCCTCAGCCAAATTCATGTGAAACATGTATGTGGGTGTATTAAATATTTTAATTTACTATTTCTAAGATTTAGCTGTTAGCTCTTGGACCCCGCCTTTCTAAGCGTCGGTTGTCTAATGTACCGACTCTCGGCCTCTTTTCCTCCATCATATCTAAACAACATATATTTTTATCTAACACACACACACATCCCCAAGATGCAGCCTTTAGCAGCTTCCTGACTTTCAGGTTCCTATTTACTGCAAGGTGAATAGAGGCATTAGTGTGTGTATGTTTGTCTGTGTGTGTGTGTGTACGTGTGTGTGTGTGTGTGTATACTCACCTAGTTGTGGTTGCGTGGGTTGAGCTCTGGCTCTTTGGTCCCGCCTCTTAACTGGCAATCAACTGATGTACAGATTCCCGAGCCTACTGGGCTCTATCATATCTGCATTTGAAACTGTGTATGGAGTCAGCCTCCACCACATCACTGCCTAATGCATTCCATCTATTAACTACTCTGACACTGAAAAAGTTCTTTCTAACATCCCAGTGGCTCATTTGGGTACTAAGTTTCCACCTGTGTCCCCTTGTTCGCCTACCACCCGTGTTAAACAGTTTATCTTTATGTGCCCTATCAATTGCTCTGAGAATTTTGTAGGTAGTGATCATGTCTCCCCTTACTCTTCTGTCTTTCAGTGTCATGAGGTGCATTTCTCGCAGCCTGTCCTCGTAACTCATGCCTCTTAGTCCTGGGACTAGCCTATTGGCATACCACCAAACTTTTTCAAGCTTCGTCTTGTGCTTGACAAGGTGTGTGTGTGTGTGTGTACGTGTGTAACACACACGTACTTATGTGGTACGTATATACTACATAATTGTAAAGCGTTTGCTGAATTAGAAAAGTCGGCTAGCAGTCCACCCTTAACGACACAATAAACTCATTACATAAAAAAATACGTGGCTGTGCAACAGTGTGTGGGAATTGGGGAACTGGTGTGCATTTAGACGGCTGGTGAAGACCAACAATGACGTAGAAGGATGGCACCAGCGTCTGAATCAAAGGGCAGTGAGGGACAACTTGGCTTTATATATTTGAATCCCCTTACTATACCGTGAGGCGTTCCTGGTAACCTTGCAATACAAACTGGTTTCTGATCAAAAGCTAAAGTCCAATCGCCGCAAGGGCAATAAAGAGAAACAGGAGCATATGTAGAAGCTTTGGGACCGTTACGAGGAAAAACAGATAAGCACCTCACAGTTCCTCAAGGAATGTTCGCGTTTTATCCCAGGAAGTGCCTGAACTAGAATTAGAAAACAGCAGTCTGTTTACTGGTTGTTATTTAACTTAAGTTAGTTGTAAATGATAATGTAAAAATAGCCACTGAGAACTGATGAGTTGCCCAAGACTTTTGCTCGTAAAGAGGGAATTGATTACCAACTTGGACTGCCTTTGAGCAGCCTGAGGGCAGCCAATATCCCAGGAACATCAACTAAATTTCGGAGACTAGAGGCAAAGTTAAATTCACACCAGTTACTCCATCTATCATCTTTCTATTATGCAAAAAGAACCGCACGTCTATGGGTCATCCAATAATGTTAGCAGACTTCTAGATGTTACCACTGCTAGGCTTAGGCTCGGCTACAAGTACCTCTGGGAGTTTGTAACATCTGCTGATATAGATTTGACTAAATGTAAACTCTGTCAGCAGAACTATTCGCATACTTTGCGTCATTATATAATGGAATGTGAAAAAATCGCGGAATTTAGAGATAACACCATCAATAGTGTCCAAGAAATGTGTAAGTACTTCATTCATAATGATGTGCTGCTCGAAATCTTAGCGAAGTATCCAAAATTTGCTTACTGTAGGTAATGCATGCACATGACTGTAAAGCTGCCGCCCAGTTGGGTGGGTGTGCAGCAAGACTAGTAACTGTGTGACTCACCATAGATGTAAAGTGCCTTGTATAGTGACTGTTGTGAGCCTCTTGTTGAATACTTGTGACACAAAGATTATTGATGTGTGTATTTGTGTAGGTGATTAGATTTGTATGTGTATGTATATATGTATACGTATATATATATGTACATGTATGTATGAGAGTGTGTACATGTATATATAATATAAATAATTTTGTAACTAGCGTCACAAATTATTATTTATTTAGCTAAACGAACTAGAGGGTTCAGTTCCTGAACCGATTATGTGCCTCTGTAATCCTTTACACCACCGCCCACGGGATGGGTATGGGGTGCATAATAAAGAAAGAAATTGAATTGAATTGGTCTGATTAAGACTTTATGACCATGTAATCAATGTTTTGCTCCACTACTTACTGGTTGAGTATGGGGTGCATAACAAATAATAGCCTCCTTCGGGGGCGCCTTGTTTCTAAACGTGTTAGTCTTAAATCCTTTAATCTCAAATCTTGCTACAATGTACCTCTTAATATATGTTATGTACTCTCGCAACCCAATGTACCTTCTTGTATATAAATAAACAGATTTCAACTGTAAGGGGGTATGGTTTGCACCTTGTTATTCTAATAATGGATAAATAATTCTAATAATGGAAGCGCTAATTGTTCAGACGAGAACAACAGCGAACACAAACCAGCGCATATACGAACGGAATGGTTTGTATGTACAAACTTCTCAGTGAACGAAGTTGTTTCTAGCCCGGTATCCGAAATTGCAGTATACGACTTGACCAGTCCCCATCTAACCTAACCTAACTTTTTCGGCTACCTAATCTAACCTAACCTATAAGGATAGGTTAGGTTAGGTTAGGTAGGGTTGGTTAGGTTCGGTCATATATCTACGTTAATTTTAACTCCAATAAAAAAAAAATGACCTCATACGTAATGAAATGGGTAGCTTTATCATTTCATAAGAAAAAAGTTAGAGAAAATATATTAATTCAGTAAAACTTGGCTTATTAGGCAAATCGGGCCTCGCATAGTAGGCTGAGAAGTGCGTTCTGGCTACTAGGTACGACATATATATATATATATATATATATATATATATATATATATGTCGTACCTAGTAGCCAGAACTCACTTCTCAGCCTACTATGCAAGGCCCGATTTGCCTAATAAGCCAAGTTTTCATGAATTAATGTTTTTTCGTCTACCTAACCTACCTAACCTAACCTAACCTAGCTTTTTTTGGCTACCTAACCTAACCTTACCTATATATATAGGTTAGGTTAGGTTAGGTAGGGTTGGTTAGGTTCGGTCATATATCTACGTTAATTTTAACTCCAATAAAAAAAAATTGACCTCATACATAGTGAAAAGGGTAGCTTTATCATGTCATAAGAAAAAAATTATAGTAAACATATTAATTCAGGAAAACTTGGCTTATTAGGCAAATCGGGCCTTGAATAGTAGGCTGAGAAGTGAGTTCTTTCTACTAGGTACTATATATATATATATATATATATATATATATATATATATATATGTCGTACCTAGTAGCCAGAACGCACTTCTCAGCCTACTATGCAAGGCCCAATTTGACTAATAAGCCAAGTTTTCAGGAATTAATTGTTTTTCGACTACCTAACCTACCTAACCTAACCTAACCTAACTTTTTCGGCTACCTAACCTAACCTAACCTATAAAGATAGGTTAGGTTAGGTTAGGTAGGGTTGGTTAGGTTTGGTCATATATCTACGTTAATTTAAACTCCAATAAAAAAAAATTGACCTCATACATGATGAAATGGGTAGATTTATCATTTCATAAGAAAAAAATTAGAGAAAATATAATAATTCAGGAAAACTTGGCTTATTAGGCAAATCGGGTCTTGCATAGTAGGCTGACAAGTGCGTTCTGGCTATTAGGTACGACATATATATATATATATATATATATATATATATATATATATATATATATATATATATATATATATATATATATATATATATATATATATATATATATATATATATGTCGTACCTAGTAGCCAGAACGCACTTCTCGGCCTACTATGCAAGGCCCGATTTGCCTAATACGCCAAGTTTTCATGAATTAATTGTTTTTCGACTACCTAACCTACCTAACCTAACCTAACCTAACTTTTTCGGCTACCTAACCTTACCTAACCTATAAAGATAGGTTAGGTTAGGTTAGGTAGGGTTGGTTAGGTTCGGTCATATATCTACGTTAATTTTAACTCCAATAAAAAAAAATTGGCCTCATTCATAATGAAATGGAAAGCTTTATCATTTCATGAGAAAAAAATTAGAGAAAATATATTAATTCAGGAAAACTTGGCTTATTAGGCAAATCAGGCCTTGCATAGTAGGCTGAGAAGTGAGTTCTGGCTACTAAGTACGACATATATATATATATATATATATGTCGTACCTAGTAGCCAGAACTCACTTCTCAGCCTACTATTCAAGGCCCGATTTGCCTAATAAGCCAAGTTTTCATGAATTAATATATTTACTATAATTTTTTTCTTATGAAATGATAAAGCAACCCTTTTCTCTATGTATGAGGTAAATTTTTTTTTATTGGAGTTAAAATTAACGTAGATATATGACCGAACCTAACCAACCCGACCTAACCTAACCTAACCTATATTTATAGGTAAGGTTAGGTTAGGTAGCCAAAAAAAGCTAGGTTAGGTTAGGTTAGGTAGGTTAGGTAGACGAAAACACATTAATTCATGAAAACTTGGCTTATTAGGCAAATCGGGCCTTGAATAGTAGGCTGAGAAGTGCGTTCTGGCTATTAGGTACGACATATATATATATATATATATATATATATATATATATATATATATATATATATATATATATAGACATATGTCGTACCTAGTAGCCAGAACGCACTTCTCAGCCTACTATGCAAGGCCCAATTTGCCTAATAAGCCAAGTTTTCATGAATTAATTGTATTCGACTACCTAACCTACCTAACCTAACCTAACCTAACTTTTTAGGCTACCTAACCGAACCTAACCTATAGAGATAGGTTAGGTTAGGTTAGGTAGGGTTGGTTAGGTTCGGTAATATATCTACGTTAAATTTAACTCCAATAAATTTTTTTTTATTTCATACGTAATGAAATGGGTAGCTTTATCATTTCATAAGAAAAAAATTAGAGAAAATATATTAATTCAGGAAAACTTGGCTTATTAGGCAAATTGGGCCTTGCATAGTAGGCTGAGAAGTGCGTTCTGGCTACTAGGTACGACATATATATATATATATATATATATATATATATATATATATATATATATATATATATATATATATATATATATATATATATATATATATATATTATTAAATATGACCGAAAAAGTAAGATTAATAATTCTAACACGAATTTTCTCAATCATTCGTACATTTCTTTTCACTGTTGGAGGTAAATCAAAAATCAATTCTCCAAAATTCATTTTTATTTCTAGTCTGACGCGACACGAGCGCGTTTCGTAAAACTTATTACATTTTCAAAGACTTTAGTTCACAAATACACAACTGAATAGAACTTACGCATCTCCGATTTTATATCTACATTTGAGTGAGGTGGAAGGGGTGATGTGGCATTAACACAAGACAGAACAAGATGTGGCATTAATAGGGTATTAATTTCATCAACACAAGACAGAACAAGAGTATTAATAGGGTATTAATTTCATCAACACAAGACAGAACACGAAACAATGGATATTGAATAGAAGTGTTTGTAGAAAGCCCATTGGTCCATATTTCTTGATGCTTCTATATTGGAGCGGAGTCTTGAGGTGGGTAGAATATAGTTGTGCAATAATTGGCTGTTGATTGCTGGTGTTGACTTCTTGATGTGTAGTGCCTCGCAAACGTCAAGCCGCCTGCTATCGCTGTATCTATCGATGATTTCTGTGTTGTTTACTAGGATTTCTCTGGCGATGGTTTGGTTGTGGGAAGAGATTATATGTTCCTTAATGGAGCCCTGTTGCTTATGCATCGTTAAACGCCTAGAAAGAGATGTTGTTGTCTTGCCTATATACTGGGTTTTTTGGAGCTTACAGTCCCCAAGAGGGCATTTGAAGGCATAGACGACGTTAGTCTCTTTTAAAGCGTTCTGTTTTGTGTCTGGAGAGTTTCTCATGAGTAGGCTGGCCGTTTTTCTGGTTTTATAGTAAATCGTCAGTTGTACCCTCTGATTTTTGTCTGTAGGGATAACGTTTCTATTAACAATATCTTTCAGGACCCTTTCCTCCGTTTTATGAGCTGTGGAAAAGAAGTTCCTGTAAAATAGTCTAATAGGGGGTATAGGTGTTGTGTTAGTTGTCTCTTCAGAGGTTGCATGGCTTTTCACTTTCCTTCTCATGATGTCTTCGACGAAACCATTGGAGAAGCCGTTATTGACTAGGACCTGCCTTACCCTACAGAGTTCTTCGTCGACTTGCTTCCATTCTGAGCTGTGGCTGAGAGCACGGTCGACATATGCGTTAACAACACTCCTCTTGTACCTGTCTGGGCAGTCGCTGTTGGCATTTAGGCACATTCCTATGTTTGTTTCCTTAGTGTAGACTGCAGTGTGGAAACCTCCGCCCTTTTCCATGACTGTTACATCTAGAATGGGCAGCTTCCCATCCATTTCCATCTCGTAAGTTAAACACAGCACGGAACTCTACTCAAATGCCTCCTTCAGCTCCTGCAGATGTCTGACATCAGGTACCTGTGTAAAAATGTCGTCAACATACCTGCAGTATATGGCCGGTTTCAAGTTCATGTCGACTAAGACTTTTTGCTCGATGGTACCCATGTAGAAGTTTGCAAACAGGACACCTAGGGGAGAACCCATGGCGACCCCATCTACTTGCTTATACATGTGCCCATCCGGGCTCAAGAAGGGTGCCTCTTTAGTACAAGCTTGGAGTAGTTTCCTCAGAATATTTTCTGGTATGTCAAGAGGAGTACAGGCTGGATCACGATACACTCTGTCGGCTATCATTCCGATTGTCTCGTCCACAGGTACGTTGGTAAACAGCGATTCTACGTCCAACGAGGCTCTTATCCCTGTGGCCCGTGTGCCCCGCAGTAAGTCAAGAAATTCCTTTGGAGACTTCAGGCTGAAGGCGCAAGGAACATAAGGAGTCAGCAGGCCGTTGAGTCGCTTCGCCAGTCTGTACGTGGGTGTGGGTATCTGGCTAATGATTGGCCGAAGTGGGTTTCCAGGCTTCTGTGTCTTGACATTTCCATACGCATATCCAGGTTTATATTCCCCAATGATCTTTGGCAGGTGGAGTCCGGATTTCTTGGCGTTCACAGTTTCGATCAGTTTGTTGACCTTTGCTTTTAATTCGGCTGTAGTTGTTGTAGTTGTTTAACTTTGTTGTCTTTGATTTCGTTATATATATATATATATATATATATATATATATATATATATATATATGGAAATGTCAAAACACACAAGCCTGGAAACCCACTTCGGCCAATCATTAGCCAGATACCCACACCCACGTACAGACTGGCGAAGCGACTCAACAGCCTGCTGACTCCTTATGTTCCTTACGCCTTCAGCCTGAAGTCTCCAAAGGAATTTGTTGACTTACTGCGGGGCACACGGGCCACAGGGATAAGAGCCTCGTTGGACGTAGAATCGCTGTTTACCAACGAACCTGTGGACGAGACAATCGGAATGATAGCCGACAGAGTGTATCGTGATCCAGCCTGTACTCCTCTTGACATACCAGAAAATATTCTGAGGAAACTACTCCAAGCTTGTACTAAAGAGGCACCCTTCTTGAGCCCGGATGGGCACATGTATAAGCAAGTAGATGGGGTCGCCATGGGTTCTCCCCTAGGTGTCCTGTTTGCAAACTTCTACATGGGTACCATCGAGCAAAAAGTCTTAGTCGACATGAACTTGAAACCGGCCATATACTGCAGGTATGTTGACGACATTTTTACACAGGTACCTGATGTCAGACATCTGCAGGAGCTGAAGGAGGCATTTGAGCAGAGTTCCGTGCTGCGTTTCACTTACGAGATGGAAAAGGATGGGAAGCTGCCTTTTCTAGATGTAACAGTCATGGAAAAGGGCGGAGGTTTCCACACTGCAGTCTACACTAAGGAAACAAACATAGGAATGTGCCTAAATGCCAACAGCGACTGCCCAGACAGGTACAAGAGGAGTGTTGTTAACGCATATGTCGACCGTGCTCTCAGCCACAGCTCAGAATGGAAGCAAGTCGATGAAGAACTCTGTAGGGTAAGGCAGGTCCTAGTCAATAACGGCTTCTCCAATGGTTTCGTCGAAGACATCATGAGAAGGAAAGTGAAAAGCCATGCAACCTCTGAAGAGACAACTAACACAACACCTATACCCCCTATTAGACTATTTTACAGGAACTTCTTTTCCACAGCTCATAAAACGGAGGAAAGGGTCCTGAAAGATATTGTTAATAGAAACGTTATCCCTACAGACTAAAATCAGAGGGTACAACTGACGATTTACTATAAAACCAGAAAAACGGCCAGCCTACTCATGAGAAACTCTCCAGACACAAAACAGAACGCTTTTAAAGAGACTAACGTCGTCTATGCCTTCAAATGCCCTCTTGGGGACTGTAAGCTCCAAAAAACCCAGTATATAGGCAAGACAACAACATCTCTTTCTAGGCGTTTAACGATGCATAAGCAACAGGGCTCCATTAAGGAACATATAATCTCTTCCCACAACCAAACCATCGCCAGAGAAATCCTAGTAAACAACACAGAAATCATCGATAGATACAGCGATAGCAGGCGGCTTGACGTTTGCGAGGCACTACACATCAAGAAGTCAACACCAGCAATCAACAGCCAATTATTGCACAACTATATTCTACCCACCTCATGACTCCGCTCCAATATAGAAGCATCAAGAAATATGGACCAATAGGCTTTCTACAAACACTTCTATTCAATATCCATTGTTTCGTGTTCTGTCTTGTGTTGATGAAATTAATACCCTATTAATACTCTTGTTCTGTCTTGTGTTGATGAAATTAATACCCTATTAATGCCACATCTTGTTCTGTCTTGTGTTAATGCCACATCACCCCTTCCACCTCACTCAAATGTAGATATAAAATCGGAGATGCGTAAGTTCTATTCAGTTGTGTATTTGTGAACTAAAGTCTTTGAAAATGTAATAAGTTTTACGAAACGCGCTCGTGTCGCGTCAGACTAGAAATAAAAAATGAATTTTGGAGAATTGATTTTTGATTTACCTCCAACAGTGAAAAGAAATGTACGAAAGATTGAGAAAATTCGTGTTAGAATTATTAATCTTACTTTTTCGGTCATATTTAATAATATATGTCTACAGGAAAGACTGCTACCAAAATATACTAATATATATATATATACATATATATATATATATATACATATATATATATATATATACATATATATATATATATATATATATATATATATATATATATATATATATATATATATATATATATATATATATATATATATATATATATATAAATATATATGTCGTACCTAGTAGCCAGAACACACTTCTCAGCCTACTATGCATGGCCCGATTTGCCTAATAAGCCAAGTTTTCATGAATTAATTGCTTTTCGACTACCTAACCTAACCTAATTTCTTCTGCTACCTAACCTAACCTAACCTATAAAGATAGGTTAGGTTATGTTAGGGAAGGTTGGTTAGGTTTGGTCATATATCTACGTTAATTTTAACTCCAATAAAAAAAATTGATCTCATATATAATGAAATGGGTAGCTTTATCATTTCATAAGAAAAAAATTAGAGAAAATATATTAATTCAGGAAAACTTGGCTTATTAGGCAAATCGGGCCTTGCATAGTAGGCTGAGAAGTACGTTCTGGCTACTAGGTACGACATATGTATATATATATATATATATATATATATATATATATATATATATGTCGTACCTAGTAGCCAGAACGCACTTCTCAGCCTACTATGCAAGGCCAAATTTGCCTAATAAGCCAAGTTTTCATGAATTATTTGTTTTTCGACTACCTAACCTACCTAACCAAACCTAACCTAACTTTTTCGGCTACCTAACCAAACCTAACCTATAAAGATAGGTTAGGTTAGGTTAGGTAGGGTTGGTTAGGTTCAGTCATATAACTACGTTAATATTAACTCCAATAAAAAAAAATAACCTCATACATAATGAAATGGGTAGCTTTATGATTTCATAAGAAAAAAATTTGAGAAAATATATTAATTCAGGAAAACTTGGCTTATTAGGCAAATCGGGCCTTGCATTGTAGGCTGAGAAGTGAGTTCTGGCTACTAGGTACGACATATATATATATATATATATATATATATATATATATATATGTATATATATATATATATATATATATATATATATATATATATATATATATATATATATATATATTCAAAAGGGGTACAACCTCTGGTGCAAGTGTAGGGACCCATAGCCTCGGACAAGAAAATAATGAGTACTCAGAAAAGACCTTGTGGATCCTCACTGAACACTGATATTTTCTTCCCCTACCACCCCTATTCTTTTAGTGAGTGTGTATATATATCTAACTTTATTTTAAAATTTCATTACACAAAAAAGGGTTACAACATTGGTTACATGCAAGGTACAAGGCTACTTGTTACAAGTTGTACAGCTCCTCCAGCTCCTCAGATGGCAGGCAGGAACCATGGATGCAGTGAGCATTCTCTCTCTGGATCGCTACACTAAGGTGCTGAAAGAGGATACTGGCGGCTCTACGGTCTCTAGTTGTTTCAAATAACTTGGACCCCCAACTCCTTCAAAAAACTAGCAGCACTTTTCCCCCAGGCACCAAGTGTCTCTGAGGCAATGGGGACAAAATTGTAGTGGTGATCAAGGTCTCCGTATTTACGTGACTTGGCTGCTTCTTGGTGATTGACAGCACCTCCTGCCTGTGCAGCACTGAAGTTAACATAGGTGTTGGCTAAGGTTGAAATGCAAGTGTAGTCCCACGCCAACTGTCTACCATTCTTCCAGGGGTTAACCGTGATCCCGTCTGGGCGACCGACAGGCTCATTAGAGTTGTGGGGCATTAGGTAATGGGGCTCTCTCTCTGCTGGATACCCAACCGTGGTAAGGCTTCTCTTGATAATGTCGTTAAACTCGCCATGTCTTGCATGCCATCCTCCTTTCCCATGGCAGAGAAGGCCATGCTGTCCGTACCTGTCGGCCACTGTCTCGCCATAATTACACCTGAATTCGGTGTGGATTGGGGCAGCGAGGCGGAGAGCCACGGCAAGGGCCTGCGGTGTGAGACGATCGCCAGTTGCTGACATTGGGGATGCTAATAGGAAGTCCCCTTCATGGGGAGCTGCTACAGCTCTAAGTCAGGCAGTATCATGTGATGTTGTCACAGCTTCTAGTAATGTCGCAGCTTCTTGGTCGGCAATGGGGCGATCCCAGCAGCATTGCTAATGGGCTTCAGAAAGCAGTGGTTGGGGTGCTGGTCCTCAGAGAGGACCCATTTGGTGGTACAGTCTGTAGAGCTGGGATCATGTACCCCTGCCCGTTGGACTAGGTGCTCAGGTAGGATTTCCTTCACCAAGTTGTCAGACGCCACTGAAGAGGACAGGAACGCTGGTACAGCAATTTGTGTAGCTGTGCGCACGCCGAGGCCCCCCCCCCCCCGAGTCTGATAGGATGGGAGGCCTGTTTCTACTGTGAATCGCTGAGTGAAAGGTTGAGGGCTTTTTCTAGCATTTAGTTCAGCAAGCTGTCGTACTCTTCTAATTAAATATTATTGAAAGATGGCGAACATCTAAGAAAGTAGGTCAGCCTAGGTAGGGACAAGCATCTGGTGATGAGGTAAAGTGCATCATGATGCAGACATCGATGCATCATGAGCATCGATGTTTTCAATCCTCTCGTTCACCCTCTTTAGGTCAGTGATCTTCTTACCAAGGACTTCGTCGATGGCATTCCTTCCAAGAGGAGCACCTAGGAGTGTGCTGTCCTCAGGGTTGGTTGTATGAATATCAGGCAAAACAACCTTTATTTGCTCTATTATGTGCTGGTTGGTGGAGGTTATTTCGCACTTGGAGAGTTCAGGGTGAGGCCTAGACTTGCTCCTTGCTCCTGAATTATTCTTATGTCATCCAAGAGTGAGTCTGGGGAGCCAGCTAGAGTACCGACGTCCAAAAACCAAATGTTGAGCTCACTGAACAGGTTATGTTGAGATGATTTCGGGACTTTTTAGTGTCCCCGCGGCCCGGTCCTTGACCAGGCCTCCACCCCCAGGAAGCAGCCCATGACAGCTGACTAACACCCAGGTACCTATTTTACTGCTAGGTAACAGGGGTATAGGGTGAAAGAAACTCTGCCTATTGTTTCTCGTCGGCGCCTGGGATCGAACCCAGGACCACAGGATCACAAGTCCAGCGTGTTGTCCGCTCTCCCGACCGGCTCCCGATTATGAGGTTATCGGTGACTTCCTTGATGACTAGGCAGAAAAGAAAAGGAGCAAGGGGTTCACCCTGTTGGCACCTTCTTGTGATTCAATTTCATGTTCCCCGAAAAGCAAACTGAGATTCTTGCTGTAATATGAGTTTACAAATGGGTAGAGGGAAGGAAAAAAGTGATGAACCGCACTGAGTACTGCATCCCTTCTAACCAGATTGAAAGCATTTTTGAAGTCCAGTTTTATCAGGGCTTTTTCATCCGTAATGTTGGCAATGTAGGCTCTAGCTGCATGAGGCGCTGCCTCACACCCTTGGGGAATGGCTAATCCAAGCTGTTTTGGCTTCAGCATGTCTGCTGCTGCCTGACTAACTGTTCTGGCAGCAGCCTTAGTGACCAGGAGAGTGAATGAATTGCCCACAGTTATCGGTCTGATTCCTCTATCTTTTTTCCTGAAGGCAAAGAGTGAAGCACCAAAAAAGATTGGCCGTATGGTCTCTGGTATGTTGCCAGCTAGACATGTGTTGGCAAATCGAGTTAGTTCCACCAGGATTCCCTGTGCAATGTCTCCCAGTGCAGGGTTGAGCATTTGTTTGATGTGGTTAGGTCTTAGTCCTGTGACCCCGCCTGCTGATCCTGGTAGGAAGGATAAAGCTGCTTTATGCACCATGGATTCGAGCACACACAGGGGTTCTGCTATGGTGACACCGACTAGAGGAACTATCATCATGTGGAGCTTTGAGTGGGTGTTTTTTTCTTAGGGCTTGTGCTGTGTTGTTATCCCTAATGTCAATTGTGTCCTCGCTAGTGATGACTATGACTGCCCCTATTGTGTTTACTAGTTGTGTTTTTACGGTGGTTGAGCTTTGCTCTTTCGGCCCGCCTCTCAACTGTCAATCAACTGTTTACTAACTACTTTTTTTTTTTTTTTTTTTTCCACACCACACACACACACCCCCCAGGAAGCAGCCCGTGACAGCTGACTAACTCCCAGGTACCTATTTACTGCTATGTAACAGGGGCATTCAGGGTGAAAGAAACTTTGCCCATTTGTTTCTGCCTCATGCGGGAATCGAACCCGCGCCACAGAATTACGAATCCTGCGCGCTATCCACCAGGCTACGAGGCCCCCTTGTGTGTATTGTGTTGCCCTTTCTGTTTTCTTGTACACTGTTGCTCAGATTTTGGATGCCTCGGTTCTGCTGTTGATACCTTTCCTGCGGTGGGTCTTTTTGGCACAGGTGGGGAGGGGTGCCTGGTTGTCCTCTCTAGGAAAACTATTTATAGCCATAATGACTGAGGAAGCTAGTGATTTGTCTCTCTTTGCAGGGACAGCTAGGCATGTTACCAAACAGGAGAAGGTTGTGCCATGGTTGGATAGTTCCGGGGGAGTCATTGACCTTTTTCAAGAGGCTTGATAGTATGGCTGCCGCTTGGGGGCGGGCAGCTTTGGGGATGTGCTGCAAGGTTCCAACCGATGTCGCTTTGATGGCTTCTATTAGGTTCTCTGTCGAAATGAAGCTGTTGTAGATGTTTTTCCTGACTGCTGGTGTGGGACTTTGCTTGATACTCTCTTTGGGAGGGCTCCACCTTCCTGGATAATCGGTTCCGTTGTGGGAATGTTTGCGCACATCCACGTTGGTCTTGAGACGCCCCACCTTGTCACACACTTGGCATGTGCCGTACCTGACGCTGGTTGATGGCTCCTCTGGGCTGAGAGAAGCCTGGCTGTCAGTCGTGACCTACGACATCCTCAGGCGTTGGGTGGACCTTGGGCGGGCGCTGGGCGGGCGCCCCCGCAACCCTCCCGCTGGGCGGGCGGGGGCGGATGCTGGGTGGGCGCTGGGCGGACGTAGTGTAGGGGTGGACATAGGGGGTGGTGGTCGCGGTTTTGTTGGACAGAAGGGGAGAGACCGGAACCTCTCGACTCGTGGGTTGGGTGACGGTACACATTTGAGGGTAATGGGGAGGGGGGGGGGGTGGAGGCAGAGGGGTGACACAAACACATATGTATAATTTCGTGACATATCACTGCACTTGTAATCTGGTTCACTGTGGGCTCGATGAGCTTAAAACACGATACCTGTTCCCCGAGAGCCGAGGTATCTATTTTTCAAGGATAGTTTCATGAACACTTTCACACGGGTCACCCCCCTTGAGTGACCGCACAACACCACCCCTATTCCACCACCATAACCGAGGGAGCCGCTCAGGGCGCCCTTGTTGGCCCTCACTGCAGTTCAGACGATTCCACACAACCAATCCACTTGTTTGATTGTTTTTGATTGCGATAGTTCACCCTGGACACTTCCCGCCACTCTCACACCTTCCCAGGATGTTCACACTGCACACTGTTGAGTCTGGGCCCGGTGGGGTCAGGATGTCACAAGATAATGGCACATGGCCGGCAGAGCCTCCTCCCAGCGTTCGTTCCTTGTGACGACCACAGTGTATATCTATCTATCTATCTATCTATCTATCTATCTGTCTATCTATCTATATATACATACATATATATATATATATATATATATATATATATATATATATATATATATATATATATATATATATATATATATATATATATATATATATATATATATATATATATATATATATATATATATATATATATATATATATATATTTGAAGGCATAGACGACATATATATATATATATATATATATATATATATATATATATATATATATATATATATATATATATAATATATATATCAACCCGTTCTCGCAAATTCGTAAAGTCAATATTGACTTATTAACTACGTGCATAGGTGATATACTAAACATAATAGATACCCTTAAAAAGATTCATAGAAAACACCGACCTTACCTAACCTTGTTAGTATCTTAAGATAAGCATCTTATTGCTTCGTAATTACAATTATTACTTAACCTATACCTATTATAGGTTAGGTAATAATTATAATTACGAAGCAATAAGATGCTTATCTTAAGATACTAACAAGGTTAGGTAAGGTCGGTGTTTTCTATGAATCTTTCTAAGGGTATCTATTATGTTAAGTATGTCACCTATGCACATATTTAATAAGTCAATATTGACATATTAAATTTGCGAGAACGGGTTGTATATATATATATATATATATATATATATATATATATATATATATATATATATATATTAGTATATTTTGGTAGCAGTCTTTCCTGTAGACATATATTATTAAATATGACCGAAAAAGTAAGATTACTAATTCTAACACGAATTTTCTCTATCTTTCGTACATTTCTTTTCACTGTTGGTGGTAATTCAAAAATCAATTCTCCAAAATTCATTTTTATTTCTAGTCTGACGCGACACTTGAGCGCGTTTCGTAAAACTTATTACATTTTCAAAGACTTTAGTTTACACATACACAACTGAATAGAACTTACACATCTCCGATTTGTTTATATCTACATTTGAGTGAGGTGGATGGGGTGAGGTGGCATTAATAGGGAATTAATTTCATCAACACAAGACAGAACACGAAACAATTGGTATTGAATGGAAGTGATTGTAGAAAGCCTATTGGTCCATATTTCTTGATGCTTCTATATTGGAGCGTAGTCTTGAGGTGGGTAGAATATAGTTATGCATTAATTGGCTGTTGATTGCTGGTGTTGACTTTTTAATGTGTAGTGCCTCGCAAACGTCAAGCCGCCTGCTATCACTGTATCTATCGATGATTTCTGTGTTGTTTACTAGGATTTCTCTGGCGATGGTTTGGTTGTGGGAAGAGATTATATGTTCCTTAATGGAGCCCTGTTGCTTATGCATCGTTAAACGCCTAGAAAGAGATGTTGTTGTCTTGCCTATATACTGGTTTTTTTGGACCTTACAGTCCCCTAGAGGGCATTTGAAGGCATAGACGACGTTGGTCTCTTTTAAAGCGTTCTGCTCTGTGTCTGGAGAGTTTCTCATGAGTAGGGTGGCCGTTTTTCTGGTTTTATAGTAAATCGTCAGTTGTATCCTCTGATTTTTGTCTGTAGGGATAACGTTTCTATTAACAATATCTTTCATTACCCTTTCCTCCATTTTATATATATATATATATATATATATATATATATATATATATATATATATATATATATATATATATATATGCGAACAAGCCTGAATGGTCCCCAGGACAATATGCAACTGAAAACTCACACCCCAGAAGTGACTCGAACCCATACTCCCAGGAGCAACGCAACTGGTATGTACAAGACGCCTTAATCCACTTGACCATCACGACCGGACAAAATGAGGTGATAGCCGAGGTTATTTGAACCACCCCACCGCTGGCACTTGGATAGTAATCTTGGGCATAGCATTTTACCAAATCACCTCATTCTTTGGGGCACACGTGAGGAACACAAATGGGAACAAGCCTGAATGGTCCCCAGGACAATATGCAACTGAAAACTCAATGTGGGGTGGTTCAAATTGCCTCGGCTATCACCTCATTTTGTCCGGTTGTGATGGTCAAGTGGATTAAGGCGTCTTGTACATACCAGTTGCGTTGCTCCTGGGAGTATGGGTTCGAGTCACTTCTGGGGTGTGAGTTTTCAGTTGCATATTGTCCTGGGGACCATTCAGGCTTGTTCGCATTTGTGTTCCTCACGTGTGCCCCAAAGAATGAGGTGATTTGGTAAAATGCTATGCCCAAGATTACTATCCGAGTGCCGGCGGTGGGGTGGTTCAAATAGCCTCGGCTATCACCTCATTTTGTCCGGTCGTGATGGTCAAGTGGATTAAGACGTCTTGTACATACCAGTTGCGTTGCTCCTGGGAGTATGGGTTCGAGTCACTTCTGGGGTGTGAGTTTTCAGTTATATATATATATATATATATATATATATATATATATATATATATATATATATATATATATATATATATATATGTATATATATATATATATATATATATATATATATATATATATATATATATATATATATATATATATATATATATATATATATATATATATATATATATATATATAGATATATTGTTACGATAATCTCCTTCAAGAGAGATTTGGCCTGCTCTTTCCTATCATCATGTTACTTCAGTACATCTACAGCATCTAGATTCTACAAGCAAGTGTAGTACGTATTGAGTAAAATACGTTTCTGCCAAGCGCATACGTATCAGACACTCGCTCTCCACCTTCCCCCTTCACCTTCATCAATCACCAAACCACCACTTCCCGCATGCACGCTTCTGATTGGTGAATCGACGTCTGCACCTCTGCACTTCAGCGCCATCTACATAGCCGATAACTGAGCGTGCACAAGCCATTGGATTTAGAATATCCTGTGTTTTCAAAGCTGACACAACCATCTGATATACGATATACGCTCTGTTTATTAGTGGATGTTCTCAGCCAGCGCTTTATTCTCACCACCTGTTAATTCATTTATTGTCTTTATTCATTGTAGAGTAACGTCACCACTGTTTAATTTATGTTATTTTTTGACTTTATAATCTTGTTTGTTTGCACTGTACATAGCCAAGAGATTATCTTTGTTCATATTTATTTTCAAGGTAATTAAAGTTTCATTTTTCATACGATTTGTTTTGCGTGTTTTCCCTTACTTTACCACAGGTGGCAACAGCTACGCACTCAACTTTTTTCGGTAAATGTGATTGGCATTGACACCAGCCATTAGGAGGACTGTCGAACACCTACACTTCTTTTTTCCATTACATTTAATGGGGGCTTGTCCTAGGAGTCTCATTCAGGTACTAGTACTATAACATCAATTTGTGGTAAGTGTACTTGGCTTTGATACAGTTGCTTTTCAATATTTTCATTACTTTTAATATTTATATGGTGCTGTGTATTTTGTGCATTCCAAGGGTAACATATTATGAGTGTTGGATAACTGTGGATTACGTGGTGACTGGAGGCCTCAGTCACTCTCTTAATTGGTCATCCATCCCTCAGTGTTATTTCTCATGTATTCCACCTTTTTTGTCCCTAGGATATTTCTCAAATTACGTTTGATCATCATTTTGGTACCCTGGTACTTTGATTTGTCTTCGGGCCACGCACCCCATCTTCTGCAATCCGACCAAAGGAGGATACAGAGGGCCATAGTTCCTTCAGCACGGACTACGCTGTTGAGTTGGGTCCTCAACAGCAGTTCTGGTCACCAGTTGACACTCGCACCCCTACACGTCGGTCAGAGATGATGATATTTACTCAGGTAGGGAATTAGCTTTCTAGTTTCAGAGCACAAAGAACGCTAATTCTGTAAGTATCATATAATTAAGTAGGAAACCCCTTGCTTCTATCCTATAGAGACTCGGCAAGGTATCCCTACATTCTTGGACTACCCTTTCACTTTTGAAACAATTAAAAGTTTCATTTGTTTTCGAAACTATCGGTTTCATTTATTTAGTAGGATTTTCTTGCCCTTATTCTCTTATACTGAGTACCGGGTACAAGATTTCCTGCGATTTTGATTAACTAATTATTTAACATCTAATATTAACGTTAATTGTTAACGATAGAGTTTCCACAGGATAGTTACCAGTTGCCACGTCATCCTGTTACTGACACTTATAATAACACAGATATATTCGCTGTACATTTATTTGCTATCTCAACATGTTTCGTCTCCCAGCATTTCGTAATGATCCAGCAAGTGAAGTAGGGAACTTAATTCTTGCCAAGAAAACAGAATTACAAACTCTAGCACATGAGTATCACCTAGATTTTCCCCATGGAGCCAACAAAAGTGACATGCACAATATTATCCTGGACCACCTCTTAGATGAAAGAATGATAGACTCTGATTCTCACGAAAACTATTCTATTGCAGATCGGCAAGCTCTGGCAGCTATGAAGTTAAAGCTAGAACTAGCGAAGGTAGAGCATGAACGCCAAAAAGAAGCTCTACAACTTGCTAATGCCGAACGTCAACAACAGAAAGAAGCTCTCCAGATAAAGAAAGAAGTGGCTGCCCTAAAGGAACGCCAGGCTGCCCTAAAGAAAGAACAGGAACGTGAGGCTGCCCTACACCGTGAGCGGGAGAGGGAACAGCTTGAAGCAAGAAAACGTCACCTGGAGATGCAACGTGAGCACGATTGAAACAAGCTGAGAGTGTTCTAGAATATCGTCGACAAGAACTCACCTTGGAAACTACACACCACACTCAGCGCCAACAAGCTACAGCTAGTCATCCAGTAATCTTCAATGTCTCCCAGGCAATAAGTTAATGCCACCATTCGTTGAGACAGAGATAGATGTGTTTTTTACTACTTTTGAGGCCCTAGCTAAAAAACTTAGCTGGCCTGAAGATCAGTGGATTACGCTTCTCAGAGTGTATCTCACAGGTGGAGCTGCGGTTACTCTCAGTACCTTAGCATCTGAGAATGACTACCAGACCCTAAAGCAAGCAGTTTTGGACGCCTACCTTCTCTCCACCGAAAGCTACAGACGAAAATTCCGTGATTATCTAAAGGCAAGTACCACCAGCTTTTCAGAATTTGCCAATACTAAGAAAAGATATTTCATGAAAAGGCTGGAAGCAGCGCATGTCTCTACATTTTCAGAACTCGTCAATCTCATTCTAGTTGAGGAATTCTTTAGACGTGCTCCCCCTTCCATCCGTTTATATTTAGCAGACAAAGAAAAAACCGACTACAACAGATGTGCGAAGTCGGCTGACACCTACAGCCTTATACCCGGCTAAAACCTGACCCACCTTTCTTTAAGAAGTCTTGGTATAGTTATGATAAAGTGAGTACCGATCAAGCGAGCTCTCAATTGTATTGTAAGTATTGCAAATTCTATGGACATACCATAGATAAATGTGGGAAAACCCAATACAAAGGCAATAGTGAGACTCCTAAACCCAAACCGACTCCACTTAAGTCCGGTAAGCCTGTGATGAATGTTGGTGCTCCTGTTAATGATCTCTCTCTCTTCAGCAAACACCTGTATCCTGGAACTGTCTCTGCCAACAGTACAGATTCGGAGGGACGTTTCAAATTGAAGATCTTGAGGGACACAGCGGCTCTTCAGTCAATAATATTGAAATCGGCTGTGCCTAACGTCACCTACACCGGGGAAACCGTCCTTATCACTGACCTCACTGCTACCACTCCGTATCCACTCGCCAGAGTCCACCTGGATTGTCCTTTCGTGACCAGTGAAGTCCAAGTCGCCATCAGGGAAAAGCCTTTTCCCATGTCTAGAGTGCAACTTCTCCTGGGCAATGACTTGGCCAAGGATCTGCAACCTTCCAACCTGATCATCATGGACAAACCCCAGGTATGTGACTCTGTAGTGGACATCCCCTTCTTAAAGTATGTTCCAGCAGAGGTCCAAGAAAGTGATGAAGTCTCTCCTCCGGTTTTGGTGACCACCCGTGCACAAGCTGCACGCCCGCAACCAGCTGACTCTACTGCTACCGCTGTCCCTCAAGACCATCAGAACCTACCACCGAATCTTACTATTTTGGAGTTCCGTAAGTTACAGAGGGAAGATCAATCATTAACATCATTATTCTTCCTGGCTGAGACTCAACCTGACAGTATCCCTGGGTTCTTCCTAGAGAATCAGTTGCTCTACCGAAGGTACAGACCCAGTAAGCTGACGGAGGATGACGATTGGGCTAATGTCGACCAACTAGTAGTTCCCACCAGCCTACGGCCCGATATTCTACACCTGGCCCACAGAGCACTTTCTCACTATGGTTTTAACAAAACCTATCACGGAATCAGAAAAGACTACTACTGGCCAGGTATGATTAAAGATGTAAAAAGTTATGTGCAACAGTGTCATACATGTCAGATGGCAGGAAAACCTAACATCCCGATTCCCAAGACTCCTTTAATTCCTATCTCATATGCCTGAGGAACCTTTCCACAGAATCATCATAGACTGTACTGGTCCTTTACCCTGGACCATTTCTGGCAACGCTTATATACTAACCATCCTGTGTCCAACCACCAGATTCCCCATAGCAGTTCCAGTAAAGAACATAACGGCTGCTACAGTGATAAAGCAACTATTGAAGATCTTTACCCTATATGGATTTCCTCGGGAGATTCAAAGTGACTGTGGCACCAACTTCACCAGTGATCTCTTCAAGAAGACACTGGAAGAATTCAACATCACTCAGGTATTGTCCAGCCCCTATCATCCTGCTTCACAGGGTTCTCTTGAACGTAGTCACCAAACGATAAAAGCACTCCTACAGAAATTTTGCAATGAAACCATGAAAGACTGGGATAAACAACTTGACATCATCATGTGCATTTTCAGAAGTCTCCCAAATGAGTCTCTAGGAGTATCTCCTTATGAGATGCTCTACGGACGTAAGTGCCGTACTCCTCTTAAAGCTTTTAAAGACTCTCTACATAATGCCACCTTCAGTGACCCTCAGAATGTGCCCCAGTTTCTTCAAAACTTAAAGCACCTTCTAGAGAGAGTACATAAATTTGCTAATGACAATCTATTGAAAGCTCAGGAGAGGATGAAGACTCATTTTGACCAACGCAGCAAAATCAGGAAATTTAAAACAGGAGACTTCGTGTTGGTATATTTTCCTATCCCAGGTTCTCCATTGCAAAACAAGTTTTCAGGACCTTACCGCATCAAGGAGTGCAGAAACAATCACAACTACGTTCTTGAGACTCCAGATAGGCGGCGGAGGACCCAGTTGTGCCACGTCAATCTTCTAAAGGAGTATAAAGGTATTCCCACCACTGTGCTAATATCTCTCTCCACTTTCAAAGATCCATACCATTACAGTGAGACCTTCCTGCTTTTCCTCCGGAAAGCACTAATTCTGAGTCAGTGCCTTCCAACTCGGAAATCCTTAATGATCTTCCTAAATATTTACAGGACAGTAATAGTGCTCCTCTCATCAAAGTTCTTCAAGAACATCAGAAGTTGTTCAGCGATGATCCTCAGGAGTGTAATGTGGTTCATCACGACATCCAGCTGCTTCCTGCTACCCGACCGATTCGTCAACCCTTTTACCGTATCAGCCCGTACAAAAAGGAAGTTATGCGTGCTGAAGTACAATACCCTCTGGATCATGGGCTGGCCTCACCTTGTGAGTCCCCTTGGGCCTCACCCTGCATCTTGGTTCCGAAACCGCACGGTAAAGTACGCCTTTGTACCGATTATAGGAAACTAAACCTTGTGACCGTCAAGGATGCTTATCCTTTACCACGTATAGATGATATCCTTGACGCAGTAGGTAATGCCAAATATTTATCCCAAATTGATTTGTTAAAAGGCTATTACCAAATAAGCCTGACAGAGAGAGCTAAGGAAATGTCTGCCTTCACCACTCCTTTTGGCCTATACAGATATAAACGCCTTCCTTTTGGACTGTGTAACGCCCCGGCCACTTTCAAGCGAGCTGTCAACCGCGTCATCTACGGCCTAGATCACACCTACGCCTACTTGGACGACATCGTTGTGGCAACCAACACCTGGAGCGAACATCTGCAACGATTGCTCTCCAAGCTCCTGACAGCTGGCCTTACCATCAACTTGTTCAAGTCCACCTTTGCCAAAGGTAAAGTGCGTTATCTGGGTCATGTGATAGGGAGTGGCAGCATAGCTCCTTTAACAATTCACACTGAAGCCATTCAGCATTACCCACAACCTACGACCAGGAAGCACCTCCTGCGCTTCCTTGGACTTGCATCTTACTATCGTAGGTTTGTGAAGAATTTTAGTACAGTAGCGACACCATTGATTAATCTGACTAGCCCCAAGCAACGGTATCATTGGACCATTCAACAGACCGTTGCCTTTGAACAACTTGAAACTCTGCTATGTTCTGATCCCATTCTCGCCTCTCCAGATATCACGAAGCCCTTCATCATCAATGTCGACGCCAGTGGTACCGGCATCGGAGGCGTCATGATGCAACAACGAGGCGAGGAGGCTCTTCCTGTCAGCTATTACAGCTACAAGTTGATGCCCTATCAAAAGAACTACAGCACTATAGAAAAGGAACTCCTCTCCATCGTCCTGAATCTGCAACATTTCGAACCTTACCTACAGGGGAATCGGTCTATTACCATCTACTCAGACCATAATCCCCTGTGGTTCCTACAACAGGCCCAATTCAGCAATCAAAGTCTTCTACGCTGGGCTCTGTACATGCAGAATTTTAATCTGGAGATCTTCTACATCAAAGGTTCGGACAACATCATAGTCGACGCCCTCTCCAGAGTCTACGAGGTAGAGACAGCTACTCCTACCTCTACACCAGCTACTGAAGTACGTTACCCGTAAGAGCGGGGCTTCGCATACTATCGCTGTATCTATAGCAGGCGGCTTGATATCTGCGAGGCACTACACATTAAGAAGTCGACACCAGCAATCAACAGCCAATTAATGCACAACTATATTCTACCCACTTCAAAACTCCGCACCAATATAGAAGCATCAAGAAATATGGGCCAATAGGCCCTTTGCTGTTACTTCCATTCTTCCCTTTAACTTACAAAATATTAAACCCATTGTTTCGTGTTCTGTCTTGTGTTGAAAGTTTGTTTTCACCTTATCCAAAACTGTTGTAACATATCACCTCACCCAAATGCAGGTATAAAATCGAAGCTGTTTGAACTCTGTTCGGTTATAGTTGTGTGTGTGTAAACTAAAGTCTTTGAAAATGTAATAAGTTTTACAAAACGCGTTCAAGTGTCGCATCAGACTAGAAATAAAAATGAATTTTAGAGAATTGATTTTTCAGTTATCATCAACAGTGAAAAGAAATATATGAAACATAGAGAAAATTCGTGTTAGAATTATTAATCTTACTTTTTCGGTCATATTTAATAATATATATGTCTACAGGAAAGACTGCTACCAAAATATACTAATATATATATAAATATATATATATATATATATATATATATATATATATATATATATATATATATATATATATAATATATATAAATATATATATATATAAATATATATATAATATATATATATAAATATATAGAGTGTATTACACTTATTTGTATAATTTGCACGACGTTTCGAACCTCCATGGTTCATTCTCAAGTGAACAGATCTTACAATACTAGTTGTATTTATACCCGCATTAGGTCAGGTGATAATACAATGAAGGTGAAAACATGGGGGGATACATAAGGGATAAATGTGAGGTGAAACATAGAGGCTGCAGAAGGCTTATTGGCCCATACGAGGCATCTCCTATCTAAACACAAAGATTAATCCAGTGTAATTGGCCTGTTATGTTGGACATTGTCTTCTGTGTTGGCATCGATATGTTCTTGTCTTGTCCTTACTCTCATGGTGGGTAGAGTAAATAGTTCCGTGATTTGGGTGTTCATAGTAGGTCGCTCTATTCTTATGTGAATTGCCTCAAGAATTTGTAATCTTCTTGAATCTTGGGTTTTGTCTATTATGCAAGTATTCTTGTTCAACATTTCTATTGTTAGAGTAATGTCATGGGCTTGTCTCATGTGATTCCTAGGGGCACCAGATTGAAGATGGCATGTCAAACGCCTCGTCAGCTTGGTCGACGTCATACCTATGTACTTACATTGAAGGTAACATCCTTCGTGGGGGCAAGTGTACATGTATACAACGCTTGACTGCTGTAGAGGGTTCTCCGTCGGCTTCGGGCTGTTTTTTATAAGGAGTTCGGAAGTCTTCTTGGTTTTGTAGAATATTATCAGGTTTATGTTTTGGTTAGGAGTAGTACTTTTTACTCCTTTACGGATTATTTCTTTCATTATTCTTTCCTCTTTTATATGTTCACTGTGCATGGTTGATTTGTAATATAATTTTATTGGGGGTGTTGTGGTTTCTGTTCTAGGTAAGATCTAGTATTGTAAGATCTGTTCACTTGAGAATGAACCATGGAGGTTCGAAACGTCGTGCAAATTATACAAATAAGTGTAATACACTCTATAGTAAATCACTTCTTTTCTTCACCTTAAAAGTACGAAAATGAGTTTTGGAGAACTCCTATTTCAATTAAGCCCTGATGCTAAGAATATATATATATATATATATATATATATATATATATATATATATATATATATATATATATATATATATATATATATATATATATATAACTGAAAACTCACACCCCAGAAGTGACTCGAACCCA
>NC_091178.1:30336089-30411089 GCF_040958095.1 Procambarus clarkii | reverse complement strand
CCTTCCATCCTCTGTTATTCTTGCTGGTGCTAGGTGCTCTGTCCAGGAGTATATTCCTTCTCCTCGACTTTATAACAAGTGCTGGAGGTTTGGGCATGGTGCCCTCCGCTGCTCTGGGACTGTCTCTCTCTCTGTCCTTTGTGTGGGAGTGAAGGTCACTCTAAGTCGGAGTGCACTTCTCCCAAGGCTCGTTGCCTCAACTGCGGTGAGGCCCATCCTACCTTCTCCCGTGCGTGTGTCCATTACAAGCTTGAGGCAGCCGTCCTCAACTTGAAGCACTGGGAGCGTTTATCTTTTCCTGAGGCGAGACACCAGGTTCGCCGGCTCCCGCCTTTTGCTAATATCTCTTATGCTCGCGTGTTGCGCTCTTCCTCTCCTCGTCCTTCCCGCCTTCCTCAGACTCACAACCGTTTCCGGGCCTTGGACCCTGATGCGCCCACTGCCCCCTCCTTTGTTCCTTTGGGTTCTCTCCCGAAGGATCCTCCTCCTGGTCCTCTGTCTGGGGTTCCCCTTCCTTCTACCCGGTCTGTCGTGTCTCCTGTGTCTTCTTCCTCGTCCCCCTCCGATCCTCCTTCCCATCCTCTTCCTCCATCTATCGGCTCTCCCCACCGCCTGTCGGTGCAGGCGGATGTCCATCGCTCTCCAAACGGCCGTCGTGTGTGCTCTCGTTCGGCTTCTCCTGTTGAGACACTGGAATCCGTTGCCCGGTACGTAGTTGCTGGGACACCGGTCTCTTTAAGTCAGAAGCGAAAGCCTGGCTCCTCTCCTTCCTCTTTCCCGGCGGGTAAGAAGGCTTCGATTTCTTCCTCAGCTCCTACTTCTGGCTCTGTTGCTCCTTCCCCTCCCGTTTCAGTGATTGCGCCCCCTGTTCCTGCTATGGAGGTTTCTTTGGCCCCTGCTTCCCTTTCGGTTGCTGCTCTTGCTGAGGTGCGCTCCCCTCTTTCTACTCCCCCTCTTCCTGCTGCTGTCCTTGACTGCTCCTCTCCGTTGTCTCCTCCTCTTCCTCCTCCTCCTCCTCCTCCTCCTCCGGACCCCGCCCGCCCACCTCTGATCTGTTCTCCCGTTTCCTTCCCTCCGTCTTTGCTCAGTTTACCCATGCCCCCTAACCCTGACTTTGCTGACCCTGATCCCGACCCTGATATTCTTTAACGTGCTCTGTTGCTCTTTCGCCTTTGTTTCTTCCTTGTTCTCTGTTTTTGTCCTTTCTCTTCTCGTCGTTGTCCATTCTTCAATGGAACGTTCGAGGTTATTACGCCAATTTCCTTGAACTCCAACTTCTGATTTCGCGGTTTTCGCCCCTTTGTGTCTGTCTCCAAGAGCCAATGCTTGGTGCTCGTCCTGGTCGTTTTCGTGGCTATTCCTTTCTCTCCCACCCCCCCCAGCCATTGCTGGGGCTTCTAATTCTTCTGCTCTCTTGATTCGTGCTGATGTTCCCTTTGTTCCTTTGCTTTTTCCTTCGCCTCTCTATTGTTCTGCTGCTCGTATCTTTGTGGGGAAATGGTACACAGTTTGTTCCATTTATCTCCCCCCGAGTGTCCCGCTCTCTCTTCCTGATTTGAAACACCTCCTAGACTCCTTGCCGGAGCCTGTGCTCCTGCTGGGTGACTTCAGTTGTCGTTATTCTCTTTGGGGTGACGTTCTGACGAATACCCGGGGTCGCCTCCTTGAGCCGTTTCTCCTCTCTTCTTCCCTGTCTCTTCTGAATTCTGGTGAGCCCACTCATTTGGACTCTCGGACTCGCACCCTTTCTTGTCTTGATCTTTCTCTCTGCTCTTCTTCTCTTTACTTAGATTTCACATGGCAGGTTCTTGATGACCTCCATGGAAGTGATCATTTCCACATCCTTGTTTCCGTTTTCTCTTTTTGCCCTTCCCTCTCTTTCCCTAGGTGGCAGTTTGCTAAGGCAGACTGGACCCTATTTACCCTCAGTGCTGCTCTCTCTGACTTCTCCCTTCTGCCTCTCTCTCGCGCTCTCCTCCTTTTTCATGACACTGTCTTCAACGCTGCCCTCCGCTCTATTCCTCGCTCTTCCTCTCGGGGTCCACGGAAGTGCGTTCCCTGGTGGAATGCGGACTGTGCTCGGGCTGTCCGCTGTAAGCGTGCAGCCTGGAAGAGGCACCGCCGTAGGCAGACGACCGATTCTTTTCTTTTCTTTCGGAAAGCGAGTGCGGTTGCCCGTAGGGCCATCCGTACGGCTAAACGTGAATGTTGGTCATCTTATGTCTCAACAATTACGTCCGAAACCCCTCTGGCCCAGATCTGGAAGCGTATCCGCAAGATAGCGGGTAAGTTCGTTCCCGATGTTTCACCGGTCCTTCACCTCCACCTCCATGATACTCTTGTGGCGGACCCGTTGCAGGTCGCTTCCGAACTAGGTTCCCACTTTTCTTCTGTTAGCTCTGGTCTTCATCTTCCCCAATCTTTCCTTCTTCTTAAACCTGTCCTTGAGTCTCGTCCTTTAGATTTCTGCACTCATCTTCAGCTTCCCTATAATGATCCCTTCTCTCTCTCTGAACTTCGTTCTGCCCTGGCCCTCTGCGGTTCTACGGCGGCGGGCTCCGATGGTATTCATTATGAGATGCTTCGCCATCTCTATCCGAGCACGTCTCAGTATTTACTGAGTCTGTATAATCGGATCTGGGAGTCGTCGTCAGTCCCTGAGGACTGGCTCGATGCCGTTGTCCTCCCTGTTCGCAAACCGGGGTCTCTGGGTACTTCCCCTAAGGACTTTCGCCCTATTGCTCTCACAAGTTGTGTCTGCAAACTCTTTGAACGTATGGTTAACGTTCGTCTGATGTGGTTCCTGGAACACCATCACCTCCTCTCCCCTTCTCAATTTGGTTTCCGCAAGTGCCGCAGCACGACAGATGTCCTGGTGAACTTGGAGGTCTATATTCGTACTGCTATTGCTGCGAAGACCTCCGTTGTTGCCGTCCTTTTTGACCTGGAAAAGGCTTACGACACCACTTGGCGTTATCATATCCTATCTCAACTTCATTCTTTTGGCCTTCGTGGTCATCTCCCTCTCTTTCTCCGCAGCTTCCTCTCTCGTCGTTCTTTCAGGTGCGCCTTGGTACCGCTTTCTCTCCCTCTTTTCAGCAATACGAAGGTGTGCCCCAGGGTAGTGTTCTGAGCACTACTCTTTTTCTGGTTGCCCTCAATGGTTTTCTTTCCTCTCTTCCTTCTGGTGTCTTCTCCGCTCTCAATGTCGATGATCTTACCCTTTGTTGTCAGGGTGATGATTCGCCTCTCCTTCAACGCCGGCTTCAACTTGCAATTGATGCCGTGTCGTCTTGGGCCACTGATCATGGTTTCAAGTTCTCTACTTCTAAGACTTGTGCCATGACATTTACGCGGAAACGGGTTGTTCTTCGTCCCTCTTTTGTCACTTTATGGTCATCCCCTTGAATACAAAGATTCCGCAAAGCTTTTGGGGTTATTCCTTGACACTCGTTTGTCTTGGTCTCCCCATATCTCTTACCTCCGTGTTGAGTGCTCTAAGGCCCTTACCCTCCTTCGGGTCTTGTCCCATACTTCTTGGGGGGCAGATAGGCGCACTCTCCTTGCTTTACATTCCTCTCTCGTCCTGTCTAAGCTCGATTATGGTTGCCCTGCTTACTCGTCTGCTTCTCCTTCTACTCTTCGCCGTCTTGATGCTTTGCACCATACTGGGTTGCGCCTCAGTTCTGGTGCCTTTCGTTCGACTCCCGTCCTTAGCTTGTATGTTGTCACTGGCTTCCTGTCTCTCCAGGACCGCCGTGATCGCTACTGTCTTCGCTATCTTGCGCGGTCCTTGCAACATCCTTCCTCTCGCCTCTGTCGTGCTTTAACTTTTACCCCTCCTGCGGTTCCTGTTCCTCTTCACCACCTCCCTCTTTCTGTCCGGTTATCTCGCCTGCAGGATTCTCTTTCCGTTCGTATTTCTGATGTTTCTCCTCGTGTTGTTCCTTCTTTGCCCCCGTGGAGGGTCCCTCTTCCGCGGTTTTGTACATCCTTGACCCGTATCACTAAAGCTTTTACCCCTCCTACGGTTCTAAAACGCCTTTTTCTCGAGCACTTTTCTTCTCACTCCCGCTCCGTTTCTGTCTTCACCGATGGGTCTAAGTCAGCGGACGGTGTTGGCTACTCTGTTGTTTTTCCTGATCGCACTTATATGTGTCGCTTGCCTCCGGAGACGAGCATCTTTAGAGCGGAACTTTATGCTATTCTCTATGCTCTTCGTCTCCTGCTTTCTCGTTGTCAGTCTTCCTTTGTAGTTGTTGTTGACTCTCGTAGTGCCCTCACGGCTCTCGGGTCCTTTAATCCGGTTCATCCAGTGGTTGTCGAGATCCAGCATTGGCTGTTTCTCGTTCACAGTAAATTTAAGTCGGTTGAATTTTGTTGGGTTCCCAGCCATATTGGTGTGTCTTTAAATGAGCGTGCGGATGCTGCCGCCAAGGAAGCTGTCCGCTCTTGTCCCATCTCTCGTAAGGGCATTCCGTATTCCGACTTTTACCCGGTAATCCATTCCTCAGTCCTTACCCGTTGGCAGGCTTCTTGGTTGTCTGTTACTGGTAACAAGCTACGTACTCTTAAATGTTGTGTTTCCTCGTGGCAGTCCTCCTTCCACCGTAACCGGCGGTGGGAAACAGCACTGGCGAGGTTGCGTATTGGCCATACTCGCTTAACCCATGGTCACTTGATGGAGCGCCGCCCTGCTCCTTATTGTCCTAGTTGCATTGTCCCTCTTACGGTCGTGCATGTCCTTCTTGAATGTCCTGACTTCCAGGACGAGCGTGTGTCTTGCTTTCCGACCGCCCCTCGCGGTCACCTGTCCCTCGATAGAATTCTTGGTGACTCGGATACTTTTGATATCGTTCGCCTTATGCGTTATTGTTCTCGTATTGGCATCCTTGGTGATATTTCGCGCCCTCTGATTATTTTGCGTATTTGATGGTGCTACATAGCCTTCCCGGTTTGGTGCCTTCTTTTGATAATTACTTACTTACTTACTTGGGTGCCCTTGGTGGTGGGTGCCATTACTGCTGGGTGCCCTTGCTGCTGGGTGTCCTTGCTGCTGGGTGCCCTTACTGCTGGGTGCCCTTGGTCCTGGGTGCCCTTGCTGCTGGGTGCCCTTACTGCTGGGTGCCCTTACTGCTGGGTGCCCTTGCTGCTGGATGTCCTTGCTGCTGGGTGCCCTTACTGCTGGGTGCCCTTGCTGCTGGGTGCCTTTGCTGCTGGGTGCCCTTACTGCTGGGTGCCCTTACTGCTGGGTGCTCTTACTGCTGGGTGCCCTTACTGCTGGGCGCCCTTGCTGCTGGGTGCCCTTGGTACTGGGTGCCCTTGGTGCTGGGTGTCTTTGCTGCTGGGTGCCCTTGGTGGTGGGTGCCATTACTGCTGGGTGTCTATGCTGCTGGGTGCCGTTAGTGGTGGGTGCTATTACTTCTGGGTGCCCTTGGTGCTGGGTGCCCTTACTGCTGGGTGTCTATGCTGCTGGGTGCCCTTGGTGCTGGGTGCCCTTGTTGCTGGGTGCCCTTGGTGGTGGGTGCCATTACTGCTGGGTGCCCTTGGTGCTGGGTTTCCTTACTGCTGGGTTCCCTTGGTGCTGGGTGCCCTTGCTGCTGGGTGCCATTGCTGCTGGGTGCCCTTGGTGCTGGGTGCCCTTGCTGCTGGGTGTCCTTGCTGCTGGGTGTCCTTGGTGCAGGGTGCCCTTACTGCTGGGTGCCCTTGGTGCTGGGTGCCCTTGCTGCTGGGTGTCCTTGGTGCTGGGTGCCATGACTGCTGGGTGCCCTTACTGCTGGATGCCCTTGGTGCTGGGTGCCCTTGCTGCTGGGTGCCCTGGGTGCCCTTACTGCTGGGTGCCCTTGGTGCTGGGTGCCCTTGGTGCTGGGTGTCCTTGCTGCTGGGTGCCCTTAGTGCTGAGTGCCCTTGCTGCTGGGTGCCCTTACTGCTGGGTGCCATTGCTGCTAGGTGCCGTTGGTGCTGGGTGCCCATGCTGCTGGGTGCCCTTACTGCTGGGTGCTCTTACTGCTGGGTGCCATTGCTGCTAGGTGCCGTTGGTGCTGGGTGCCCTTGCTGCTGGGTGCCCTTGCTGCTGGGTGCCCTTGGTGCTGGGGGCCCTTACTGCTTGGTGCCCTTGGTGCTGGGTGCCCGTATTGCTGGGTGCCCTTGGTACTGGGTGCCCTTGTTGCTGGGTGACCTTGGTGCTGGGTGCCCTTACTACTGGGTGCCCTTGTTGTTGGGTGACCTTGGTGCTGGGTGCCCTTACTGCTGGGTGCCCTTACTGCTGGGTGCCTTTGGTGCTGGGTGCCCTTACTGCTGGGGGCCCTTGGTGCTGGGTGCCCTTGGTGCTGGGTGCCCTTGGTGCTGGGTGCCCTTACTGCTGGGTGCCCTTGTTGCTGGGTGACCTTGGTGCTGGGTGCCCTTACTGCTGGGTGCCTTTGGTGCTGGGTGTCCTTACTGCTGGGGGCCCTTGGTGCTGGGTGCCCTTGGTGCTGGGTGCCCTTGCTGCTTGGTGCCCTTACTGCTGGGTGCTCTTGATGCTGGGTGCCCTTGCTGCTGAGTGCCCTGGGGATGGGTGCCCTTGGAGTTGGGTGCTCTTTGGTGCTGGGTGCTCTTGCTGCTTCGTGCTGGGTGCCCTTGGTGGTGGGTGCCCTTGGTGGTGGGTGCCCCTGCTGCTGGGTGCCCTTGGTGGTGGGTGCCCTTGCTGCTGGGTGCCTTTACTGCTGGGTGCCCTTGGTGCTGGGTGCCCTTGGTGCTGGGTGCCCTTACTGCTGGGTGCCCTTGCTGCTAGGTGCCCTTACTGCTGGGTGCCTTCGCTGCTGGGATCCCCCCTTACTGCTGGGTGCCCTTGGTGCTGGGTGCCCTTGGTGGTGGGTGCCCTTGGTGGTGGGTGCCTTTGCTGCTGGGTGTCCTTGCTGCTGGGTGCCATCGGTCATATTGCAGCAATAATCCCGGAACAAGCACCACACTCTATGATCACTATGCACTGCTTTTTTTTCTTGCGTGTCGTTATGACATTCCCTGAGACACTTGCTGGTCCGGCCCTTGTACACCCTGACGTGTCTCCCGTGTCCTTCATTGTTCCTCTTATATCACTCCACCAGTGCTGATGGTCACGCCACGGTGAGCCTGCTGTGTGTGTGTGTGTGTGTGTGTGTGTGTGTGTGTGTGTGTGTGTGTGTGTGTGTGTGTACTCACCTATATGTACTCACCTATATGTGCTTGCAGGATCGAGCATTGACTCTTGGATCCCGCCTTTCGAGCATCGGTTGTTTACAGCAATGACTCCTGTCCCATTTCCCTATCATACCTGGTTTTAAAATTATGAATAGTATTTGCTTCCACAACCTGTTCCTGAAGTGCATTCCATTTCCCCACTACTCTCACGCTAAAAGAAAACTTCCTTACATCTCTGTGACTCATCTGAGTTTCAAGCTTCCATCCATGTCCTCTCGTTCTGTTACTATTCCGTGTGAACATTTCGTCTATGTCCACTCTGTCAATTCCTCTGAGTATCTTATACGTTCCTATCATGTCCCCCCTCTCCCTTCTTCTTTCTAGTGTCGTAAGGCACAGTTCCCTCAGGCGCTCTTCATACCCCATCCCTCGTAGCTCTGGGACGAGTCTCGTTGCAAACCTCTGAACCTTTTCCAGTTTCATTATATGCTTCTTCAGATGGGGACTCCATGATGAGGCGGCATACTCTAAGACTGGCCTTACGTAGGCAGTGTAAAGCGCCCTAAATGCCTCCTTACTTAGGTTTCTGAATGATGTTCTAACTTTTGCCAGTGTAGAGTACGCTGCTGTCGTTATCCTATTAATATGTGCCTCAGGAGATAGATTAGGTGTTACGTCCACCCCCAGGTCTCTTTCACGCATCGTTACAGGTAGGCTGTTCCCCTTCATTGTGTACTGTCCCTTTGGTCTCCTATCTCCTAGTCCCATTTCCATAACTTTACATTTGCTCGTGTTGAATTCTAGTAGCCATTTCTCTGACCATCTCTGCAATCTGTTCAGGTCCTCTTGGAGGATCCTGCAATCCTCATCTGTCACAACTCTTCTCATCAACTTTGCATCATCCGCAAACATCGACATGTAGGACTCTACGCCTGTAAACATGTCGTTAACATATACAAGAAATAGAATTGGTCCCAGCACCGATCCTTGTGGTACTCCACTTGTTACTGTTCGCCAGTCCGACTTCTCGCCCCTTACCGTAACTCTTTGGCTCCTTCCTGTTAGGTAGTTCCTTATCCATTCTAGGACCTTTCCCCCCACCCCCGCCTGCCTCTCGAGCTTGAACAGCAGTCTCATGTGCGGTACTGTAT
The DNA here is from genome assembly GCF_040958095.1 of Procambarus clarkii. Classification (NCBI taxonomy): domain Eukaryota; kingdom Metazoa; phylum Arthropoda; class Malacostraca; order Decapoda; family Cambaridae; genus Procambarus; species Procambarus clarkii. The sequence goes on along the minus strand of NC_091178.1, from coordinate 30,402,780 downwards.
CAAAGGCTTTTTGGCAGTCCAGAAATATATCTAAAATACATCCTTGACCCGTATCACTAAAGCTTTTACCCCTCCTACGGTTCTAAAACGCCTTTTTCTCGAGCACTTTTCTTCTCACTCCCGCTCCGTTTCTGTCTTCACCGATGGGTCTAAGTCAGCGGACGGTGTTGGCTACTCTGTTGTTTTTCCTGATCGCACTTATATGTGTCGCTTGCCTCCGGAGACGAGCATCTTTAGAGCGGAACTTTATGCTATTCTCTATGCTCTTCGTCTCCTGCTTTCTCGTTGTCAGTCTTCCTTTGTAGTTGTTGTTGACTCTCGTAGTGCCCTCACGGCTCTCGGGTCCTTTAATCCGGTTCATCCAGTGGTTGTCGAGATCCAGCATTGGCTGTTTCTCGTTCACAGTAAATTTAAGTCGGTTGAATTTTGTTGGGTTCCCAGCCATATTGGTGTGTCTTTAAATGAGCGTGCGGATGCTGCCGCCAAGGAAGCTGTCCGCTCTTGTCCCATCTCTCGTAAGGGCATTCCGTATTCCGACTTTTACCCGGTAATCCATTCCTCAGTCCTTACCCGTTGGCAGGCTTCTTGGTTGTCTGTTACTGGTAACAAGCTACGTACTCTTAAATGTTGTGTTTCCTCGTGGCAGTCCTCCTTCCACCGTAACCGGCGGTGGGAAACAGCACTGGCGAGGTTGCGTATTGGCCATACTCGCTTAACCCATGGTCACTTGATGGAGCGCCGCCCTGCTCCTTATTGTCCTAGTTGCATTGTCCCTCTTACGGTCGTGCATGTCCTTCTTGAATGTCCTGACTTCCAGGACGAGCGTGTGTCTTGCTTTCCGACCGCCCCTCGCGGTCACCTGTCCCTCGATAGAATTCTTGGTGACTCGGATACTTTTGATATCGTTCGCCTTATGCGTTATTGTTCTCGTATTGGCATCCTTGGTGATATTTCGCGCCCTCTGATTATTTTGCGTATTTGATGGTGCTACATAGCCTTCCCGGTTTGGTGCCTTCTTTTGATAATTACTTACTTACTTACTTGGGTGCCCTTGGTGGTGGGTGCCATTACTGCTGGGTGCCCTTGCTGCTGGGTGTCCTTGCTGCTGGGTGCCCTTACTGCTGGGTGCCCTTGGTCCTGGGTGCCCTTGCTGCTGGGTGCCCTTACTGCTGGGTGCCCTTACTGCTGGGTGCCCTTGCTGCTGGATGTCCTTGCTGCTGGGTGCCCTTACTGCTGGGTGCCCTTGCTGCTGGGTGCCTTTGCTGCTGGGTGCCCTTACTGCTGGGTGCCCTTACTGCTGGGTGCTCTTACTGCTGGGTGCCCTTACTGCTGGGCGCCCTTGCTGCTGGGTGCCCTTGGTACTGGGTGCCCTTGGTGCTGGGTGTCTTTGCTGCTGGGTGCCCTTGGTGGTGGGTGCCATTACTGCTGGGTGTCTATGCTGCTGGGTGCCGTTAGTGGTGGGTGCTATTACTTCTGGGTGCCCTTGGTGCTGGGTGCCCTTACTGCTGGGTGTCTATGCTGCTGGGTGCCCTTGGTGCTGGGTGCCCTTGTTGCTGGGTGCCCTTGGTGGTGGGTGCCATTACTGCTGGGTGCCCTTGGTGCTGGGTTTCCTTACTGCTGGGTTCCCTTGGTGCTGGGTGCCCTTGCTGCTGGGTGCCATTGCTGCTGGGTGCCCTTGGTGCTGGGTGCCCTTGCTGCTGGGTGTCCTTGCTGCTGGGTGTCCTTGGTGCAGGGTGCCCTTACTGCTGGGTGCCCTTGGTGCTGGGTGCCCTTGCTGCTGGGTGTCCTTGGTGCTGGGTGCCATGACTGCTGGGTGCCCTTACTGCTGGATGCCCTTGGTGCTGGGTGCCCTTGCTGCTGGGTGCCCTGGGTGCCCTTACTGCTGGGTGCCCTTGGTGCTGGGTGCCCTTGGTGCTGGGTGTCCTTGCTGCTGGGTGCCCTTAGTGCTGAGTGCCCTTGCTGCTGGGTGCCCTTACTGCTGGGTGCCATTGCTGCTAGGTGCCGTTGGTGCTGGGTGCCCATGCTGCTGGGTGCCCTTACTGCTGGGTGCTCTTACTGCTGGGTGCCATTGCTGCTAGGTGCCGTTGGTGCTGGGTGCCCTTGCTGCTGGGTGCCCTTGCTGCTGGGTGCCCTTGGTGCTGGGGGCCCTTACTGCTTGGTGCCCTTGGTGCTGGGTGCCCGTATTGCTGGGTGCCCTTGGTACTGGGTGCCCTTGTTGCTGGGTGACCTTGGTGCTGGGTGCCCTTACTACTGGGTGCCCTTGTTGTTGGGTGACCTTGGTGCTGGGTGCCCTTACTGCTGGGTGCCCTTACTGCTGGGTGCCTTTGGTGCTGGGTGCCCTTACTGCTGGGGGCCCTTGGTGCTGGGTGCCCTTGGTGCTGGGTGCCCTTGGTGCTGGGTGCCCTTACTGCTGGGTGCCCTTGTTGCTGGGTGACCTTGGTGCTGGGTGCCCTTACTGCTGGGTGCCTTTGGTGCTGGGTGTCCTTACTGCTGGGGGCCCTTGGTGCTGGGTGCCCTTGGTGCTGGGTGCCCTTGCTGCTTGGTGCCCTTACTGCTGGGTGCTCTTGATGCTGGGTGCCCTTGCTGCTGAGTGCCCTGGGGATGGGTGCCCTTGGAGTTGGGTGCTCTTTGGTGCTGGGTGCTCTTGCTGCTTCGTGCTGGGTGCCCTTGGTGGTGGGTGCCCTTGGTGGTGGGTGCCCCTGCTGCTGGGTGCCCTTGGTGGTGGGTGCCCTTGCTGCTGGGTGCCTTTACTGCTGGGTGCCCTTGGTGCTGGGTGCCCTTGGTGCTGGGTGCCCTTACTGCTGGGTGCCCTTGCTGCTAGGTGCCCTTACTGCTGGGTGCCTTCGCTGCTGGGATCCCCCCTTACTGCTGGGTGCCCTTGGTGCTGGGTGCCCTTGGTGGTGGGTGCCCTTGGTGGTGGGTGCCTTTGCTGCTGGGTGTCCTTGCTGCTGGGTGCCATCGGTCATATTGCAGCAATAATCCCGGAACAAGCACCACACTCTATGATCACTATGCACTGCTTTTTTTTCTTGCGTGTCGTTATGACATTCCCTGAGACACTTGCTGGTCCGGCCCTTGTACACCCTGACGTGTCTCCCGTGTCCTTCATTGTTCCTCTTATATCACTCCACCAGTGCTGATGGTCACGCCACGGTGAGCCTGCTGTGTGTGTGTGTGTGTGTGTGTGTGTGTGTGTGTGTGTGTGTGTGTGTGTGTGTGTACTCACCTATATGTACTCACCTATATGTGCTTGCAGGATCGAGCATTGACTCTTGGATCCCGCCTTTCGAGCATCGGTTGTTTACAGCAATGACTCCTGTCCCATTTCCCTATCATACCTGGTTTTAAAATTATGAATAGTATTTGCTTCCACAACCTGTTCCTGAAGTGCATTCCATTTCCCCACTACTCTCACGCTAAAAGAAAACTTCCTTACATCTCTGTGACTCATCTGAGTTTCAAGCTTCCATCCATGTCCTCTCGTTCTGTTACTATTCCGTGTGAACATTTCGTCTATGTCCACTCTGTCAATTCCTCTGAGTATCTTATACGTTCCTATCATGTCCCCCCTCTCCCTTCTTCTTTCTAGTGTCGTAAGGCACAGTTCCCTCAGGCGCTCTTCATACCCCATCCCTCGTAGCTCTGGGACGAGTCTCGTTGCAAACCTCTGAACCTTTTCCAGTTTCATTATATGCTTCTTCAGATGGGGACTCCATGATGAGGCGGCATACTCTAAGACTGGCCTTACGTAGGCAGTGTAAAGCGCCCTAAATGCCTCCTTACTTAGGTTTCTGAATGATGTTCTAACTTTTGCCAGTGTAGAGTACGCTGCTGTCGTTATCCTATTAATATGTGCCTCAGGAGATAGATTAGGTGTTACGTCCACCCCCAGGTCTCTTTCACGCATCGTTACAGGTAGGCTGTTCCCCTTCATTGTGTACTGTCCCTTTGGTCTCCTATCTCCTAGTCCCATTTCCATAACTTTACATTTGCTCGTGTTGAATTCTAGTAGCCATTTCTCTGACCATCTCTGCAATCTGTTCAGGTCCTCTTGGAGGATCCTGCAATCCTCATCTGTCACAACTCTTCTCATCAACTTTGCATCATCCGCAAACATCGACATGTAGGACTCTACGCCTGTAAACATGTCGTTAACATATACAAGAAATAGAATTGGTCCCAGCACCGATCCTTGTGGTACTCCACTTGTTACTGTTCGCCAGTCCGACTTCTCGCCCCTTACCGTAACTCTTTGGCTCCTTCCTGTTAGGTAGTTCCTTATCCATTCTAGGACCTTTCCCCCCACCCCCGCCTGCCTCTCGAGCTTGAACAGCAGTCTCATGTGCGGTACTGTATCAAAGGCTTTTTGGCAGTCCAGAAATATGCAGTCTGCCCAACCATCTCTGTCCTGTCTTATCCTCGTTATTTTATCATAGAATTCCAGAAGGTTTGTTAGGCACGATTTCCCTGTCCAGAACCCATGCTGATGTTTGTTCACAAACCTAATGTTCTCCAGGTGTGCAACCAGTCGTAGCCTAATTATTCTTTCCAGTATTTTACAGGGGATGCTTGTCAGTGATACAGGTCTGTAGTTAAGTGCCTCCTCCCTATCTCCTTTCTTGAAGATCGGCACGACATTTGCCTTCTTCCAGCAACTGGGCAATTCTCCTGACATAAGTGACTCATTAAAGATCATTGCCAGAGGCACGCTGAGGGCCTGTGCTGCTTCTTTTAGTATCCACGGTGATACTTTGTCTGGTCCAACTGCTTTAGTTGCATCTAGAGTTGTCAACTGTTTCATTACCTCCTCTGCTGTCACCTCTATATCTGATAGTCTTTCATCTAGGGTAACCCCTTCCAACAATGGGAGCTGCTCAGGCTCGGTAGTGAACACTCCATGGAAACTGGCATTCAGTGCCTCGCAGATTTCCTTGTCACTTTCAGTATATGCCCCCTCTGTCTTCCTTAGTCTTGTCACTTGGTCGTTCACCGACATTTTTCTTCTTATATGACTGTGTAGTAACTTAGGTTGTTTTTTCGCTTTGATTGCAATATCGTTCTCATAGTCCCTTTCCGATGTTCGTCTTATGTTAATGTAGTCGTTCCTAGCTCTGTTGTATCTGCTTCTGTTGTCCTCTGTTCTTTGTCTTCTGTACTTCCTCCACTCCCGCCTGCTGGCCATTTTTGCTTCCTGACACTGTCTATTAAACCATGGGTTATTATATTCCTTCTTATTTTTTCCCTTTACCGTTGGTATAAATCTCTCTTCGGCCTCCTGGCATTTCTGTATGACTAGGTCCATCATATCTTGGACTGTTTTTCCTCTAATTTCTTCCTCCCACTGCACTTCACCCAGATAGTCCCTTATCCTCATATAGTCCCCTTTCCTGTAGTCAGCTCTCCTTTCCCAGATCTCTTGTCCCATGGTCATAATTTTGAATTCCATCATGTAGTCAAAGACTAGGACACAATGGTCACTGGCCCCTAGAGGTATTTCATGCTCTAAATTCTCGATATCTTCTACGTTCTGGGTGAAAATCAGGTCTAATAGGCTCGGTGCATCTCCTCCTCTTTCCCTTGTGTCTTCCTTCACATGTTGTGTCAGGAAATTCCTGTCTATAACATCTACTAATTTTGCTCCCCACGTTTCATCCCCTCCATGGGGATTCCTTGATTCCCAATTTATCTCTCCATGATTTAGGTCCCCCATGATCAGCAGCTTCGCTCTCATTCTGTGGGCTAGTGTTGCTGCCTTCTGCAGTTCATCTATACATGCTTTGTTGTTGTCATCATACTCCTGCCTGGGTCTTCTACTGTTTGGTGGGGGATTGTAGATTACCATGATCACAATCTTCCTCCCATCTACTGTCAGAGTTCCATGTATGAAGCTTGTGCACTCATTGGTAACTCGATTTCCCAGGTCTTCAAACTTCCATTTCCGCTTTATTAGGAGTGCTACTCCCCCTCCCTGTCTCTGTGTCCTCTCTTTTCGTATCACCTGGTACCCTTCAGGAAAGATTGCATCTGAGATCATGTCATTAATTTTAGTTTCCACAATTGCAACTATGTCAGGATCTGCTTCACTCACTCTTTCTTTTATCTCTTCTGCTTTATTAGATACCCCATCAGCATTGGTGTACCAAACCTTGAGATTCTTCATGGAAACTCTTGTACCAGAGTTCTCCCTTTCTCTGGGGGTCTGGGGGGATCTGGGGGATGTCTGGGGGGTGACTGGGGGCAGAGGGGATCTGGGGGATCTGGGGGGTGTCTGGGGGATGACTGGGGGCGGGGAGGGTCCGGGGGATGTCCGGGGGGATCCAGGGGGTGTCTGGGGGGGTCCGGGGGGTGTATGGGGGGTGAAAGAGTTCAGGAGGGGTGCTTGGGGGGCTACTGGGGGCTGGGCTTCTAGGAAGGTAGGTAGGAGGGTCTGGGGTAGGGCCTGGGTAGGTAGGTCTGGAGTAGGAAGGGCATACTGGGTCTGAAGATTAGGGAGGGCATAGAGGGGTTGGGAGATGGCGTAAGGTTGGGAGACAGATAGAGGTTGAGAGGTTGGGAGGGGGATGGATAGAGGGGGTGGGGGGGACCTCCCACCTCCCTCGCAAGGGTGGGGGGTCACATGGAAGGAGAGGGGATGAGGAGGGGTGAGGGCAGGGCAGGCTTTGGGTGTTGAGGGGATGAGGTCTGGGTGGGTTCTTGGGGTTGAGGGGATGAGGTCTGGATGGGATTTGGGGGTTGAGGGGATGAGAGCTGGGTGGGTTTTTGGGGGTTGAGGGGACGAGGGCTGGACGGGTTTTGGGGGTTGAGGTGATGAGGGGGTCCTTGGAATGTGGGATGAATTTGACTCCAGTGGGGTCAGAGGGGTCAAGGGATGTGCTGGGGAGATAAGCAGGGGCGGCTGATTTGGGAAAGGGGTGACCTGAGAAGCACGTGTGAGCTGGTTAGCATGGGGTGGATTAGCACTGGGGTGTGTAGCTGCGCTCAAATGGGAAGAGTCGTATTGTTGTTTGCTTGCTCTGTGGGCAATCTGTTCCTCCTTCGTCATGAATTTGTCAATAAATACGTTGTAGTAATTTTTGCTACCTCTGAGTAGGTGTTTGTGATGCAGTATGTAATCTAGTATGTGTAATCTAGTAAGTGCAGTATGTGATGCAGCAGTATGTGTGTGTGTGTGTGTGTGTGTGTGTGCGCCTGTGTGCCTGTGTGTGTGTGTGTGTGTGTGTGTGTGTGTGTGTGTGTGTGTGTGTGTGTGTGTGTGTGTGTGTGTGTGTGTGTGTTTGTGTGTGTGTGTGTGTGTACTCACCTAATTGTACTCACCTAATTGTGCTTGCGGGGGTTGAGCTTTGGCTCTTTGGTCCCGCCTCTCAACTGTCAATCATCTTGTGTACAGATTCCTGAGTCTACTGGGCTCTATCATATCTACATTTTAAACTGTGTATGGAGTCAGCCTCCACCACATCACTGCCTAATGCATTCCATTTACTAACTACTCTGACACTGAAAAAGTTCTTTCTAATGTCTCTGTGGCTCATTTGGGTACTCAGCTTCCACCTGTGTCCCCTTTTTCGCGTCCCTCCAGTGTTGAATAGTTCATCCTTGTTTACCCGGTCGACTCCCGTGAGGATTTTGTAGGTTGTGATCATGTCCCCCCTTACTCTTTTGTCTTCAAGTGTCGTAAGGTGCATTTCCCGCAGCCTTTCCTCATAACTCATGCCTCTTAGTTCTGGGACTAGTCTAGTAGTATACCTTTGGACTTTTTCCAGCTTCGTCCTGTGCTTGACAAGGTACGGGCTCCATGCTGGGGCCGCATACTCCAGGATTGGTCTTACATATGTTGTGTACAAGATTCTGAATGATTCCTTACACAGGTTCCTGAACGCAGTTCTGATGTTAGCCAGCCTCGCATATGCCGCAGATGTTATTCTCTTTATGTGGGCTTCAGGAGACAGGTTTGGTGTGATATCAACTCCTAGATCTTTCTCTCTGTTTCATTTAGTACTTCATCTCCTATTCTGTATCCTGTGTCTGGCCTCCTGTTTCCACTGCTTAGTTTCATTACTTTGCATTTACTCGGGTTGAACTTCAACAGCTATTTGTTGGACCATTCACTCAGTCTATCTAGGTCATCTTGTAGCCTCCTACTATCATCCTCTGTTTCAATCCTCCTCATAATTTTTGCATCGTCGGCAAACATTGAGAGTAACGAATCTATACCCTCTGGGAGATCATTTACATATACCAGAAACAGTATAGGTCCAAGGACTGACCCCTGCAGGACTCCACTTGTAACGTCTCGCCAATCTGAGACCTCACCCCTCACACAGACTCGTTGTCTCCTGTTGCTTAGGTACTCCTCTATCCACCGGAGTACCTTCCCTTTCACTCCAGCCTGCGTCTCCGACTTCCGCACTAGCCTCTTGTGTGGCACTGTATCAAAGCCTTTCTGACAATCCAAAATATGCAGTCTGCCCACCCTTCTCTTTCTTGCCTTATTTTTGTTGCCTGGTCGTAGAATTCAAGTAACCCCATGAGGCAGGACCTGCCATCCCTGAACCCATGTTGATGCTGTGTTACAAAGTTCCTTCGCTCCAGATGCTCCACTATTTTTTTCGCACAATCTTCTCCATCAGCTTGCATGGTATGCAGGTTAGGGACACAGGCCTGTAGTTCAGTGCCTCCTGTCTATCCCTTTCTTGTATATCAGGACTACGTTAGCTGCTTTCCAAATATCTGGCAGTTCCCCTGTTGCCAGTGATTTGTTATACACTATGGAGAGTGGTAGGCACAGTTCTCTTGCTCCTTTCTTTAGATCTCAAGGGGAGATTCCATCTGGGCCTATAGCCTTTGTCACATCCAATTCTAGTAAACACTTCCTTACTTCCCCGCTGGTAATCTCAAACTCTTCCAGTGGTTCCTGGTTAGCTATTCCCTCTGTTATCTCTGGGATTTCTCCTTGCTCTAAGGTGAAGACCTCTTAGAATTTCTTATTCAGTTCCTCACACACTTCCTTGTCGTTTGTAGTGAAGCCTTCTGCCCCTATCCTTAATTTCATAACCTGTTCCTTTACTGTTGTTTTTCTCCTGATGTGGCTATGCAGCAATTTAGGCTGAGTCTTTGCCTTGCTTGCGATGTCATTTTCGTATTGTCTTTCTGCCTCTCTTCTCATCCTGACATATTCATTCCTGTCATTCTGGTATCTTTCTCTGCTCTCCAGTGTCCTGTTATTCCTATAGTTTCTCCATGCCCTTTTACATTGTTGCTTAGCTAGCCTACATCTCTGATTAAACCATGAGTTTCTCATCTTCATTTCACTGTTTTTCTTTTGGACTGGGACAAACTTGTTTGCTGCGTCCTTGCATTTGTGCGTGATGTAGTCCGTCATATCTTGGGCCGTCTTTTCCCTGAGCTCTGTTCCCCGTGCTATATCTGCTAGGCATTTTCTTATCTCCTCATAATTTCCCTTTCGGTATGCTAACCTTTTGGTTTCGGTATCCCTCCTCGAGTTCAATAACCCTTCTTCAATCAGATACTCAAACACCAATACACTGTGGTCGCTCATTCCTACTGGGGCCTCAAAACTGATTTATCTTATGTCAGAGTTGTTCAGGGTGAAAACTAGGTCGAGTCTCGCTAGTTCGTCATTTCCTCTCATCCTTGTGAGTTCTCTGACATGCTGGGTTAAGAAGTTTCTAGTCACCACCTCCAGTAGTTTGGCTCTCCACGTATCCTCGCCTCCATGCGGTTCCTTGTTCTCCCAATCAATCCTGCCGTGATTGAAGTCCCCCATGATGAGCAGGTGGGATCTATTTCTATTGGCAGAAGAGGCTGCCCTCTCAATTATAGTGTTAACTGCCATGTTGTTGCTTTCGTACTCTTGACTGGGTCTTCTGTCATTTGGTGGAGGGTTGTATATTACTGCTACTACTATTCTTGGTCCTCCCATTGTCATGGTGCCTGCTATGTAGTCTCTGAAACCCTCACAGCCCGGTATAGCCATCTCCTTAAAATTCCATTCCTTTCTCATGAGTAGGGCCACTCCGCCTCCTCCCCTACCTTCCCTCTCTTTCCTTATTATTGTGTACTCCTGGGGAAACACGGCATTCGTGTGTGTGTGTGTGTGTGTGTGTGTGTGTGTGTGTGTGTGTGTGTGTGTGTGTGTGTGTGTGTGTGTGTGTGTGTGTGTGTGTGTGTGTGTGTGTGTGGGTGAGTGCGTTTGTCTGTGTGTCTGTGTGTCTGTCTGTACTTAGCTAAATGTGCTTGCGGGTGTTGAGCTTTAGCTCTTTGGTCCCACTTCTCAACTGTCAATCAACTGGTGTACAGATTCCTGAGCCTACTGGGCTCTATCATATCTACACTTGAAACTGTGTATGGAATCAGCCTCCACCACATCACTGCCTAATGCATTCCATTTGTTAACTACTCTGACACTGAACAAATTATTTCTAATGTCCCTGTGGCTAATTTGAGAACTCAGTTTCCGTCTTCCAATGTTCGTGTTGTTCCCATGAAAATAGTTTGTCTTTGTCCCTGACAATTGCTCTCATAATTTGGAAGTGATAATCATGTCTTCTCCTAACCCTCTGTCTCCCAGGGACGTGAGCTTTCGTTCCCGTAGCCTTTCATATTTATTAACACTTTCTGGGATTTGTCTGGTGGCATACCTCAGAATCTTCTCCTACTTTGTCTTGTGTTTAACTAGGTATAGACTCCAAAGCTGGAGCTGCATACTCTAAGGTTGGTTTGACATAAGTGATATATAATGTCCTGAATGATTCCTTACACAAGTTTCTAAAGGCAGTTCTTATGTTGGCCAATGTAACTTAGGCCACTGACGATATCCTTTTGATGTGGGCTTCCGGGGACAGGTTCAGTGTGATATCAACCTTCAGATCTTTCTTTGTAATGGATTATCCCATAAGGATAATCCCATGGAACCGCCTACCAGCCGAAGCTGTAAATGACAAAAAAATTATGCAGTTTAAGGTCCATCTTGATAAAATCATCAGGAAATATGGCAGGAGACTTGACAAGCCGCAGAATTCCTGTCCTAGTAAAAGCCACTAGAGAGGTGGAGGCTTTCAAATAAGTTCTAGTAAATCTATGAAATCGATTTATAATACATAGTTATTGTTTTTTAAGCCAGGAGATATAATCGGCATAATCACCCTTGCAACTATACATAATACCGCATCATCAACTACACAGTATACATAATAGTGTATTATGACCACTGCAGTGGACTAGATGCTCTTCACTCCAGGTAATGTTATGCACACATTTATTAAAGGAGTTTCCTTTTGATTGTTGCGCTAAACTAGAAAAAATCTGTTCATGGTGACAACTATTATAGAAGTCATCTATTTCTAGACTAATAAATACTGATTATTATTCTTTTGTTAATTTATTACTTTTTTAATATTATTCTATCTATTTTTTTGGTTGGAAAGTTTTACTTACAGTCGACTGTCGCTAAGTGTCCCCTGTCGACTGTCGTTAAGCACCCCTGTCGACTGTCATTAAGCGCCCCTGTCGACTGTCATTAAACACCCCTGTCGACTGTCATTAAGCGCCCCTGTCGACTGTCATTAAACACCCCTGTCGACTGTCATTAAGCGCCCCTGTCGACTGTCATTAAACACCCCTGTCGACTGTCATTAAACACCCCTGTCGACTGTCATTAAGCGCCCCTGTCGACTGTCATTAAACACCCCTGTCGACTGTCATTAAGCGCCCCTGTCGACTGTCATTAAACACCCCTGTCGACTGTCATTAAGCGCCCCTGTCGACTGTCATTAAACACCCCTGTCGACTGTCATTAAGCGCCCCTGTCGACTGTCATTAAACACCCCTGTCGACTGTCATTAAACACCCCTGTCGACTGTCATTAAGCGCCCCTGTCGACTGTCATTAAACACCCCTGTCGACTGTCATTAAGCGCCCCTGTCGACTGTCATTAAACACCCCTGTCGACTGTCATTAAGCGCCCCTGTCGACTGTCATTAAACACCCCTGTCGACTGTCATTAAGCGTCCCTGTCGTTTGTCATTAAGCGTTCCTGCCGACTGTCATTAAGCGCCCCTGTCGACTGTCATTAAGCGCCGCTGTTGAATGTCATTAAGCGTCACTGTCGATTGTCATTAAGCGTTCCTGTTGACTGTCATTAAGCATCCCTGTTTACAGTCATTAAGCGTCCCTGTTGACTGTAATTAAGCGCCCCTGTTGACTGGCTTTAGGCGCCCCTGTTGACTGTCGTTAAGCGTCTCTGTCGACTGTCATTAAGCTTCCCTGTCGACTGTCGCTAAGCGTCCCTGCTGACTGTTATAAGGCGCCATTTTCGAATGTTGCTAAGCGTCCCTGTCAACTGTCAATAAGCGTCCCAGTCAACTTTCATTAAGCGCCCCTGTTGACTGTAAATAAGCGTTCCTGTCGACTGTCAATAAGCGTCCTTGTTGACTGCCATTAAGAGCCGTTGTCAATTGTTACTAAGCGCTCTTGTTAATTCTAATAAAGCATCCCTGTTGACTGCCATTAAACGTTACTGTCGACTGTTATTAAGTGTACCTGTTGACTGTCATTAGGCGCCCCCTATCAACTGTTATTAAGCTCCCTGTCAACTGTAATAAGCGGCCCTGTCAACTGTCATTAAGCGCCTCTGTCGACTGTCATTAAGCGCCCCCTGTTGACTGTCATTAAGCGTTCCTGTTGAATGTCATTAAGTGACCGTGTCGATTGTCATTAAGCGTTCCTGTTGACTGTTAATAAGCGTCCCTGTCGACAGTCATTAAGCGCCCCTGTCGACTGTCATTTAACGTCGCTGTCGTCTGTCATTAAGCGCATCTGTCGACTGGCAATAAGCGTCCCTGTCGACTGTCATTAAGCACCACTGTCGACTGTCATTAAGCGCCACTGTCGACTGTCATTAAGCGCCTCTGTTGAATATCATTAAGCGTCCCTGTTTACTGTCATTAAGCGTTGCTATTGACTGTGATTAAGCGCCCCTGTCAAATGTCATTAAACGCCCCAATTGACTGTCAATAAGCGCCCCTGTCAACTGTCATTATGCGTCCCTGTCGACTCTCATTAAGCGTTCCTGTCGACTGTCATTAAGCGCCCCTGTAGACTGTCACTAGGAGTCCCTGTAGACTGTCATTAAGCGACCATGTCGACTGTCAATAAGCACCCCTGTCGACTGTCATTAAGCGCCCTTGTCAACTGTCATTAAGCACCCTTGTCGACTCTCATTAAGCGCCCGCTGTTGACTGTCATTAAGCGTCCCTGTCGACTGTCATTAAGCGCCCGCTGTTGACTGGAATTAATCGTCCCTGTCGACTGTCATTAAGCGCCCCTGTTGAATGTAATTAAACGTTCCTGTTGCCTATTATTAGGCATCCCTGTTTAATGTCATTAAGTACCCATATTGACTGTCATTGGGCGTCCGTGTCGATTTTCATTAAGCGTTCTTGTTGACTGTCAATAAACGCCCCGGTCAAATGGCAACAAACGCCCCTGTTGACTGTCATTAAGCACCTCTGTCGACTCTCAATAGGCGCCCTATGTTGACTGTCATTAAGCGTCCCAGTCGACTGTAATTAAGCGCCACTGTCGACTGTATTTAAGCGCCCCAGTTGAATATTAAAAAACGTCCCTGTTTAATGTCATTAAGCGGTCCTGTTGACTGTCATTAAGCATTCCTGTTGACTGTCATTAAGCATCATTGTTCACTGTCATTTAGCGTCCCTGTTGACTGTCATTAAGCGCCACTATCAAATGTCATTAAACGCCCCTGTTGACTCTCAATAGGAGTCCCTGTCGACTGTTATTAAGCGATCCTTTCGACTGTCATTAAGCGTCCCTGTCGACTGTCATTAAGCGTTCCTGTTGACTATCATTAAGCATCCCTGTTTGCTGTCATTAAGCGTCCCTGTTGACTGTAATTAAGCGCCCCTTTTGACTGTCCTTAAGCGCCCCTGTTGACTGTCTTTAAGCTCCCCCTGTTGATTGTCGTTAAGCGTCCCTCTCGACTGTCAATAAGGGTCCCGGTCGACTGTCATTAAGCTTCCCTGTCGACTGTCGCTAAGCATCCTTGCTGACTGTTATTAAGTGCCTTTTTCGACTGTTGCTAAGCGTCCCTGTCAACTGTCATTATGCGCTGGTGTTGACTGTAATTAGGCGTTCCTGTCGACTGTCAATATACGTCCCTTTTGACTGTCATTAAGAGCTCATGTCAATTATTATTAAACGCTCCTGTTAATTCTAATTAAGCATCCCTGTTGACTGTCATTAAGCCTTACTGTCGACTGTCATTAAGCGCCCATGTCTACTATCATTAAGCTCCTCTTTCGACTTTAATTAAGCTCCCCTTGGTGACTGTCATTAATTAAGCATCCCTGTCAACTGTCATTAAGCGCCTCGGTCGATTGGCATTAAGCGTCTCTGTTGACAGTCATTAAGCTCCACTGTCGACTGTCATTAAGCGCTTCTGTTGATTGTCATTAAGCACCCCTTTCGACTGTCAATAAGAGTCCCTGTCGACTGTCATTAAGGTGCCCCTGTAGACTGTCAATAGGAGTCCCTGTCGACTGTCATTAAGCGTCCATGTCGACTGTCAATAGGCGCCCGTGTCGACGGTCATTAAGCACCCCTGTTGACTGTTACTTCGCGCTCCTGTTGACTGTTATTAAACGTCACTGTTGACTGTCATTAAGCGTCCCTGTCGACTGTCATTAAGCGTCCTTTTCGACTGTCATTAAGCGTCCCTGTTGACTGTCATTAAGCGCCTCTGTCGACTGTCATTAAGCGCCCTTGTCGACTGTCATTAAGTAGCCTTGTCGACTGTCATTAAGCGCCTCTGTCGACTGTAATTAAGCGCCCCTGTTGACGGTCATTAAGCGTCCCTGTTGACTGTTATTAAGTGCCTCCGACGACTGGCATTAAGCGTCCCTGTCGACTGTAATTAAGCGTCACAGTTGAACGTCATTAAGCGCCCATGTTTACTGTCATTAGGCGACAGTGTCAATTGTCATTAGGCGTTCCTGTTGACTGTCATTATGCGCCCTTGTCAAATGTTATTAAACTCCCTTGTTGGCTGTCAATATGCGTCCCTGTCGACTGTCAGGGGCCCTTTTGTTCCAAAAATGCTATAAATGAAAACTCGTTCGATTTCAATTAAACTTTTTTGGCAAGTTTCTTATGAAAAGTGTTTCATCTGGTCCAAGTTTCAGGATCGTAGCATAAATAGGAAAGGAGAAAAAAAATATTGTAGTAGGTGTGAAAATTATGCCAAAATGGTCAAAATCGATTATCAAACAAAAGTTTCAACTGAAATCATAGCTATGACTCTTTGCTATCACAATAGCATATATTAAACTAATATTATAATTAGTTTAATTGGACAAAAATTAAATTAAAAATAAATTGATTTTGTTTTTTTAATTTTTTTCCTTTTTTTTCGGACGATTTGCATAAAACCTATACACCTGACTGCACGTAAGCCTATCTGTAAGGATGCTAATTTTGGAGAAATTAGGTTGATGTCAACCTCAGCCACAGATTTTAGAACCTTGGACTTTATTATTTTTATTTTTTTCAATTGACATAAACGTTTTCAAAACTTTTTAATTTTGTATTCATTTCACATGAAACTTACACAGTATATGTGGAGAGCATGTCTCTACATTTGGCACACAGCTTTTTTTTCTAAGTTCATTTATTGATTTTATAATAGCAATAAACATGCCATATTTGCATAATTTTTTGGAGAACTTTGAACATTTGTATTAGGAAAACTAAAGACGTTTTGGAAATTCTAAAACATGCAATCCTTTATTATATGCTAATGTGTCAGAAAAGTTTCACAGAATAATTATATCTGAAACGTGTGTTCGGAAGTGTAGACTTGAAAATGTGTAAAAAACGTTGAAAAAAAATCTCCCTTTCTATTCACGCTGCAGTACTGAAACCTGGGACAATTTCAGCACTTTTCATATACAACTAGTCAAATAATATTGGTTGACATTGAACAACTTTTCCAAAACTGTTCTATCGGCCCCTTAAGCGCCCCTGTCGACTATCAATAAGTGCCTCTGTCGACTGTCAATAAGAGTCCCCTGTTGACTCTCATTAACAGACCCTGTCGACTGTCATTAAGCGTCGCTGACGACTCTCATTAAGCGTTCCTATCGACTGTCATTAAGCACCCCTGTCAACTGTTAATAAGAGTCCTTGTTGACTGTCATTAAGTTTTCTTGTAGACTGTTAATAGGAGTCACTGTCGACTGTCATTAAGCGTCCATGTCGACTGTCAATAAGCGCCCCTGTCGACTGTCATTAGGCGCCCTTGCAGACAATCTCTAAGCACCCCTGTTGACTGTTATTACGCGCCCCTGTTGACTGTTATTAAACGTCACTGTTGACTGTCATTAAGCGTCCCTGTCGACTGTGATTAAGCTTCCCTGTCGACTGTCATTAAGCTTCCCTGTCGACTGTCGCTAAACGTCCCTGTTGACTGTTATTAAGCGCCTCTTTCGACTATTGCTAAGCGTCCCTGTTGACTGTCATTAAGCGCCCCTGTTTACTGTAATTAAGCGTTCCTGTCGACTTTCAATAAGCGTCCCCTGTTGACTGTCATTAAGAGCCCCTGTC
Organism: Procambarus clarkii; assembly: GCF_040958095.1. Taxonomy (NCBI): domain Eukaryota; kingdom Metazoa; phylum Arthropoda; class Malacostraca; order Decapoda; family Cambaridae; genus Procambarus; species Procambarus clarkii. The sequence goes on along the minus strand of NC_091178.1, from coordinate 30,386,142 downwards.
AAATGTTATTAAGCGCTCCTGTTAATTCTAATTAACCATCCCTGTTGACTGTCATTGTTACTGTCGACTGTCATTAAGCGAACCTGTTTACTGTCATTAGGCGCCCCCTATCCTCTGTTATTAAGCTCCCCTGTCAACTGTAATTAAGCGTCCCAGTTGACTGTTATTAAGCGCCACTGTCGACTGTCATTAAGCGCCTCTGTTGAATGTCATTAAGCGCCTCTGTTGACTGTCATTAAGCGCCCATGTTTACAGTCATTAGGCGACCGTGTCGACTGTCATTAAGCGTTCCTGTTGGCTGTCATTAAGCGTCCGTGTTGATTGTCATTAAGCGCACATTTCAAATGTCATTAAACTCCCTTGTTGACTGTCAATAAGCGTCCCTGTCGACTGTCATTAAGCGACCCTCTCGACTGTCATTTTGCGTCCATGTCGACTCTCATTAAGCGTTCCTTTCGACTGTCATTAAGCACCCCTGTCGACTGTCAATTAGAGTCCCTGTCGACTGTCATTAGGCGTTCCTGTCGACTGTCATTAAGTGCCCCTGTCGATTGTTATTAAGCGTTCCTGTTGACCGTCATTAAGCGTCCCCGTTTACTGTCATTAAGCGTCCCTGTTGACTGTCATTAAGCGCCCCTGTTGACTGCCATTAAGCGCCCCTTTTGACTGTCGCTAAACGTCCCAGTTGACTGTTTTTAAGCGCCTCATTCGACTATTGCTATGCGTCCCTGTCAACTTTCATTAAGCGCCCCTGTTGACTGTAATTAAGCGTTCCTGTCGACTGTCAATAAGCGTCCCTGTTGACTGTCATTAAGAACTCCTGTCAATTGTTATTAAGCGCTCCTGTTAATTCTAATTAAGCATCCCTGTTGACTGTCAATAAGCGTTACTGTTGACTGTCATTAGGCGTACCTGTTGACTGTCATTAGCCGTCACTCAGAATGTTCTTCTGACGTCTGATCACTCAGAATGCTCTCCTGATGTCTGATCACTCAGAATGCTCTCCTGACGTCTGATTACTCAGAATGTTCTCCTGGCGTCTGATCACTCAGGATGTTCTCCTGACGTCTGATCACTCAGAATGTTCTCTTGACGTCTGATCACTCAGAATGTTCTCCTGACGTCTGATCACTCAGAATGTTCTCCTGACGTCTGACCACTCAGAATGTTCTCCTGACGTCTGATCACTCAGAGTGTTCTCTTGACGTCTGATCACTCAGAATGTTCTCCTGACGTCTGATCACTCAGAGTGTTCTCTTGACGTCTGATCACTCAGAATGTTCTCCTGACGTTTGATCACTAAGAATGTTCTCCTGACGTCTGATCACTAAGAATGTTCTCCTGACGTCTGATCACTCAGAATGTTCTCCTGACGTTTGATCACTCAGAATGTTCTCCTGACGTCTGATCACTCAAAATGTTTTGTTGACGTCTGATCACTAAGAATGTTCTCCTGACCTCTGATCACTAGGGATGTTCTCCTGACGTCTGATCACTCAGAATGTTCTCCTGACGTCTGATCACTAAGAATGTTCTCCTGACGTCTGATCACTAAGAAAGTTCTCCTGACGTCTGATCACTCAGAATGTTCTCCTGACGTCTGATCACTAAGAATGTTCTCCTGACGTCTGATCACTAAGAATGTTCTCCTGACGTCTGATCACTAAGAAAGTTCTCCTGACGTCTGATCACTCAGAATGTTCTCCTGACGTCTGATCACTAAGAATGTTCTCCTGACGTCTGATCACTAAGAATGTTCTCCTGACGTCTGATTAGTGTAAACTGCTGCTTGCATAACTTTAAGAAATATCTTCACCATAATTAAAAATATTGTTTTGATTTCAAGATCGTTTCACTGGAAGTGTTTGTAGGCCATTTCCCGGTACAAGTTAAATGATGAGGACGAATAACTGTATAAGTTAAATGATGAGGACGAATTACTGGTATAAGTTAAATGATGACGACGAATTACTGTATAAGTTAAATGATGAGGACGAATTACTGTATAAGTTAAATGATGAGGACGAATTACTGGTATAAGTTAAATGATGACGACGAATCACTGTATAAGATAAATGATGAGGACGGTTTACTGGTATTCAATGATGAGGACGATTCACTGGCATTAAATGATGAGGACGATTCACTCGTATAAGTTAGAGGAAGATGACGATTCACTGTTGCAAGTTAGAGGATGTGGACGATTCACTGTTGGCAGTTCTTTTTGAGTTCATTCTGAGCTACGAATGGAAGCAAGTCGACGAAGAACTCTGTAGGGTAAGGCAGGTCCTAGTCAACAACGGCTTCTCGAATGGTTCCGTGGAAGACATCATAAGAAGGAAAGTGAAACGCCATGCAACCTCTGAAGAGACAACTAACACAACACCTATACCCCCTATTAGACTATTTTACAGGAACTTCTTTTCCACAGCTCATAAAACGGAGGAAAGGGTCCTGAAAGATATTGTTAATAGAAACGTTATCCCTACAGACAAAAATCAGAGGATACAACTGACGATTTACTATAAAACCAGAAAAACGGCCAGCCTACTCATGAGAAACTCTCCAGACACAAAGCAGAACGCTTTAAAAGAGACCAACGTCGTCTATGCCTTCAAATGCCCTCTTGGGGACTGTAAGCTCCAAAAAACTCAGTATATAGGCAAGACAACAACATCTCTTTCTAAGCGTTTAACGATGCATAAGCAACAGGGCTCCATTAAGGAACATATAATCTCTTCCCACAACCAAACCATCGCCAGAGAAATCCTAGTAAACAACACAGAAATCATCGATAGATACAGCGACAGCAGGCTGCTTGACGTTTGCGAGGCACTACACATCAAAAAGTCAACACCAGCAATCAACAGCCAATTATTGCACAACTATATTCTACCCACCTCAAGACTCCGCTCCAATATAGAAGCATCAAGAAATATGGACCAATGAATTATCAATAATTTGATTTTTGAATTATCTCCAACAGTGAAAAGAAATGTACGAAAGATTGAGAAAATTCGTGTTAGAATTATTAATCTTACTTTTTCGGTCATATTTAATAATATATGTCTACAGGAAAGACTGCTACCAAAATATACTAATATATATATATATATATATATATATATATATATATATATATATATATATATATATATATATATATATATATATATATATATATATATATATATATATATATATATATATATATATATATATTAAATATGACCGAAAAAGTAGGAGTAATAATTTTAACACGAATTTTCTCGATCTTTCTTATGTTTCTTTTCACTGTTGATAGTAATTGAAAAATCAATTCTCCATAATTCATTTTTATTTCTAGTCTGACGCGACACTTGAGCGCGTTTCGTAAAACTTATTACATTTTCAAAGACTTTAGTTTACACACACACAACTGAACTATAACTAAATAGAGGTTAAACATCTACGATTTTTTATACCTGCATTTGGGTGAGGTGGTATGTTACAACATTTTTGGATGAGGTGAAAACAAACTTTTAACATAAGACAGAACACGAAATAATGGGTATTGAAGGTAAGAATGGAAGTAATTGCAGAGGGCCTATTGGCCAATATTTCTTGATGCTTTTATATTGGAGCGGAGTCTTGAAGTGGTTAGAATATAGTTGAGCATTAATTGGCTGTTGATGACTTCTTGATGTGTAGTGCCTCACAGATGTCAAGCCGCCTGCTATCGCTGTATCTATCGACGATTTTTATGCTGTTTGCTAAGATTTCTCTGGTTATGGTTTGTTTGTGGGAAGAGATTATATGTTCCTTAATGGAGCCCTGTTGCTTATGCATCGTTTTTAAACGCCTGGAAAGAGATGTTGTTGTCTTGCCTATATACTGAGTTTTTAGAGGCTTACAGTCCCCAAGAGGGCATTTGAAGGCATAGACGACCTTGGTCTCTTTTAAAGCGTTCTGCTCTGTGTTTTAAAGCTTTGTTGTTTTAAAGCGCTCTGCATCATCTCCCACTCTCCTGTCTTCTTGTCCTTCCCATCATTCTCCATTCCTCTGTCCCCTCGTCCCCACCATCCCCAACTCCCCTGTCCTCTCGTCCTCCCCACCATTACCCCTTCCCTTGTCCCGTTGTTTTCAGTACCATCCCCCACTCCCGTCCCCTCGTCCTCCCCACCATTCCCCACTCCTTCATCTGATGCATTCCCAAATAATCTGATGTTCCCATCAGAAAATAGGGAACATCAAATAATCTGATGTTCCCATCACTGAAATATAAGAAAAACTATTAAAAACGAAATGAAAAACAATGAAGAAATAAAAAAATAAACTATACTTATGAAATGAACGGTATGGTAAACAACAAAGCTCAATTCCAACGAAGTGTCACAAAAACATTAAATCAAAATGAAAATAATTCAAATTCTATGAAAATTCAATTTATCAATGAAATTGGAAACATTGAAATCTAATCTTATCATATATAGTAAAGCGTGAGTTGTTCTTACGTGCAACAGATGGCGCTGTTTTTCAATAATGCATGTTTCTACTGTCACAGGTGTGGCATCTATACTTATACTCACGAAATGAACGGTATGGTAAACAATACAGCTAAACTCCAACGCAATATCACACAAAATAATTAAATCAAAATGAAAATAAATAGAAATATATGAAAATTTCATTTGTCAATGCAATCGGAAAGATTGAAATGGAATCGTAACATATTTATTATAGTGTGTATGGCTATATGTATTGCCTAAAAACACACTATATATATTTAACTTATACAGTGATTCGTCCTCATCATTTAACTTATACAGTAATTCGTCCTCATCATTTAACTTATACAGTAATTCGTCCTCATCATTTAACTTATACAGTAATTCGTCCTCATCATTTAACTTATACAGTTATTCGTCCTCATCATTTAACTTATACAGTAATTCGTCCTCATCATTTAACTTATACAGTAATTCGTCCTCATCATTTAACTTATACAGTTATTCGTCCTCATCATTTAACTTGTACCGGGAAATGGCCTACAAACACTTCCAGTGAAACGATCTTGAAATCAAAACAATATTTTTAATTATGGTGAAGATATTTCTTAAAGTTATGCAACCAGCAGTTTACACTAATCAGGCGTCAGGAGAACATTCTTAGTGATCAGACGTCAGGAGAACATTCTTAGTGATCAGACGTCAGGAGAACATTCTGAGTGATCAGACGTCAGGAGAACATTCTGAGTGATCAGACGTCAGGAGAACATTCTGAGTGATCAGACGTCAGGAGAACATTCTTAGTGACCAGACGTTAGGAGAACATTCTTAGTGATCAGACGTCAGGAGAACATTCTGAGTGATCAGAGGACAGGAGAACATTCTGAGTGATCAGACGTCAGGAGAACATTCTTAGTGATCAGACGTCAGGAGAACATTCTTAGTGATCAGACGTCAGGAGAACATCCTGAGTGATCAGACGTCAAAAGAACATTCTTAGTGATCAGACGTCAGGAGAACATTCTGAATGCTCAGACGTCAGGAGAACATTCTGAGTGATCAGACGTCAGGAGAACATTCATAGTGATCAGACGTCAGGAGAACATTCTTAGTGATCAGACGTCAGGAGAACATTCTTAGTGATCAGACGACAGGAGAACATTCTTAGTGATCAGACTTCAGGAGAACATTCTTAGTGATCAGACTTCAGGAGAACATTCTTAGTGATCAGACGTCAGGAGAACATTCTTAGTGATCAGACGTCAGGAGAACATTCTTAGTGATCAGACGACAGGAGAACATTCTTTGTGATCAGACGACAGGAGAACATTCTGAGTGAAGTAATATTATTTCTAAGCTTGAAACTTCAGGAGCATGAACGACTGTTTTGTCCACAAATGGTAAAAATAATAAGGAAAGAGAGGAGAGTTTCAGTAAAGTAATATGGCGCCATTAGCGTGGGCTCCACCTGGGAATGACAACAACTTACCCTTTAAGTGGTGTCCTTTACTGAGGTCATGTTGGGGAATTATTTTGTGAGCGAAGAGACGCATTCATCCAGTTGTGTTGGCGGATTTGTATGTAAGTATGTATATATATATTTATATATACATACTTATATATATATATATATATATATATATATATATATATATATATATATATATATATATATATATATATATATATATATATATATATATATATATATATATATATATATATATATATATTATTAAATATGACCGAAAAAGTAATATTAATAATTCTAACACGAATTTTCTCAATCTTTCGTACATTTCTTTTCACTGTTGGAGGTAAATCAAAAATCAATTCTCCAAAATTCATTTTTATTTCTAGTCTGACGCGACACGAGCGCGTTTCGTAAAACTTATTACATTTTCAAAGACTTTAGTTTACAAATACACAACTGAATAGAACTTACGCATCTCCGATTTTATATCTACATTTTAGTGAGGTGGATGGGGTGAGGTGGCATTAATAGGGTATTAATTTCATCAACACAAGACAGAACACGAAACAATGGGTATTGAATAGAAGTGTATGTTGAAAGACTATTGGTCCATATTTCTTGATGCTTCTATATTGGAGCGGAGTCTTGTGGTGGGTAGAATATAGTTGTGCATTAATTGGCTGTTGATTGCTGGTGTTGACTTCTTGATGTGTAGTGCCTCGCAAACGTCAAGCCGCCTGCTATCGCTGTATCTATCGATGATTTCTGTGTTGTTTACTAGGATTTCTCTGGCGATGGTTTGGTTGTGGGAAGAGATTATATGTTCCTTAATGGAGCCCTGTTGCTTATGCATCGTTAAACGCCTAGAAAGAGATGTTGTTGTCTTGCCTATATACTGGGTTTTTTGGAGCTTACAGTCCCCAAGAGGGCATTTGAAGGCATAGACGACGTTAGTCTCTTTTAAAGCGTTCTGTTTTGTGTCTGGAGAGTTTCTCATGAGTAGGCTGGCCGTTTTTCTGGTTTTATAGTAAATCGTCAGTTGTATCCTCTGATACAACTCAGAGTTGATGTTGACTAGGCAGGTCCTAGTCAACAACGGCTTCTCCAATGGTTTCGTCGAAGACATCATAAGAAGGAAAGTGAAACGCCATGCAACCTCTGAAGAGACAACTAACACAACACCTATACCCCCTATTAGACTATTTTACAGGAACTTCTTTTCCACAGCTCATAAAAAGGAGGAAAGGGTCCTGAAAGATATTGTTAATAGAAACGTTATCCCAACAGACAAAAATCAGAGGATACAACTGACGATTTACTATAAAACCAGAAAAACGGCCAGCCTACTCATGAGAAACTCTCCAGACACAAAACAGAACGTTTTAAAAGAGACTAACGTCTTCTATGCCTTCAAATGCCCTCTTGGGGACTGTAAGCTCCAAAAAACCCAGTATATAGGCAAGACAACAACATCTCTTTTTAGGCGTTTAACGATGCATAAGCAACAGGGCTCCATTAAGGAACATATAATCTCTTCCCACAACCAAACCATCGCCAGAGAAATCCTAGTAAACAACAGAGAAATCATCGATAGATACAGCGATAGCAGGCGGCTTGACGTTTGCGAGGCACTACACATCAAGAAGTCAACACCAGCAATCAACAGCCAATTAATGCACAACTATATTCTACCCACCTCAAGACTCCGCTCCAATATAGAAGCATCAAGAAATATAGACCAATAGGCTTTCAACAAACACTTCTATTCAATACCCATTGTTTCGTGTTCTGTCTTGTGTTGATGAAATTAATACCCTATTAATGCCACCTCTTGTTCTGTCTTGTGTTGATGAAATTAATACCCTATTAATGCCACCTCACCCCATCCACCTCACTAAAATGTAGATATAAAATCGGAGATGCGTAAGTTCTATTCAGTTGTGTATTTGTAAACTAAAGTCTTTGAAAATGTAATAAGTTTTACGAAACGCGCTCGTGTCGCGTCAGACTAGAAATAAAAATGAATTTTGGAGAATTGATTTTTTATTTTCCTCCAACAGTGAAAAGAAATGTACGAAAGATTGAGAAAATTCGTGTTAGAATTATTAATCTTACTTTTTCGGTCATATTTAATAATATATGTCTACAGGAAAGACTGCTACCAAAATATACTTACATATATATATATATATATATATATATATATATATATATATATATATATATATATATATATATCTATATATATATATATATATATATATATATATATATATATATATATATATATATATATATATATATATATATATATATATGTCGTACCTAGTAGCCAGAACACAATTCTATGCCTACTATGCAAGGCCCGATTTGCCTAATAAGCCAAGTTTTCATGAATTAATTGTTTTTCGACTACCTAACCTAACTAACCTAACCTAACCTAACCTTTTCGGCTACTTAACCTAACCTAACCTAAAAAGATAGGTTAGGTTAGGTTAGGTAGGGTTGGTTAGGTTCGGTCATATATCTACGTTAATTTTAACTCCAATAAAAAAAATTGACCTCATACGTAATGAAATGGGTAGCTTTATCATTTCATAAGAAAAAAATTAGAGAAAATATATAAATTCAGGAAAATTTGGCTTATTAGGCAAATCGGGCCTTGCATAGTAGGCCGAGAAGTGCGTTCTGGCTACTAGGTACGACATATATATATATATATATAGTCACGGAAAGGAGCGGAGGTTTCCACACTGCAGTCTACACTAAGGGAACAAACATAGGAATGTGCCTCAATGCCAACAGTGACTGCCCAGACAGGTACAAGAGGAGTGTTGTTAACGCTTATGTCGACCGTGCTCTCAGCCACAGCTCAGGATGGAAGCAAGTCGATGAAGAACTCTGTAGGGTAAGGAAGGTCCTAGTTAACAACGGCTTCTCCAATGGTTTCGTTGAAGACATCATAAGAAGGAAGGTGAAACGCCATACAACCTCTGACGAGACAACTAACACAACACCTGTACCCCCTATTAGACTATTTTACAGGAACTTCTTTTCCACAGCTCATAAAACGGAGGAAAGAGTCCTGAAAGATATTGTTAATAGGAACGTTATCTCTACAGACAAAAATCCGAAGATACAATTGACCATTTACTATAAAACCAAAAAAACGGCCAACCTACTCATGAAAAATTCTCCAGACACAAAGCAGAATGCCTTAAAAGAGACCAACGTTGTCTATGCCTTCAAATGTCCACTTGGGGACTGTAAGCCCCAAAGACCTCAGTATATAGGCAAGACAACAAAATCTCTTTCCAGGCGATTAACAATGCATAAGCAACAGGGCTCCATTAAGGAACATATAATCTTTTCCCACAAGCAGACCAATACCTGAGAAGTTTTAACAAACAACACAGAAATCATCGATAGATACAGCGATAGCAGGCGGCTTGACATCTGCGAGGCACTACACATCAAAACGTCAACTCCAGCAATCAACAGCCTATTAATGCACAACTATATTCTACCCACTTCAAGACTCCTTTCCAATATAGAAGCATCAAGAGAAAGGATGGGTCAATAGGCTCTTTGCAGTTACTTCCATTCTTCGCTCTCATTTATCCAATTTATACCCCTTGAACCGTGTTCTGTCATGTGTTAGTCAAAAGTTTGTTCACCTCATCCAAAACTGTTTCAACATATCACCCCACCCAAATGCGAGTATATAAGACAATCTGTAAATCTCTGTTAAGTTTTTTTAGGTTATAGTTGTGTGTATGTGTAAACTAAAGTCTTTGAAAATGTAATACGTTATTACGAAACGCGTTCAAGCGTTGCGTCAGACTAGTAATAAAAATGAATTTTGGATAATTGATTTGTCAATTGCCATCGACAGTAAATAGAAACTTAAGAAATATAGAGAGAATACGTTTATTAATTATTAATCTTACTTTTTCGGTCATATTTAACAACACATATATATATGTATATATATATATATATATATATATATATATATATATATATATATATATATATATATATATATATATATATATATATATATATATATATATATATATATATATGTCGTATCTAGTAGCCAGAACGCACTTGTCAGCCTACTAAGCAAGGCCCGATTTGACTAATATGCCAAGTTTTCATGAAATAATTGTTTTTCAACTACCTAACCTACCTAACCTAACCTAACCTAACTTTTTCGGCTACCTAACCTAACCTAACCTATAAAGATAGATTAGGTTAGGTTAGGTAGGGTTGGTTAGGTTCGGTCATATATCTACGTTAATTTTAACTCCAATAAAAAAAAATTGACCTCATACATAATGAAATGGGTAGCTTTATAATTTCATAAGAAAAAAAATAGAGAAAATATATTAATTCAGGAAAGCTTGGCTTCTTAGGCAAATCGGGCCTTGCATAGTAGGCCGAGAAGTGCGTTCTGGCTACTAGGTACGACATATATATATATATATATATATATATATATATATATATATATATATATATATATATATATATATATATATATATATATATATATATATTACTTAACGAGTTTCGGCAGACTTAGCTCCTTCTTCCCGACTAGTGAGCAAATTGGCCTCGAAAAATGACATGGGGTAATGGCGTCTTCGGGGCAATAAACAAAGCCATGACCAAAATGTTACGACACGCTGTCTGCATATCCCGGTTTATGACCTAGGAATGGTTACACTGGCATGCTTTCCTCAACACCTTACTGTCAAGTTACTTTCACTATGAAATGAATTAGGACACAAAGTGTGAGAGAGAGAGAGAGAGAGAGAGAGAGAGAGAGAGAGAGAGAGAGAGAGAGAGAGAGAGAGAGAGAGAGAGAGAGAGAGAGAGAGAGAGAGAGAGAGAGAGAGAGAGAGAGAGAGAGAGAGAGAGAGAGAGAGAGAGAGAGAGAGAGAGAGAGAGAGAGAGACATTGTCTTAATGCTGTTAATGAATAAAGTTTATTCGCATTGATGCATTTAATAGGCTTATGAAATAAATGGGCCTCTTGGGTTAGGTTTAAAATGAGCTGAGGCAGGATTATAGCTCTTTCACGCAGTTTCACCAGGTTCCTTATATGACAGTTTTCAATGTAATAGTTTTAATGTATATCCTCATGAAATAAATGAGTTTCTAGGAGAAGGCTTCAGATGAGCTGAGGCTTTATAACTGCTCGTGCTTGTAGCTTCACTAGGTACGTCAACTGACAGCCCTTATGAACTCTAGTCTTAGATAAAAAATATATATATAATGAATCGTGTTATATCTGCAGGAACAGTATAAGAATGAAAGTTTGCTAGTTGCTTGAATAACAGCTTCATGTATCCGAGCCCAGGCTGGTATACTTAGTAACGTCTTGAAATGAGTGCAAGGAGTTTGTCTCCGTCAGGAAGCATGATAACAGTGAGAGGAGATAATCCAGAGTGGTGAGATGCTAAAAGTGACGTACATCATGGATTCGTAAGGGAAACCGATATATTTCTCATATATAACAATAATCTCATACGGAAAATAAATTTATATATTTCCTTCATTGCGGATTCAGCAAAACTGATGAGAAGGATTACAAATGCAAGAGATAACAGGGTCTCGAAGCGATAGTCTCGCTTCAAGCAGGTCGGCGTTCAGTTGAAATGGTGCCCAACCGTCAAAGTGGTTGGGCACCATTTATTCGCTCCCCGTCCCAGCCCAAATCCATATCCTGACCTCTTCCAAGTGATATATAGTCGTAATGGCTTGGCGCTTTCTCGCGATAGTTCCCCTTCGATTGTAAATTAACATTATTATATATTAGCATATTGTGCATATTTAGGCATAGGTTAGGTTACGTGTTTAGGTTCTGTAGGGAATTATTGGTGTTTGCAGTGCGTGGGTGAAGTATTTACAGAGTTGCGATCCGAACAGAGGTCGACAGCGTAGCACTGTTCGATAAATGTTCGAACGTCATCAGTTGTTAACAGTCCTTCCACAGAGCCAAATGCTCGATAATCCAGTCGCCAAATCCCCTGTTTTTAAAGAAAAAACTGTTTACACGCGATTAACAGCTGATGACGTTCGAACATGTATCGAATAGTGCATCGGTGACGCCCTCTGTTCGAATCGCTGCTCAGTAAATTTTGGTCGACTCCATTACCATCTTGAAAACAAAGCAAGATAAATAGCTAGAACAGCTAAATTAATCACTGTTAAGTTACTCCACACACTGCTTCACACCCAAGAACTCACAAATGTTTCTATCCGTTTCCCAATACACTCAAGATCTCACAAGCTGTTCAACACCTCATACACTATTTTAGAAGACAATCTGCGCCTCATTGCTGGGGTACGCAAGCATAAGAAAAATCGTGACCCTGCAGTCTTTGATGGTTCAAATTACCTCCACGTTAGGATTGAGCGACTCGTCAAGCTTCATAATATCCAGAGCAGCCGTTCTGGGACCGTCTCATCAAACACTCTTCGTACACTGTTTATCCATGTTCAGGGACCCGTGTTGGTGATCTATAGAGACTTGGATATAAGGTAATAATGATGTTTTTTTACTGGCCTAAAATATTTATGCAAGAAACTGACTATCTGTGATTATTTTCAAATGCTTTAGCTTCATATTGATTGAGATTAGATTACAACTGTGCCACTTTTCTTGGGATTTACATTGCTGGTAATAATGTATTTATATTGCCGACAAATTTCTTCGAAATTGGGTAATAATGCCGAAACAAATTGTGATATTGCTTCCACATTCCACGTTATATATTGACATAAATTCCGGAGGACATAATGAAAACTATGAACGGGGTAATGAGAATTTTCTCGTGCAAGCAAAGAATTGTTTAAATTTTCCTCATAATTTCATAATGTTTGGAAACAATATATTTTCATCCTCAGATTTTAAAAAACGCGTAACGCGTATATAGAATTTTAAAGAAAAATAATTGTTTGTTTTCGAAATTAGAATAGCTTAAATTTCGCAAAACTTTCAAAAGACAAATAAGATAAAAATTACCAAGTGTAGCATAGAGTAAGATAAAAATTAATTAAAACATTGTAAATCAGGAGGATAAGAAAGATACAACCACATTTAAATAACCTAAACAGAAAAATTCCACAAAATTCTACTCACCTTATGTGGTCAACAAGTGGTAGACTTATACTACACAACAAATCAACACAAAGACAACAAACTTACCTGTACTTACGCTATTAATAAAAATTAATGTTACTCTCAGGTCATATACCTCCTTCTCTCTCTCGCTATCTCTGTCTATCTGTCTCCTTTTTAAAACTAAGACGAGCGGGTTCATTAGGCGTGTCACTTACGTTCATAATGAAGCTGCAAAATAAGATGTATTATCCAACGTCAGTCCTAGAAACTACTTTATTTGAAGGACTAAATATTTGGGTCCATAAGAAGTAAGCTAAATTTAATTCTAAGTAGCTATCATAAAAGGAACAGGATGAGTCCACACCCAACTGTGTGCGAGAGCCTTCATATGGTTTGTTAAGTTGATTTCACATCTATCTAGGTGATCAACGAACAGGTTTTAGATGTGAGCTAGTCTAATTGGGGGGCCTCGTAGCCTGGTGGATAGCGCACAGGACTCGTAATTCTGTGGGGCGGGTTCGAATCCCGCACGAGGCAGAAACAAATGGGCAAAAGTTTCTTTCACCCTAAATGCCCCTGTTATCTAGCAGTAAATAGGTACCTGGGAGTTAGTCAGCTGTCACGGGCTGCTTCCTGGGGGTGGAGGCCTGGTCGAGGACCGAGCCGCGGGGACACTAAAAGCCCCGAAATCACCTCAAGATAGTCTAGGAGTGAATGAGCACTAATGGAGTGCTTTTCTTGAGAATGGCATTCCCCAGCATGAGCCTGTAGATGGCTGAGCGCTTTAAGTTACAGATGCCACCTTATGATTGTTTACGAAGTTGGGCCAGGTGGGGATCAAAATATTGGCCTCATGCATAACAGAAAGGTCCCTCAGCATCCGTCAGGGGCTGTCCAAGGCTCTGATGTTTTGACCAGTCTAACGAGAACGAGTCATGGCTGACACGAGACTTCACACATGGTTCTCCCCTTTGGTCACAATACTGACAAATAATGGAAGGCTGACAGTCCGAGAGAGAGAGAGAGGTGTATACACATGATGGGATAGAAATTGTGCATCATATAATGTTTTGAAACCGCTGCTCTCGAAAAGAACATGCAAAAGTCTTAACAGAAGGAATTTCGTTGCTGGCCTTGGAATTGTGTTTAATAGTTGTCTGTTGAGCTCTAAAGGGTAAGGATATCCAGCAGACTTAACCTACACAGCAGCTAGAGCCATTGTCGAATTTGATTTCTGATTTTCACACAATGACTTTGAGTCAATGTGTTTGATAGAGGTAAACCAGCTCATGCCTATGCCTATGTATAAAAAGGTTACGGATAAGTTTAAAGAAATGATTGAAAGTTTCCTGATGGTCTGTGGAGTCCTTCTCTGGGCTAACTACTCCCAGGTCCTGCTTCTCTACAGAGACTATCACTGTTTTATACGATACGGGATCAAGAACCGTCTTCAGACACCTCATCTCCTCTTCTTGGGTGCACCTGAGGACAACATCTACCTAGCAGGGTCGATGACAATTATCATGGTGGCCCTGGAAGAGCTGTTAGTCTCCTGGGGTATAACCAAAGACGCAGCGGACAGATCTGGAGGGCGTCCAGCAGCATAATTAATTCTTAAGATCATGAGCTGCTTCTGGGTCGACAATGCAGCTATGAGGACACTGTTAATAAACACTTAAACAGCAAAGAGTATACTCAAGAACTATTAACTCAGACAAGGTAAACCAAATAAGGTAATCAGTGTAAACACCTTAAGTAGCACACTGAAGGTGACAAAAGGTTGAAGGTGAGTAGGAGCTCAGAGTAGTCACTGTTAGGTAACCACATTAGGTAACACCTCCAGAGAGAGGCATCTAGGGTGAGGTCACACAGCGAGGGAGCGAGGCTAAGCCTGACCTCACCCCAGAGAGAGGCATCTAGGGTGAGGTCACACAGCGAGGGAGCGAGGCTGACCTGACCTCACCCCAGAGAGAGGCATCTAGGGTGAGGTCACACAGCGAGGGAGCGAGGCTAAGCCTGACCTCACCTCAGAGAGAGGCATCTAGGGTGAGGTCACACAGCGAGGGAGCGAGGCTAAGCCTGACCTCACCTCAGAGAGAGGCATCTAGGGTGAGGTCACACAGCGAGGGAGCGAGGCTGACCTGACCTCACCTCAGAGAGAGGCATCTAGGGTGAGGTCACACAGCGAGGGAGCGAGGCTAGGCCTGACCTCACCTCAGAGAGAGGCATCTAGGGTGAGGTCACACAGCGAGGGAGCGAGGCTAGGCCTGACCTCACCCCAGAGAGAGGCATCTAGGGTGAGGTCACACAGCGAGGGAGCGAGGCTAGGCCTGACCTCGGGCAAAAGGTCATATAGCCACAATTGTTCACTAACAAAATCACAAATCAATATATATATATATTAAAGAGAATGGCTGATCAAGGTTGGAGGCCAGACTTTTGCATGCAATCTCATGCAACTTTCCATAGTGAAATGTAATAGTATAGCAAATGTCGTCATACAATTACAAAAGGATTGTTTGGGTCGAACAGCCTTGTCCCTCCTTATGTAGGATTGTCTTCTATTGCGACCCCCAGTGACGGCTCTGTTGTCTGAAATATGTGTTTGATTGTCCGTAGGGTTTATCACCAGATATCTTTGCTGTTATTGATAAGGGATGAACACCGATATCAATAACATATATTGATTCAACTGGATAACGGGAGAGAGGGAGGGAGGTGGGATGGAGAAAGAGTGATTGGGAGAGAGGGAGGGATGAAAGGAGAGTGGCAAGAAGGCAGAATAAGATAGAGAGAGAAAGTGAGGGAAAGAGGGAACAATAATTGGAGGGTGGAGAGTGAATGGGAGGGAGAATGAAAGGAAGGGAGGGAAAGGGGAGAATAGGAAAGAGGGAGGGAAGGATAATGTGAAGGAGGAAGGGAGGGAGGGAGGGAAAGGAAGGGATAACTCAGGGGACAGAGGAAAGGAGGAGGTAGGAAGAGAGAACTTGAGAATGAGAGAGAGAGGGAGGGATTATGGGGAGTGAGAGGGTTAACATGGAGAATGGGTGCGAGGGGTGGGGACAGACAAAGACGAGAGCACTGCCAGGTACTCCAGCAATTTACTATAGAGAATGTCTGTCCATTTGTTTATCTGTCAAAGGTTAGACGCCAAACACAACTTTGCATGGTGACTGGTAATTTTACGAAGATTATTATAGCCTTATAGAGCCATATAGAGTCTTATAGGGTGGTCGGAGTCAGCGCATCTCCCCCAATGCCACTCTTGAGGGGGGGTAAGCGGCCTCAGCTCCTGAAGGTCACTGGATATGAAAAGTGCTCCTAAAAGTCCACAGAGTTTAGCAGTCCTCATAATGCCCCCAGAGTCTGCCAGTGCAGACTACTTATCACATGCCTCTGTATGACTAACCATCCTGTGTGATGGGCATTTTTTAGCACCACGTAGCTAGCTTTTGACACACTCTACTCCCCTTCATATAGTTAGAGTAGCTGCACAAATGCAGATGTACCTAGTATATTAATAATAAAAAAATTCTATTCACACAGTGGCATTCAAAACCATTGATCATAAAGACGTGCATTCTTGGTACAGCCGTAAGACTGCAGTAATGTGGAGAGTGTGTAGTGGAAATGGTTAGAGTGATAGGGTGATATGGGCAGATACTTGAAGGGGGGGTTAAAGTTGTGATTAGGCTTGGTGTAATGATATGTGAGGACGGTATGTTGTCGTAATAGTTACAATGAATAGACTAGACGGGTAAGGTATATGATGAAGGTAGACTTCCCGTCTCCCTCACCTAGTTGTACTTACCTAGTTGTGCTTGAGGGGGTTGAGCTCTGGCTCTTAACTGTCAATAAACTGGAGTACAAATTCCTGAATATGTTTCCTGAATATGTACATATATGTTTAAAAACATATAATTTAAATAAGTCATAAGCCGCTACGATGCTAACTGATATTCAACAACCCCCTCCCCCTCCCCCCCCCCCTCTCTCTCTCTCTCTCGCTCTCTCTCTCTCTCTCTCTCTCTCTCTCTCTCTCTCTCTCTCTCTCTCTCTCTCTCTCTCTCTCTCTCTCTCTCTCTCTCTCTCTCTCTCTCTCTCTCTCTCTCTCTCTCTCTCTCTCTCTCTCTCTCTCTCTCTCTCTTCTCACCCGCACATAAAACGTTCAATTCCTGATGACATTTTAGTTTATCGATGAGCGTCCTTCCCTCTCCCAGTTTCATCTCCATATAAATAAATATGCAACTTCAATTTACATATTTTTGTATATGGAGAGTGAACCACTCTGCCCCACCCGGGTCGTGGAGGCTTCCCCGTGACTTACCTGAAGTGAGACACACAAGACACCCCAGGGATTATTCTATTGTCTTACTTGATCTCCATCAATAACATCCATAACACTAGTTACGATAACCCAAACAAGACTATTGATAACGAAATCGATAACAATAATTACGTCAACGATGACCACAACAACACGGATGTTAACAACAACAAAGTCAACGATAACAATAACAAAGTCTATGATAACTACAACAAAGTTAACGATAACTATAACAAAGTCCACGATAACTACAACAAAGTCTACGATAACTACAACAAAATCTACGATAATTCCAACAAAGTCTAAGATAACTACAACAAAGTCTATGATAACGACGACAAAGTCTACGATAACTACAACAATAGTTAACTACAATATCAACCACAGGTACAACAATACCGTCCATAGGTACAACAATACCGACCATAGGTACAACAATACCGACCATAGGTACAACAATATCAACCATAGGTACAACAATACCGTCCATAGGTACATAAATACCGACCATAGGTACAACAATACCGACCATAGGTACAACAATACCGACCACAGGTACAACAATATCAACCATAGGTACAACAATACCGTCCATAGGTACAACAATACCGACCACAGGTACAACAATATCAACCATAGGTACAACAATACCGTCCATAGGTACAACAATACCGACCACAGGTACAACAATATCAACCATAGGTACAACAATACCGACCATAGGTACAACAATACCGACCATAGGTACAACAATACCGACCATAGGTACAACAATACCGACCATAGGTACAACAATACCGACCATAGGTACAACAATACCGACCATAGGTACAACAATACCGACCATAGGTACAACAATACCGTCCATAGGTACAACAATACCGACCATAGGTACAACAATACCGACCATAGGTACAACAATACCGACCATAGGTACAACAATACCGACCATAGGTACAACAATACCGTCCATAGGTACAACAATACCGACCATAGGTACAACAATACCGACCATAGGTACAACAATACCGACCATAGGTACAACAATACCGACTGCAAGCAATAACAAGCAAGACAACAGCAACAATAACCTGATGATCACCCAGGAACCAACTCAGCAATACAACAACAACAGACAACAATAACTCGCTATAACACTATCAATAGCGACAAGAGTGACAACAATATTGTAGTTATTGTCCATAACGTTGTTGTGGACAATAACCACAACACCGTCTACGATAACCACAACACCGTCTACGATAACCACAACACCGTCCACGATAACCACAACACCGTCTACGATAACCACAACACCGTCTACGATAACCACAACACCGTCTACAATAACCACAACACCGTCTACGATAACCACAACACCGTCTACGATAACCACAACACCGTCTACGATAACCACAACACCGTCTACGATAACCACATCACCGTCTACGATAACCACAACACCGTCTACGATAACCACAACACCGTCTACGATAATCACAACATCGTCTACGATAACCACAACACCGTCTACGATAACCACAACACCGTCTACGATAACCACAACACCGTCTACAATAACCACAACACCGTCTACGATAACCACAACACCGTCTACGATAACCACAACACCGTCTACGATAACCACAACACCGTCTACGATAACCACAACACCGTCTACGATAACCACAACACCGTCTACGATAACCACAACACCGTCTACGATAACCACAACACCGTCTACGATAACCACAACACCGTCTACAATAACCACAACACCGTCTACGATAACCACAACACCGTCTACGATAACCACAACACCGTCTACAATAACCACAACACCGTCTACGATAACCACAACACATTCGAGCACAAAAACAACCTCGGAGTAAGAAATTATCGAAAGGTGCCAACCCGGTTATAATTAGTGGTATGAGTTTGATGAATCGTTGAATTGATCAATATATTAATTAACACTCAGGATATACACAAGTCAGCGATTGCCTAGTGGTAGGGTACGCGACTTGGCAATACCAAGGTAGTAGGTTCGCACCCACCTCACAGCCCTAGTGGAATTTCTCCAATATATTCACTCATAAATACATCGTGTATGTGATAACGAAGCTGGAGCTGAAAGCTTTCCCTTGGTCCGGTGTGCAGTCAATACATTGGTAACCAAGCAGCGAGCAGTGATAATCCCGGAGAGTGTTGGCCGGAGTGCGGGGGAATATACACTCCAGACCAGCTGTGTCCACGACCCGGGATCGAATCTCTTACAGCTTTCCTCAAAAGCATTATCTACGAACTGAAGTAAATTGTCTTTGCATTTTTTAAAGAAATACATATTTTTTAGCGTTTTTATTATCACACTAAAATGTTTAAATAATATATTTTAATGCAATCGAGAAAACTAAACAATAATTTAATCATCTTCGCCTTATTACTAAGAAAATACATAAGTAAAGGAAGGCGTTTGAAGGTTGGACAGTGTAATACCAATACCAGGGAGAGTACCAGGAGAAAGTCCTGGTACCGGTGGAGAGTCCTGGTACCGGGGAGAGTCCTGGTACCTTGGAGAGTCCTGGTACCGGAGAGAGTCTTGGTACCAGGGGAGAGAAATGGTACCAGGGAGAGTCCTGGTACCAGGCGAGAGTCCTGGTACCGGGCGTAAGTCCTGGTACCGGGTTGAGTCCTGGTACCGGGAGAGAGTTCTGATACCGGGCGAGAGTCCTAGGACCGGACGAGAATCCTGGTACCAGGCGAGAGTCCTGGTACCAGGTTGAGTCCTTGTACCGAGCGAGAGTCCTGGTACCGGGCGAGAGTCCTGGTACCGGGCGAGAGTCATGGTACCGGGCGAGAGTCTTGGTACCGGAGAGTCCTGGTACCAGGGGAGAGTCCTGGTAATAGGGAGAGTCCTGGTACCGGAGAGTCCTGGTACCAGGGGAGAGTCCTTGTACCAGGGAGAGTCCTGGTACCGGGGAATAGTCCTGGTACCGGGGAGAGTCCTGGTACTGGGGGAGAGTACTGGTACCGGGGGAGAGTCCTGGTACCAGTGAGAGTCCTGGTACCGGGGAGAGTCCTGGAACAGGGGGAAAGTCCTGGTACCGGGGAGAGTCCTGGTACCAGGGAAGAGTCCTGTTACTGGGGAGAGTCCTGGTACCGAGGGAAAGTCCTGGTACCGGGGAGAGTCCTGGCACCGGGGAAGAGACCTGGTACCAGGTAGAGTCCAGGTACCGGGGAGATTTCTGATATCGGGAAGAGTCCTTGAACCGGGCGAGAGTCCTGTTATCGGGCGAGAGTCCTGGTACCGGGCGAGAGTCCTGGTACCGGGGGAGAGTCCTGGTACCAGGGGAGAGTCTTGGTATCGGGCGAGAGTCCTGGTACCGGGGAAAGTCCTGGTACCGGGAGAGTACTGGTACCGGGCGTGAGTCCTGGTACCTGGTTGAGTCCTGGTACCGGGAGAGAGTTCTGGTACTGGGCGAGATTCTTGGTACCGGGGGAGAGTACTGGTACCGGGCGAGAGTCCTGGTACCGGGGAGAGTCCTGGTATCGGGGGAGAGTCATGGTACTGCGCGAGAGTCCTCGTACCGGGGAGAGTCCTGGTACCGGGGGAGAGTCTTGGTACCGGGGAGATTCCTGGTACCGAGGAAGAGTCTTGGTACCGAGGTAGAGTCCTGTTACAGGGGGAGAGACCTGGTACCGGGGATCGTCCTGGTACCGGGGAGAGTCCTGGTAACGGGGGAGAGTCCTGGTACCGGAGGAGAGTCCTGGTACCAGGGAGAGTACTGGTACCAGGGGACAGTCCTGGTACCGGGGAGAGTACTGGTACCGGGGGAGAGTCGTGGTACCGGGGGAGAGTCCTGGTACCGGAGAGAGTCCTGGTACTGGGGGAGATTCCTGGTACCGGGGGAGATTCCTGGTACCAGGGACAGTCCTGGTAACGGGGAAAGTCCTGGTATCGGGGGAGAGTCATGGTACTGCGCGAGAGTCTTCGTACCGGGGAGAATCCTGGTACCGGGGGAGAGTCCTGGTAACAGGCGAGAGTTCCTTTACAGGGGGAGAGTCCTGGTACCGGTGGAGCGTCCTGGTACCATGGGAAAGTCCTGGTACCGGGGGAGAGTCGTTGTACCAGGGAGAGTCCTGGTACTGGGGGAAAGTCCTGGTACCGGGGAGAGTCCTGGTACCGGGGGAGAGTCCTGGTACCGGGGGAGAATCCTGGTACCGGGGCAGAGTCCTGGTACCAGAGGAGAATCCTGGTACCGGGGAGAGTCCTGCTAACGAGGGAGATTCCTGGTACCGGGGGAGAGTCCTGGTACCAGGGAGAGTCCAGGTACCAGGGAGAGTCCTGGTACCGGGGGAGAATCCTAGTACCGGGGGAGGGTCCTGGTACCGCGGGAGAGTCCTGGTACCGGGGACAGTCCGGGTTCCGCGGGAGAGTCCTGGTACCGGGGACAGTCCGGGTACCGGGGAAGAGTCCTGGTACCGGGGGAGAGTCCTGGTACTGGGGATCGTCCTGGTACCGGGGGTGAGTCTTGGTACCGGAGAGATTCATGGTACCGGGGGAGAGTGTTGGTACCGGGGTAGAGTCCTGTTACCGGGGGAGAGACCTGGTACCAGGGATCGTCCTGGTACCGGGGAGAGTCCAGGTACCGGGGGAGAGTCCTGGTACCGGGGGAGAGTCCTGGTACCAGGGAGAGTCCTGGTACCGGGGGAGAGTCCTGGTACCAGGGAGAGTCCTGGTACCGGGGGAGAGTCCTGGTACCAGAGAGAGTCCTGGTACCAGGAGAGAGTCCTGGTACCGGGGGAGATTCCTGGTACCAGGGACAGTCCTGGTAACGGGGAGAGTCCTGGTACCGGGGGAGAGTCCTGGTACCGGGAGAAAGTCCTGGTACTTGGGGAGACTCCTGTTACAGGGGGAGATTCCTGGTACCGGGGGAGAGTCCTGCTACCGAGGGAGAGTCCTGGTACCAGGGATCGTCCTGTTACCGGGGTAGAGTCCTGGTACCGGGGAGAGTCCTGGTACCAAGGGAGAGTTCTGGTACCGGGGGAGAGTCCTGGTACCAGGGAGAGTCCTGATACCGGAGGGAGAGTCCAGGTACCGGGGAAAGTCCTGGTACAAAGGGAGAGTCCTGGTACAGGGGGAAAGTCCTGGTACCGGGGGAGTGTCCTGGTACCGGGGAGAGTCCTGGTTCCGTAGAGATTCCTGGTACTGGGGGAGAGTCCTGGTACCGTGAGAGATTCCTGGTACCGGGGGAGAGTCTTGGTACCGGGGTAGAGTCCTGGTACCGGGGGAGAGACCTGGTACCAGGGATCGACCTGGTACCGGGGGAGAGTCATGGTACCGGTGGAGATTCCTGGTACCGGAGAGAGTCCTGGTACCGGGGAGAGTCCTGGTACAAAGGGAGAGTCCTGGTACCGGGGGATAGTCCTGATACCGGGGAGAGTCCTGGTACCGGGGGATAATCCTGGTACCGGGGCATAGTCCTGGTACCAGAGGAGAATCCTGGTAGGGGGGAGAGTCTTGGTACCGGGGGAAAGTCCTGGTACCGGGGAGAGTCCTGGTACCGGGGGAGAGTCCTCGTACCGGGGAGATTCCTGGTACCGGGGGAGAGTCTTGGTACCGGGGAAGAGTCCTGGTACCGGGGGAGAGACCTGGTACCAGGGATCGTCCTGGTACCGGGGAGAGTCCTGGTAACCGGGGAGAGTCCTGGTACCGGGGGAGAGTCTTTGTACCGGGGTAGAGTCCTGGTACCGGGGGAGAGACCTGGTACCGGGGATCGTCCTGGTACTGGGGGACAGTCATGGTACCGGAGAGAGTCCTGGTACCGGGGGAGAGTCCTGGTACCGGGGGAGATTCCTGGTAACAGGGACAGTCCTGGTAACGGGGAGAGTCCTGGTACCGTTGGAGAGTCCTGGTATCGGGAGAGAGTCCTGGTACCGGGGGAGAGTCCTGGAACCGGGGAGCGTCCTGGAACCGGGGAGCGTCCTGGAACCGGGGAGCGTCCTGGTACCGGGTTTAGGGTCTTGGTACCAGGTGAGAGTTCTGGTATCGGGGGAGAATCCTGGTACCGGGGAGAGTCCTGGTACAAAGAGAGAGTCCTGGTACAGGGGGAAAGTCCTGGTACCGGGGGAGAATCCTAGTACAGGGGGAGAGTCCTGGTACCGAGGGAGAGTTCTGGTACCGGGGGAGATTCCTGGAACAGGGGGAGATTTCTGGTACCGGGGGAGAGTCCTGCTACCGAGGGAGAGTCCTGGTACCAGGGATCGTCCTGTTACCGGGGTAGAGTCCTGGTACCGGGGAGAGTCCTGGTACCAAGGGAAAGTTGTGGTACCGGGGGAGAGTCCTGGTACCGGGGAGAGTCCTGATACCGGAGGGAGAGTCCAGGTACCGGGGAGAGTCCTGGTACAAAGGGAGAGTCCTGGTACAGGGGGAAAGTCCTGGTACCGGGGGAGTGTCCTGGTACCGGGGAGAGTCCTGGTTCCGTAGAGATTCCTGGTACCGGGGGAGAGTCCTGGTACCGTGAGAGATTCCTGGTACCGGGGGAGAGTCATGCTACCGGGGTAGAGTCCTGGTACCGGGGGAGAGACCTGGTACCAGGGATCGTCCTGGTACCGGGGGAGAGTCATGGTACCGGTGGAGATTCCTGGTACCGGAGAGAGTCCTGGTACCGGGGAGAGTCCTGGTACCAAGGGAGAGTTCTGGTATCAGGGGAGAATCCTGGTACCGGGGAGATGCCTGGTACAAAGGGAGAGTCCTGGTACAGGGGGAAAGTCCTGGTACCGTGGGAGAGTCCTGGTACCGGGGGATAGTCCTGATACCGGGGAGAGTCCTGGTACCGGGGGAGAATCCTGGTACCGGGGCATAGTCCTGGTACCAGAGGAGAATCCTGGTACGGGGGAGAGTCCTGGTACCGGGGGAAAGTCCTGGTACCGGGGAGAGTCCTGGTACCGGGGGAGAGTCCTCGTACCGGGGAGATTCCTGGTACCGGGGGAGAGTCTTGGTACCAGGGTAGAGTCCTGGTACCGGGGGAGAGACCTGGTACCAGGGATCGTCCTGGTACCGGGGAGAGTCCTGGTAACCGGGGAGAGTCCTGGTACCGGGGGAGAGTCCATTGTACCGGGGTAGAGTCCTGGTACCGGGGGAGAGATCTGGTACCGGGGATCGTCCTGGTACTGGGGGAGAGTCATGGTACCGGAGAGAGTCCTGGTACCGGGGGAGAGTCCTGGTACCGGGGGAGATTCCTGGTACCAGGGACAGTCCTGGTAACGGGGAGAGTCCTGGTACCGTTGGAGAGTCCTGGTAGCGGGAGAGAGTCCTGGTACCGGGGGGAGAGTCCTGGAACCGGGGAGCGTCCTGGTACCGGGTTTAGGGTCTTGGTACCAGGTGAGAGTTCTGGTATCGGGGGAGAATCCTGGTACCGGGGAGAGTCCTGGTACAAAGGGAGAGTCCTGGTACAGGGGGAAAGTCCTGGTACCGGGGGAGAATCCTAGTACAGGGGGAGAGTCCTGGTACCGAGGGAGAGTTCTGGTACCGGGGGAGATTCCTGGTACCAGGGACAGTCCTGGTAACAGGGAGAGTCCTGGTACCGGGGGAGAGTCCTGTTACCGGGGTTGAGTCCTGGTACCGCGGAGAGTCCTGGTACCAAAGGAGAGTTCTGGTACCGGGGGAGAGTCCTGGTACCGGGGAGAGTCCTGCTACCGGAGGGAGAGTCCTGGTTCCGGGGAGAGTCCTGCTACCGGGGGAGAGTCCTGGTACCGAGGGAGATTCCTGGTACCAGGGACAGTCCTGGTAACGGGGAGAGTCCTGGTATCAGGGGAGTCGAGTCATGGTACTGCGCGAGAGTCCTCGTACCGGGGAGAGTCCTGGTACTGGGGGAGAGTCCTGGTACCAGGCGAGAGTTCCTTTACCGGGGGAGAGTCCTGGTACCGGAGGAGAGTCCTGGTACCATGGGAAAGTCCTGGTACCGGGGAATAGTCCTGGTACCGGGGAGAGTCCTGGTACTGGGGGAGAGTCCTGGTACCGGGGAGACTCCTGGTACCGGGGGAGAGTCCTCGTACCGGGGAGATTCCTGGTACCGGGGGAGAGTCCTGGTACCGGGGAGAGTCCAGGTACCAGGGAGAGTCCTGGTACCGGGTGAGAATCCTAGTACCGGAGGAGGGTCCTGGTACAGAGGGAGAGTCCTGGTACCGGGGACAGTCCGGGTACCGCGGGAGAATTCTGGTACCGGGGACAGTCCGGGTACCGGTGGAAGAGTCCTGGTACCGGGGGAGAGTCCTGGTACCGGGGATCGTCCTGGTACCGGGGGAGAGTCTTGGTACCGGGGTAGAGTCCTGTTACCGGGGGACAGACCTGGTACCGGGGATCGTCCTGGTACCGGGGAGAGTGCTGGTAACGGGGGAGAGTCCTGGTACCGGGGAGAGTCCTGGAACCGGGGGAGAGTCATGGTACCAGGGGAGAGTCCTGGTACCAGAGAGAGTCCTGGTACCGGGGGAGAGTCCTGGTACCGGAAGAGAGTCCTGGTACCGGTGGAGACTCCTGGTACCGGGGGAGATTCGTGGTACCAGGGACAGTCCTGGTAACCGGGAGAGTCCTGGTACCGGGGGAGAGTCCTGGTACCGAGGGAGAGTCCTGGTACCGAGGGAGAGTCCTGGTACCGAGGGAGAGTCCTGATACCTGAGGGAGAGTCCTGGTACCGGGGAGAGTCCTGGTACAAAGGGAGAGTCCTGGTACAGGGGGAAATTCCTGGTACCGGGGGAGTGTCCAGGTACTGGGGAGAGTCCTGGTTTCGTAGAGATTCCTGGTTCCAGGGGAGAGTCCTGGTTCCCTGGGAGAGTCCTGGTACCGGGGGATAGTCCTGGTACTAGGGGGAGTCCTGGTACCGGGGGAGAATCCTGGTACCGGGGCAGAGTCCTGGTACCAGAGGAGAATCCTTGTACCGGGGAGAGTCCTGGTACCGGGGGAGAGTCCTGGTACCGGGGAGAGTCCTGGTTGTCAGAAATTCCGACACCATATAATAATATCATACAGGCAGATAATATTGCTGTGTTGTATAAACAAGTTAACCCATAGAAAATATAACGTAGTGGAATTTCCGTCTATAGAAAACGGGATATCATTACCACATACTATTATAAATTCACCACCTATTATGGTGGGAAGTATTCTTAAATACATTAGTCTTTGGACTTTACCATCATAAAAACATCTCATATAAATTAACTTAATTATCAGAATTAAAATAGAGTAAATGTGACCCTTCTATCACTTACTGTCATCTGGACAATGTAGGCCAGTAGCGTCAGGGAGGAGGGAGTGATCAGCCATTGTTATTGTACTTAGACCACAGAGGCTCACGGGAGCAAATACGGCTCCTGTTAATTTTACTTGGACGAAGTGTTATGGAAACCAAAGGTGTACCATCATCAACACGCTGTCAACAAATACAAGTTAAGTGTTCTGCCGAAACCCATTTATCTATCATTTATGGCCATTAATGTCATTAGATAGGGGCTAGCTGGTTAGAATACGAACTGCCTCTTAATATAATGTAATTAAGCCTAGGTCTTTACGGTTCAATGTACAGTGTTTTCTCTGATATAGCTGTCATATATTAGGACTCTGGCTTCATAGCTAGCGCCCTTTTGACAGGTCAAGACTAGGAAGCATGCTTTGTGCATCAGTTACCAGGGTGTTGGAAGCTACCTCACACGAGGAAAATGTGGTGTCTACATCCTGGTTATACCTGGTGGACTAAGGCCTGCTGTACAATAAGATAAGGAACCTCTTCAATGTTTAACAATATATGTAGTTTAATACTGTAGTTTGATTGGCTGCATATATATAAATTCAATATAAACCACCCCCCCTAATGTGTAGAGGATCGATTTGTGAGATTATTGCAGAAATACAGTCGACTTAACATCATACAAATTGCTATCGAAGTATACAAATTAATGTAAATATAAATTCATATAAATTAAATAAATATAAATCTCACAGGTCGGTTCCCACACTGGTACCGGGGGAGAGTCCTGGTACTGGAGAGATTCCTGGTACCGGGGGATGCTTGGTACCGGGGTAGAATCCTGGTACCGGGGGAGAGACCTGGTACCAGGGATCGTCCTGGTACCGGGGGAGAGTCATGGTACCGGTAGAAATTCCTGGTACCGGAGAGAGTCCTGGTACCGGGGAGAGTCCTGGTACCAAGGGAGAGTTCTGGTACCGTGGGAGAATCCTGGTACTGGGGAGTGTCCTGGTACAAAGGGAGAGTCCTGGTACAGGGGGAAAGTCCTGGTACCGTGGGAGAGTCCTGGTACCGGGGGATAGTCCTGGTACCGGGGAGAGTCCTTGCACCGGGGGAGAATCCTGGTACCGGGGAGAGTCCTGGTACCGGGGGAGTGTCCTGGTACCGGGGAGAGTCCTGGTACCGGGGGAGAGTCCTGGTAACGGGGGAGAGTCCTGGTACCGGGGGAGTGCCCTGGTACCGGGGAGAGTCCCGGTACTATGCAAGGCCCGATTTGCCTAATAAGCCTAGTTTTCCTGAATTTATATATTTACTCAAATTTTTTCTTATGAAATGATAAAGCTACTCATTTCATTATGTATGAAGTCAATTTTTTTTTATTGGAGTTGAAATTAACGTAGATATATGACCGAACCTAACCAACCCTACCTTAGCTAACCTAACCTATCTTTATAGGTTAGGTTAGGTTAGGTAGTCGAAAAAGTCAGGTTAGGTTAGGTTAGGTAGGTTAGGTAGTCGAAAAACAATTAATTCATGAAAACTTGGCTTATTAGGCAAATTGGGCCTTGCATAGTAGGCTGAGAAGTGCGTTCTGGCTACTAGGTACGACACATATATATATATATATATATATATATATATATATATATATATATATATATATATATATATATATATATATATATATATATATATAAATATATATATATATATATATACATATATATATTGTGACGATAATCTCTTTCAAGAAAGATTGAGCCTGCTCTTGCCTATATCAGTCACGTCATTCTACAAGTACAAGATGCTACATTAAAGATACGTCCACCAGTAGCACAAAACGTTTTGACCAGGAAGCAAAGCGTACCTTGCACCACCCGTCACGCCGGCTACCGCCCGTCGTCAACGAGCTAACTCCCATTCTCCGCCTGCTTGCTCCTGATTGGCTGGTGTATCGCCAACAGCGCACCTGCACCTGCACTCACGCCCTCTACCTGAGTCGACGTCTGGGCCAGCTCAAGCCGTCCTCCTCAGAATATTCCTGTGCTCTTAGAAGTTGACATCTCTCTCTGGTATACTAAGCCCTGGCTGTCGTATACTAATGGAGGTAGCAGCTATAGCCAATATTCTCAGCACCTGATATTTATTGTCTTGCACATTATTTTATTGTAGAGTAAATTTTCACATCTAGTAATTATTGATGTTGTTTTGTTTGTTGACTTATTTTGAATTTTATGTAAGCCAAGGGATTGTCTTTGTTCATATCTTGTTTTCTAAAGTAATTAAAATTTAATTGTTTATATTTTGTGTTTTGCGTGTCTTCCCATTACCTTACCACAGACAAACAGGCAAGCAGTCTCTTTTTTTTTGTAAGTGTGACCAGGCATTGACACCTGCCATTGGAGGACTGCCGAACATCAACATTCCAAACCTTTACCGTCACAATATATATATATATATATATATATATATATATATATATATATATATATATATATATATATATATATATATATATATACATATATATATATATATAACTGAAAACTCACACCCCAGAAGTGATTCGAACCCATACTCCCAGAAGCAACGCAACTGGTATGTACAAGCGTCTTGTACATACCAGTTGCGTTGCTTCTGGGAGTATGGGTTCGAGTCACTTCTGGGGTGTGAGTTTTCAGTTGCATATTGTCCTGGGGACCATTTAGGCTTGTTCGCATATATATATATATGCGAACAAGCCTGAATGGTCCCCAGGACAATATGCAACTGAAAACTCACACCCCAGAAGTGACTCGAACCCATACTCCCAGGAGCCACGCAACTGGTATGTACAAGACGCCTTAATCCACTTGACCATCACGACCGGACATAATGAGGTGCTAGCCGAGGCTATTTGAACCACCCCACCGCCGGCACTCGGATAGTAATCTTGGGCATAGCATTTTACCAAATCACCTCATTCTTTGGGGCACACGTGAGGAACACAAATGCGCATTTGTGTTCCTCACGTGTGCCCCAAAGAATGAGGTGATTTGGTAAAATGCTATGCCCAAGATTACTATCCGAGTGCCGGCGGTGGGGTGGTTCAAATAGCCTCGGCTATCACCTCATTATGTCCGGTCGTGATGGTCAAGTGGATTAAGGCGTCTTGTACATACCAGTTGCGTGGCTCCTGGGAGTATGGGTTCGAGTCACTTCTGGGGTGTGAGTTTTCAGTTATATATATATATATATATATATATATATATATATATATATATATATATATATATATATATATATATATATATATATGTATATATATATATATAGGTAGGTGAGGAACTCATTGGGAAAACTTAAGACTCAAGAGCGGTTGGTTTCCTGTTCCACCGACTTAGTGTGTGTGCTGTATATTAGGCATGCACCCACCCTCCGAGGAGCTGGATGAGGTCTTCGCACGATGATTGTTATATGTTTGTTTGTGTTTTCTGAAACTGTAGTAATGTAATAACATAAAATAAGATTCAAGAAAAAAATTGGGGGTAGTAGGAGAGGAAAATATCAAAGTGTTCAATGAGAATCCAGAAGATCTTCTGTGAATACTCTTCATATTCCTCTTCGAGGTTATGAGTCCTTACAATTGCACCTGACGTGGTACCTGTAATATGTAATATGTAATATTGTTGATATTTAAAACATATAGTACACATTGTACTTAAAATTTTAACTGAAATTAAATTTCGAAGTTCATAATAAATTCCGTTACACTACTTTTGAAGTCTCCAAGAAGAAGTCTTCGTTCTAAATGTTTTGAATTTCACTTGGGAGGCTTTCAAATACATGTACGGAGAAGCGTAACCTGGTGTATATGCACTGAGAGATTTCGTATGTCTTGGACAATGCTCCGGACTAAAGTTTGTCTGGCAGGTGGTCAGGTAACTCTTTTAGTGGCCTTAATAAGACTCAAGAGGACGTCTGGTTCGAAACCCAACAAGCATTTTTGCGGAAAGATGTACGTGTTGGTATTTAGCTGCTTAAATTTATACCGAGAAGTAATATAATTTCTGAGCCTCTGTAGCCAGCATACTGGCCGACTTAGAGCTGAGTTACATAGCTGCCTCGGTAGCCAGCATATTCGCCGGCTCGAAGCTGAGATACATATCTACCTTTTCGAGTTTTGCAGCGCAGAGGCCGAAAGTCTCTAAACCCCTTGAAACCCTCACACAAGGGGGGGGGGAGGGACAAACAATAATACCTCCGAAACCTTCGCCTTGCTTAAAGTCGTAAGAAAAAAAATTATTTAAAGAACTTGCTCCTCTTCCTCAAGATTGACGCAATGATTTTAATCTCATTAAAAGACCATTGGGGATATTCTTAATAAAACAGCATTAGCTACGGGACAAGGAAGGAATGAGGTGAGATTGTATGCAAAGTGGCGTAAATCACAGCACCTGATGATGTCCTTTCGTCAGCGAGTAACAAAGATCCCGGAAGAGGGGAGGACATGGCCGCTATTACCATGCAGGTGATGGGGGAAGACCAGACAGATGTATAGAGAATAATGAATGGTAATAGTCACGCAGACTGGTGTAGTATAGGGTGTTGAGAGTCAGTATATTTACTCATCTAGAAGTACTTGTCTAGTAGCACTCATCTAGTAGCACTCATCTAGTAGCACTCATCTAGTAGCACTCATCTACTAGAACTCATCTAATAGCACTCATCTATTAGTACTCATCTAGTAGCACTCATCTAGCTATACACAGTAGTTTCATGGGTTGATGAACATTCAACATCACTGTAGTAGTAGTCTATAAAATGACTAGTGCCAAATTTTGCTATCTATTTGTCCATTGCGTTTATGTATGTGCGATGGGCCACATTTACAAAAAGTTTAATCTAAACAGGCAGATGAATGTAAGAATTAGGTAAAACTAGGACGAAATTAGGAATAAGCTAAAAATTGGCTGTATTTAAGAAGATGAGGATGGTAAGAATAAGAGGAAAGGTTAAAAAAAAAAGACATAGGAATTAGCAACAGGGACAAAGCTTAAGTCAAGTTACGTTTGTTAAGAAGGATGGAGCATGGGAAGGCAGAGTACAGTGTTACATGCTTTGTAAACTGGTTTGGGATTAAAGAAATTTAGTTTGCCTTTAAGAATAGTCACAGTTGATACAATGTAATGGGTATCCAAGGAGAGACAAGGACGAAAATCAAATAAATTTCATACTCAAGAAACTGAGGGTCACTGATGCGCAGAGCGCGGAGAAAGAGGGAGACGAGAACACTTTCTTAACAGAAGGAGGATGGTAGGAAAAGAAATAAATGTACTTGCCACTATGGAAGGGTTTGTGGTAGACAGAGAAAGATTACCCGGACAGGGAGCTGTAATCATGAACGTCTAAAAAGGGGAGAATGAGAGGCTTTGATTCCCAGTCAGCTTTGAAAGGGATTGAAGCTGCCAGATTATTAAGAGAGGAGAGAAAAGACTGGAAAAGACTAAGGTCGCGAGGCAATGTGAACAAAAGTATCCTCAGCATAGCGAAGCCAAAAGAAGAGGGAGGAGTGTCAGCAGTAGGGGAGAACACTTTCAGAGCGCTCCATATAGAGACTGGCCAGCACAGGGGAGAGAGAGAGAGAGAGAGAACACACAACCACACAGAAATGTGGTAGTTTCTTCATTATCTGATGCCTGGTTTGGTCACTATCACTAGTGACCTTATATGTATCCCTAGTGACCTTCTATGTATCCCTAGTGACCTTATATGTATCCCTAGTGACCTTATATGTATCCCTAGTGACCTTACATGTATCTTTAGTGATCTTACATGTATTCCTAGTGACCTTACATGTATCCCTAGTTACCTTGCATGTATCCTTAGGGACCTTACAGGTATCCCCAGTGACCTTACATATCCCTAGTGACTTTACATGTATCCCTAGTGACCTTATAAGAATCATTAGTTACCTTACAGGTATCCTTACTGACCTAATATGTCTCCCTAGTGACCTTACATGTATCCCTAGTGACCTTACATGTATCCCCAGTGACCTTATATGTATCCCCAGTGACCTTATATGTATCCCCAGTAACCTTATATGTATCCCTAGTGACCTTACATGTATCCCCAGTGACCTTATATGTATCCCTAGTGACCTTACATGTATCCCCAGTGACCTTACATGTATCCCCCAATGACCTTACATGTATCCCCAGTGACCTTCCGTGTACCTGTACAATGACCTTATAGGAGTAGGTCACTTTACTCCTGTAACATAAACTTATGTTCATGTCTAAAATTTTATTTCGGATATTTCTAGAATATTTTTCATAATTAAAGAATTGTTTGAGAAATAACACGACCGTTTTTGGCGAGGCGGTGTGACGTTGTGGAGTATGATTGGTGGAATGAATTGGTACAGCGAAGGCTGACCAATCTGCTCTCAGCAGCATTTCACTACAGGTAGTGAAACCCAGGGCATGGGGGGGGGGGGAGGGTGGGGGGAGGAAGGCACCCCACCCCGAGGGTCACTGTATTGGTGCAATTGGCAGCAGTGCTCTCTGTTGCATGCAGTATTGAGGCGATAGACCCGACTGCTGATTCCAAGATATTTAAGATTTTCGGTCACTGAGGACCATGTCAGCGTTGTGGGAGAGGCGGTCATAAGGTCTGACCCCTGTCTGACCTTGTTGCTCTGGTCCTGGACGGCTCTAAACGCCACGTGTCTGACTCCCGTAGCGGCTCTGTGTGAGCAAGAGTAGAGGCACCCATAACTTTGTTTAAGGAGGAGTCTGGCGGCGTTAGTGGCTCTAACAGTGCCGGGATGACGGCTTCCTGTCCCCTCTGTCACTACCAGAGTGGTAGTTACTGCAGCGACTCAACCAGCCCGAGAGTATTGGTTCCTGAGCAACTCTACCAGCCCGAGAGTGCTGGTTCCTGAGCAACTCAACCAGCCTGAGAGTGCTGGTCACTGAGCAACTCTACCAGATGTAGAGTGCTGGTCCCTGAGCAACTCTACAAGCCCGAGAGTATTGGTCCCTGAGCAACTCTACCACCCTGAGAGTGCTGGTCCCTGACCAACTCTACCAACCTGAGAGTGCTGGTCCCTGAGCAACTCTACCAGCCTGAGAGTGCTGGACCCTGAGCAACTCTACCAGCCTGAGAGTGCTGGTCCCTGAGCAACTCTACCAGCCTGAGAGTGCTGGTCCCTGAGCAACTCTACCAGCCTGAGAGTGCTGGTCCCTGAGCAACTCTACCAGCCTGAGAGTGCTGGTCCCTGAGATACTCTACCAGCCTGAGAGTGTTGGTCCCTGAGCAACTCTACCAGCCTGAGAGTGTTGGTCCCTGAACAACACTACCAGCCTGAGAGTGCTGGTCCCTGAGCCACTCTACCAGCCTGAGAGTGCTGGTCCCTGAGCAACACTACCAGCCTGAGAGTGCTGGTCCCTGAGCAACTCTACCAGCCTGAGAGTGCTGGTCCCTGACCAACTCTACCAGCCTGAGAGTGCTGGTCCCTGAGCAACTCTACCAGCCTGAGAGTGCTGGTCCCTGAGCAACTCTACAAGCCTGAGAGTGCTAGTCCCTGAGCAACTCTACCAGCCTGAGAGTGCTGGTCCCTGAGCAACTCTACCAGCCTGAGAGTGCTGGTCCCTAAGCAACTCTACCAGCCTGAGGGTGCTGGTCCCTGAGCAACTCTACCCGCCTGAGAGTGCTGGTCCCTGAGCAACTCTAACAGCCTGAGAGTGCTGGTCCCTGAGCAACTCTACCAGCCTGAGAGTGCTGGTCCCTGAGCAACTTTACCAGCCTGAGAGTGCTGGTCCCTGAGCAACTCTACCAGCCTAAGAGTGCTGGACCCTGAGCAATTCCACCAGCCTGAGAGTGCTGGTCCCTGAGCAACTCTACCAGCTGTAGAGTGCTGGTCCCTGAGCAAATCTACCAGCCTGAGAGTGCTGGTCCCTGAGCAACTCTACCAGCCTGAGAGTGCTGGTCCCTGAGCAACTCTACCAGCCTGAGAGTGCTAATCCTTGAGCAACTCTACCAGCCTGAGAGTGCTGGTCCCTGAGCAACTCTACCAGCCTGAGAGTGCTGGTCCCTGAGCAACTCTACCAGCCTGAGAGTGCTGGTCCCTGAGCAACTCTACCAGCCTGAGAGTGCTGGTCCCTGAGCAACTCTACCAGCCTGAGAGTGCTGGTCCCTGAGCAACTCTACCAGCCTGAGATTGCTGGTCCCTGAGCAACTCTACCAGCCTGAGAGTGCTGGTCCCTGAGCCACTCTACCAGCCTGAGAGTGCTGGTCCCTGAGCCACTCTACCAGCCTGAGAGTGCTGGTCCCTGAGCAACTCTACCAGCCTGAGAGTGCTGGTCCCTGAGCAACTCTACCAGCCTGAGAGTGCTGGTCCCTGAGCAACTCTACCAGCCTGAGAGTGCTGGTCCCTGAGCAACTCTACCAGCCTGAGAGTGCTGGTCCCTGAGCAACTCTACCAGCCTGAGAGTGCTGGTCCCTGAGCAACTCTACCAGCCTGAGAGTGCTGGTCCCTGAGCAACTCTACCAGCCTGAGAGTGCTGGTCCCTGAGCAACTCTACCAGCCTGAGAGTGCTGGTCCCTGAGCAACTCTACCAGCCTAGAGAGTGCTGGTCCCTGAGCAACTCTACCAGCCTGAGAGTGCTGGTCCCTGAGCAACTCTACCAGCCTGAGAGTGCTGGTCCCTGAGCCACTCTACCAGCCTGAGAGTGCTGGTCCTTGAGCCACTCTACCAGCCTGAGAGTGCTGGTCCCTGAGCAACTCTACCAGCCTGAGAGTGCTGGTCCCTGAGCAACTCTACCAGCCTGAGAGTGCTGGTCCCTGAGCAACTCTACCAGCCTGAGAGTGCTGGTCCCTGAGCAACTCTACCAGCCTGAGAGTGCTGGTCCCTGAGCAACTCTACAGCCTGAGAGTGCTGGTCCCTGAGCAACTCTACCAGCCTGAGAGTGCTGGTCCCTGAGCCACTCTACCAGCCTGAGAGTGCTGGTCCTTGAGCCACTCTACCAGCCTGAGAGTGCTGGTCCCTGAGCAACTCTACCAGCCTGAGAGTGCTGGTCCCTGAGCAACTCTACCAGCCTGAGAGTGCTGGTCCCTGAGCAACTCTACCAGCCTGAGAGTGCTGGTCCCTGAGCAACTCTACCAGCCTGAGAGTGCTGGTCCCTGAGCAACTCTACCAGCCTGAGAGTGCTGGTCCCTGAGCAACTCTACCAGCCTGAGAGTGCTGGTCCCTGAGCAACTCTACCAGCCTGAGAGTGCTGGTCCCTGAGCAACTCTACCAGCCTGAGAGTGCTGGTCCCTGAGCAACTCTACCAGCCTGAGAGTGCTGGTCCCTGAGCAACTCTACCAGCCTGAGAGTGCTGGTCCCTGAGCAACTCTACCAGCCTGAGAGTGCTGGTCCCTGAGCAACTCTACCAGCCTGAGAGTGCTGGTCCCTGAGCAACTCTACCAGCCTGAGAGTGCTGGTCCCTGAGCAACTCTACCAGCCTGAGAGTGCTGGTCCCTGAGCAACTCTACCAGCCTGAGAGTGCTGGTCCCTGAGCAACTCTACCAGCCTGAGAGTGCTGGTCCCTGAGCAACTCTACCAGCCTGAGAGTGCTGGTCCCTGAGCAACTCTTACCAGCCTGAGAGTGCTGGTCCCTGAGCAACTCTACCAGCCTGAGAGTGCTGGTCCCTGAGCAACTCTACCAGCCTGAGAGTGCTGGTCCCTGAGCAACTCTACCAGCCTGAGAGTGCTGGTCCCTGAGCAACTCTACCAGCCTGAGAGTGCTGGTCCCTGAGCAACTCTACCAGCCTGAGAGTGCTGGTCCCTGAGCAACTCTACCAGCTGTAGAGTGCTGGTCCCTGAGCAACTCTACCAGCCTGAGAGTGCTGGTCCCTGAGCAACTCTACCAGCCTGAGAGTGCTGGTCCCTGAGCAACTCTACCAGCCTGAGAGTGCTGGTCCCTGAGCAACTCTACCAGCCTGAGAGTGCTGGTCCCTGAGCAACTCTACCAGCCTGAGAGTGCTGGTCCCTGAGCAACTCTACCAGCCTGAGAGTGCTGGTCCCTGAGCAACTCTACCAGCCTGAGAGTGCTGGTCCCTGAGCAACTCTACCAGCCTGAGAGTGCTGGTCCCTGAGCAACTCTACCAGCCTGAGAGTGCTGGTCCCTGAGCAACTCTACCAGCCTGAGAGTGCTGGTCCCTGAGCAACTCTACCAGCCTGAGAGTGCTGGTCCCTGAGCAACTCTACCAGCCTGAGAGTGCTGGTCCCTGAGCAACTCTACCAGCCTGAGAGTGCTGGTCCCTGAGCAACTCTACCAGCCTGAGAGTGCTGGTCCCTGAGCAACTCTACCAGCCTGAGAGTGCTGGTCCCTGAGCAACTCTACCAGCCTGAGAGTGCTGGTCCCTGAGCAACTCTACCAGCCTGAGAGTGCTGGTCCCTGAGCAACTCTACCAGCCTGAGAGTGCTGGTCCCTGAGCAACTCTACCAGCCTGAGAGTGCTGGTCCCTGAGCAACTCTACCAGCCTGAGAGTGCTGGTCCCTGAGCAACTCTACCAGCCTGAGAGTGCTGGTCCCTGAGCAACTCTACCAGCCTGAGAGTGCTGGTCCCTGAGCAACTCTACCAGCCTGAGAGTGCTGGTCCCTGAGCAACTCTACCAGCCTGAGAGTGCTGGTCCCTGAGCAACTCTACCAGCCTGAGAGTGCTGGTCCCTGAGCAACTCTACCAGCCTGAGAGTGCTGGTCCCTGAGCAACTCTACCAGCCTGAGAGTGCTGGTCCCTGAGCAACTCTACCAGCCTGAGAGTGCTGGTCCCTGAGCAACTCTACCAGCCTGAGAGTGCTGGTCCCTGAGCAACTCTACCAGCCTGAGAGTGCTGGTCCCTGAGCAACTCTACCAGCCTGAGAGTGCTGGTCCCTGAGCCACTCTACCAGCCTGAGAGTGCTGGTCCCTGAGCAACTCTACCAGCCTGAGAGTGCTGGTCCCTGAGCAACTCTACCAGCCTGAGAGTGCTGGTCCCTGAGCAACTCTACCAGCCTGAGAGTGCTGGTCCCTGAGCAACTCTACCAGCCTGAGAGTGCTGGTCCCTGAGCAACTCTACCAGCCTGAGAGTGCTGGTCCCTGAGCAACTCTACCAGCCTGAGAGTGCTGGTCCCTGAGCAACTCTACCAGCCTGAGAGTGCTGGTCCCTGAGCAACTCTACCAGCCTGAGAGTGCTGGTCCCTGAGCAACTCTACCAGCCTGAGAGTGCTGGTCCCTGAGCAACTCTACCAGCCTGAGAGTGCTGGTCCCTGAGCAACTCTACCAGCCTGAGAGTGCTGGTCCCTGAGCAACTCTACCAGCCTGAGAGTGCTGGTCCCTGAGCAACTCTACCAGCCTGAGAGTGCTGGTCCCTGAGCAACTCTACCAGCCTGAGAGTGCTGGTCCCTGAGCAACTCTACCAGCCTGAGAGTGCTGGTCCCTGAGCAACTCTACCAGCCTGAGAGTGCTGGTCCCTGAGCAACTCTACCAGCCTGAGAGTGCTGGTCCCTGAGCAACTCTACCAGCCTGAGAGTGCTGGTCCCTGAGCAACTCTACCAGCCTGAGAGTGCTGGTCCCTGAGCAACTCTACCAGCCTGAGAGTGCTGGTCCCTGAGCAACTCTACCAGCCTGAGAGTGCTGGTCCCTGAGCAACTCTACCAGCCTGAGAGTGCTGGTCCCTGAGCAACTCTACCAGCCTGAGAGTGCTGGTCCCTGAGCAACTCTACCAGCCTGAGAGTGCTGGTCCCTGAGCAACTCTACCAGCCTGAGAGTGCTGGTCCCTGAGCAACTCTACCAGCCTGAGAGTGCTGGTCCCTGAGCAACTCTACCAGCCTGAGAGTGCTGGTCCCTGAGCAACTCTACCAGCCTGAGAGTGCTGGTCCCTGAGCAACTCTACCAGCCTGAGAGTGCTGGTCCCTGAGCAACTCTACCAGCCTGAGAGTGCTGGTCCCTGAGCAACTCTACCAGCCTGAGAGTGCTGGTCCCTGAGCAACTCTACCAGCCTGAGAGTGCTGGTCCCTGAGCAACTCTACCAGCCTGAGAGTGCTGGTCCCTGAGCAACTCTACCAGCCTGAGAGTGCTGGTCCCTGAGCAACTCTACCAGCCTGAGAGTGCTGGTCCCTGAGCAACTCTACCAGCCTGAGAGTGCTGGTCCCTGAGCAACTCTACCAGCCTGAGAGTGCTGGTCCCTGAGCAACTCTACCAGCCTGAGAGTGCTGGTCCCTGAGCAACTCTACCAGCCTGAGAGTGCTGGTCCCTGAGCAACTCTACCAGCCTGAGAGTGCTGGTCCCTGAGCAACTCTACCAGCCTGAGAGTGCTGGTCCCTGAGCAACTCTACCAGCCTGAGAGTGCTGGTCCCTGAGCAACTCTACCAGCCTGAGAGTGCTGGTCCCTGAGCAACTCTACCAGCCTGAGAGTGCTGGTCCCTGAGCAACTCTACCAGCCTGAGAGTGCTGGTCCCTGAGCAACTCTACCAGCCTGAGAGTGCTGGTCCCTGAGCAACTCTACCAGCCTGAGAGTGCTGGTCCCTGAGCAACTCTACCAGCCTGAGAGTGCTGGTCCCTGAGCAACTCTACCAGCCTGAGAGTGCTGGTCCCTGAGCAACTCTACCAGCCTGAGAGTGCTGGTCCCTGAGCAACTCTACCAGCCTGAGAGTGCTGGTCCCTGAGCAACTCTACCAGCCTGAGAGTGCTGGTCCCTGAGCAACTCTACCAGCCTGAGAGTGCTGGTCCCTGAGCAACTCTACCAGCCTGAGAGTGCTGGTCCCTGAGCAACTCTACCAGCCTGAGAGTGCTGGTCCCTGAGCAACTCTACCAGCCTGAGAGTGCTGGTCCCTGAGCAACTCTACCAGCCTGAGAGTGCTGGTCCCTGAGCAACTCTACCAGCCTGAGAGTGCTGGTCCCTGAGCAACTCTACCAGCCTGAGAGTGCTGGTCCCTGAGCAACTCTACCAGCCTGAGAGTGCTGGTCCCTGAGCAACTCTACCAGCCTGAGAGTGCTGGTCCCTGAGCAACTCTACCAGCCTGAGAGTGCTGGTCCCTGAGCAACTCTACCAGCCTGAGAGTGCTGGTCCCTGAGCAACTACCAGCCTGAGAGTGCTGGTCCCTGAGCAACTCTACCAGCCTGAGAGTGCTGGTCCCTGAGCAATCTACCAGCCTGAGAGTGCTGATCCCTGAGCAACTCTACCAGCCTGAGAGTGCTGGTCCCTGAGCAACTCTACCAGCCTGAGAGTGCTGGTCCCTGAGCAACTCTACCAGCCTGAGAGTGCTGGTCCCTGACCAACTCTACCAGCCTGAGAGTGCTGGACCTCGTTACACCTGTCACCTGCCTGTCTCTAGGAATGTGGCAGAAGGTTCCTTGAAAAATAATTCAACATAATACAAAAATAAGTCTTCCTGCAGTAGAGATATATGTGTGTGGATACATAGAAACGGTTTATGGTTTTTAGGTTTCAATGAGTAACGAAGTTGCTTGAGAATGCATCAGAGTTAACATTGTCATACAAATTGCAAGACAAGCAGTTTTCTTTGCAGGTGGTCCTACACATCCTACGGTTACTCTTACAGTCTAGAATGCAATGTTTCTTAGAAGAGGATATAAAATGCGTCAATTTCATCTCCTGATATCTCAGAATCAAGTTGAAGAAAACTATAGGGTAGGATGAGTAAAATTTAGTGAGAGTGGGGTCCAATTGTGCTATCCATTGTCAAAGGGTAAACACAGGCAATTATCCATACACTGATGTCCACCAAGTAGTTTAATCAAATTTCGAATGAAAAAGATTTCAAGGGATGGTGTTGATCAATTACCCGATCTGCATGTCCAGGGTGTCATCCCGGGTAAAGATATCAATAATTTCGCTGAGTGGAAAGCCGAAAGAGGCTGCTGGCGAGAACAATATTTATTATCCTACCTGACGGCAATGAACAAGAAACAGAAACAAACATCAGTGTTTGCTTCTGCAGGCAAAGTTCCTTCCCCATTTTCAATGCAAAGTTTTAATGTGTGGTCTATTGTCTGCTGAACAGAAAGCATGACCAAATTTCTGCCATCTGTAGTTTCTTCCCTGAACTTAGGTCAATACCTCAAGAAGTCTTTATTTCCATCCAGAAGTCCACAAGTCTTTATGTCCATCCAGAAGACCACAAGTCTTTATGTCCATCCAGAAGACCACAAGTCTTTATGTCCATCCAGAAGACCACAAGTCTTTATGTCCATCCAGAAGACCACAAGTCTTTATGTCCATCCAGAAGACCACAAGTCTTTATGTCCATCCAGAAGACCACAAGTCTTTATGTCCATCCAGAAGACCACAAGTCTTTATGTCCATCCCGAAGATCACATAGTTCACTTAGGTCGAGACCCGCCGCCTATGTGTCCATAGTGTTCCCAGGTGTACAGCCGTAGGAAGATACGGGTGTGTCTAGCAAGGGCCTCAACAACACAGTTAATACCACCCTTAGTGAAGGGACCTCCAATCTGATCCCTTAGAAATGAGTCCATTATTACACTTGAGTTCAACACTTTCATCAGTCCAGTATTACAAATTTTACAAATTATAGCTCGAACTTCTCATCTTAAAACGATCATATAAACGAACTTCTCTTCAAACGATTATATATCACTGTTGTTTGCAAGCATGTAACTCGGTGTAATAAATACATGTTGAACAAACAAACTATATACTCACACATATGATTTACTTCACCATTCTGCCTGAAAGAGTAAAATTCATTCATAAATTCCTGAAGGAAAATAGTTTTTAGCTTGTGCACTGATCATATTACACTCAGGAATTTACTTAAACTCTCATTATTAACACTTAACATTGACACTCATACTCATACACATTCATGCACACAAGTAAGTACATAAAATCCTACATATTCTCCAAATACTTTACAAATCATTAGAGGAGCGAGATATAAAATGAAAACTGAAAAATAGGCTTCTAGGCGCTCATACAATTACCCACACACACTTAACAAGTAACTAGCAAGGAGACCCGTCCCATCCTAACACCTGATATTCCTTCCGTTGTCTTCTCACCTCCCGAGATGATAACAGACTGGACTCTTTGATCACTTCCAGTAGAGGTTGTCCTGGTCTACAATTCATAAGGAACTCATCTCAAGGGAAAATTAGGTCTTATCACCGGTGGCCACTATTAAACTATTTCGTTCAGCGTTAATATTTGTTATTGGTTTTGTTATTTGGAAGTTATAGTCTCGGAGAAGAAAATAAAGATAATTAAGGATATATATATATATATATATATATATATATATATAGGCCCGATTTGCCTAATAAGCCAAGTTTTCATGAATTAATTGTTTTTCGACTACCTAACCTACCTAACCTAACCTAACCTAACTTTTTCGGCTACCTAACCTAACCTAACCTATAAAGATAGGTTAGGTTAGGTTAGGTAGGGTTGGTTAGGTTCGGTCATATATCTACTTTAATTTTATCTCAAATAAAAA
Organism: Procambarus clarkii; assembly: GCF_040958095.1. Taxonomy (NCBI): domain Eukaryota; kingdom Metazoa; phylum Arthropoda; class Malacostraca; order Decapoda; family Cambaridae; genus Procambarus; species Procambarus clarkii. Next base: position 30,343,983 of record NC_091178.1, on the reverse strand, counting down.
ACAATTGACCTCATACATAATGAAATGGGTAGCTTTATCATTTCATAAGAAAAAATTTAGAGAAAATATAATATTTCATGAAAACTTGGCTTATTAGGCAAATCGGGCCTTGCATAGTAGGCTGAGAAGTGAGTTCTGGCTACTAGGTACGACATATATATATAAATAAATATATATAAAGGAAACTACTCCAAGCTTGTACTAAAGAGGCACCCTTCTTAAGCCCGGATGGGCACATGTATAAGCAAGTAGATGGGGTCGCCATGGGTTCTCCCCTAGGTGTCCTGTTTGCAAACTTCTACATGGGTACCATCGAGCAAAAAGTCTTAGCCGACATGAACTTGAAACCGGCCATATACTGCAGGTATGTTGACAACATTTTTACACAGGTACCTGATGTCAGACATCTGCAGGAGCTGAAGGAGGCATTTGAGCAGAGTTCCGTGCTGCGTTTCACTTACGAGGTGGAGAAGGATGGGAAGCTGCCCTTTCTAGATGTAACAGTCATTGAAAGGAGCGGAGTTTACCACACTGCAGTCTACACTAAGGAAACATAGGAATGTGCCTGAATGCCAACAGTGACTGCCCGGACAGGTGCAAGAGGAGTGTTGTTAACGCTTATGTCGACCGTGCCCTCAGCCACAGCTCAGAATGGAAGCAAGTCGACGAAGAACTCTGTAGGGTAAGGCAGGTCCTAGTCAACAACGGCTTCTCCAATGGTTTCGTGGAAGACATCATAAGAAGGAAAGTGAAACGCCATGCAACCTCTGAAGAGACAACTAACACAACACCTATACCCCCTATTAGACTATTTTACAGGAACTTCTTTTCCACAGCCCATAAAACGGAGGAAAGGGTCCTGAAAGATATTGTTAATAGAAACGTTATCCCTACAGACAAAAATCAGAGGATACAACTGACGATTTACTATAAAACCAGAAAAACGGCCAGCCTACTCATGAGAAACTCTCCAAACACAAAACAGAACGCTTTAAAAGAGACTAACGTCGTCTATGCCTTCAAATGCCCACTTGGGGACTGTAAGCTCCAAAAAACCCAGTATATAGGCAAGACAACAACATCTCTTTCTAGGCGTTTAAAGATGCATAAGCAACAAGGCTCCATTAAGGAACATATAATCTCTTCCCATAACCAAACCATCGCCAGAGAAATCCTAGTAAACAACACAGAAATCATCGATAGCAGGCGGCTTGACGTTTGCGAGGCACTACACATCAAGAAGTCAACACCAGCAATCAACAGCCAATTATTGCACAACTATATTCTACCCACCTCAAGACTCCGCTCCAATATAGAAGCATCAAGAAATATGGACCAATAGGCTTTCTACAAACACTTCTATTCAATACCCATTGTTTCTGTTCTGTCTTGTGTTGATACTTTTAATACCCTATTAATATCCCCTAGTGTTCTGTCTTGTGTTAATGCCACATCACCCTTCCCACCTCACTCAAATGTAGATATAAAATCAGAGAAACGCAAGTTCTAATCAGTTGTGTATTTGGGAAGTCTTTGAAAATGTAATAAGTTTTACGAAACGCGCCCGTGTCGCGTCAGACTAGAAATAAAAATGAATTTTGGAGAAGTGATTTTTGATTTACCTCCAACAGTGAAGCGTAATGTACGAAAGATTGAGAAAATTCGTGTTAGAATTATTAATCTTACTTTTTCGGTCATATTTAATAATATATGTCTACAGGAAAGACTGCTACCAAAATATACTAATGTTAAAGTGCACGACCCAGCAGCAAGGAATCAAGCCTTCACGATAAAATATCGCCAGGATCTGATTCGTGATCAGATATACAAGGCAGAGAATGAAATCAAAGACAACAAAACGCAACTACTTCATGCTACAAACGAGTGGAGAAATAGCAACATCGACCATAGTATCCGTACCCGCATTGAACAACACCTCGACATCCTCACAGACCAACATCACCTCAGCACTGAAACAAGGATTATCAAGAAATTAACAACATTATATGGAGGACCTATGGCAATTCCACGACCAAGAGATGGCTTCCTGAACCTTGCAGGAATTAACCTCACTGAGGACCAAGTCACTCTCCTAAATCTGGGCATAAACTGTCATGTTATGTCCAGACCGAGTGAAATGGCCCGGAAAGTAGAGTTGGAAATTCTGTTGGACGACATATTCGACCTCGAGACACAAAAGAAGGTCACTACCAAAGATACCTTACAAGCAGAACTTATTGCAGAAGGAGGAAAGAATCGAGGCAACTACAGAAGCACCATACTGTCCCCCGAGCTTAAAGCGGGAGCTAAAAGCCTTCGTGAGAACAAGGAGATAGTTGTCAGGAGAGGTGACAAGTCGCCAATATATGTCATTCTTAAAAAAGACGAATATCTGGCGAAAATGAACATCATACTCTCTGACCAAACTAAGTTCCAAAGGGTAACGAAGGACACTACAGCCGAATTAAAAGCAAAGGTCAACAAACTGATCGAAACTGTGAACGCCAAGAAATCCGGACTCCACCTGCCAAAGATCATTGGGGAATATAAACCTGGATATGCGTATGGAAATGTCAAGACGCACAAGCCTGGAAACCCACTTCGGCCAATCATTAGCCAGATACCCACACCCACGTACAGACTGGCGAAGCGACTCAACGGCCTGCTGACTCCTTATGTTCCTTGCGCCTTCAGCCTGAAGTCTCCAAAGGAATTTGTGGACTTACTGCGGGGCGCACGGGCCACAGGGATAAGAGCCTCGTTGGACGTAGAATCACTGTTTACCAACGTACCTGTGGACGAGACAATCGGAATGATAGCCGACAGAGTGTATCGTGATCCAGCCTGTACTCCTCTTGACGTGCCAGAAAGTATTCTGAGGAAACTACTCCAAGCTTGTACTAAAGAGGCACCCTTCTTGAGCCCGGATGGGCACATGTATAAGCAAGTAGATGGGGTCGCCATGGGTTCTCCCCTAGGTGTCCTGTTTGCAAACTTCTACATGGGTACCATCGAGCAAAAAGTCTTAGTCGACATGAACTTGAAACCGGCCATATACTGCAGGTATGTTGACGACATTTTTACACAGGTACCTGATGTCAGACATCTGCAGGAGCTGAAGGAGGCATTTGAGCAGAGTTCCGTGCTGCGTTTCACTTACGAGACGGAAAAGGATGGGAAGCTGCCTTTTCTAGATGTAAAAGTCATGGAAAAGGGCGGAGGTTTCCACACTGCAGTCTACACTAAGGAAACAAACATAGGAATGTGCCTAAATGCCAACAGCGACTGCCCTGACAGGTACAAGAGGAGTGTTGTTAACGCATACGTCGACCGTGCTCTCAGCCACAGCTCAGAATGGAAGCAAGTCGACGAAGAACTCTGTAGGGTAAGGCAGGTCCTAGTCAATAACGGCTTCTCCAATGGTTTCATCGAAGACATCATAAGAAGGAAAGTGAAAAGCCATGCAACCTCCGAAGAGACAACTAACACAACACCTATACCCCCTATTAGACTATTTTACAGGAACTTCTTTTCCACAGCTCATAAAACGGAGGAAAGGGTCCTGAAAGATATTGTTAATAGAAACGTTATCCCTACAGACAAAAAACAGAGGATACAACTGACGATTTACTATAAAACCAGAAAAACGGCCAGCCTACTCATGAGAAACTCTCCAGACACAAAACAGAACGCTTTAAAAGAGACTAACGTCGTCTATGCCTTCAAATGCCCACTTGGGGACTGTAAGCTCCAAAAAACCCAGTATATAGGCAAGACAACAACATCTCTTTCTAGGCGTTTAACGATGCATAAGCAACAGGGCTCCATTAAGGAACATATAATCTCTTCCCATAACCAAACCATCGCCAGAGAAATCCTAGTAAACAACACAGAAATCATCGATAGATACAGCGATAGCAGGCGGCTTGACGTTTGCGAGGCACTACACATCAAGAAGTCAACACCAGCAATCAACAGCCAATTATTGCACAACTATATTCTACCCACCTCAAGACTCCGCTCCAATATAGAAGCATCAAGAAATATGGACCAATAGGCTTTCTACAAACACTTCTATTCAATACCCATTGTTTCTGTTCTGTCTTGTGTTGATACTTTTAATACCCTATTAATATCCCCTAGTGTTCTGTCTTGTGTTAATGCCACATCACCCTTCCCACCTCACTCAAATGTAGATATAAAATCAGAGAAACGCAAGTTCTAATCAGTTGTGTATTTGGGAAGTCTTTGAAAATGTAATAAGTTTTACGAAACGCGCCCGTGTCGCGTCAGACTAGAAATAAAAATGAATTTTGGAGAAGTGATTTTTGATTTACCTCCAACAGTGAAGCGTAATGTACGAAAGATTGAGAAAATTCGTGTTAGAATTATTAATCTTACTTTTTCGGTCATATTTAATAATATATGTCTACAGGAAAGACTGCTACCAAAATATACTAATATATATACTAATATATATATATATATATATATATATATATATATATATATATATATATATATATATATATATATATATATATATATATATATATACATATATATATATATATATATATATGTCGCACCTAGTAGCCAGAACTCACTTCTCAGCCTACTATGCAAGGCCCGATTTGCCTAATAAGCCAAGTTTTCATGAATTAATTGTTTTTCGACGACCTAACCTACCTAACCTAACCTAACCTAACTTTTTTGGCTACCTAACCTAACCTAACCTATAAAGATAGGTTAGGTTAGGTTAGGTAGGGTTGGTTAGGTTCGGTCATATATCTACGTTAATTTTAACTACAATAAAAAAAATTGACCTCATACATAATGAAATGGGTAGCTTTATCTTTTCATAAGAAAAAAATTTGAGAAAATATATTAGTTCAGGAAAACTTGGCTTATTAGGCAAATTTGGCCTTGCATAGTAGGCTGACAAGTGCGTTCTGGCTACTAGGTACGACATATATATATATATATATATATATATATATATATATATATATATATATATATATATATATGTCGTACCTAGTAGCCAGAACTCACTTCTCAGCCTACTATTCAAGGCCCGATTTGCCTAATAAGCCAAGTTTTCCTGAATTAATATATTTACTATAATTTTTTTCTTATGAAATGATAAAGCAACCCTTTTCTCTATGTATGAGGTCAATTTTTTTTTATTGGAGTTAAAATTAACGTAGATATATGACCGAACCTAACCAACCCTACCTAACCTAACCTAACCTATATTTATAGGTAAGGTTAGGTTAGGTAGCCAAAAAAAGCTAGGTTAGGTTAGGTTAGGTAGGTTAGGTAGACGAAAAAACATTAATTCATGAAAACTTGGCTTATTAGGCAAATCGGGCCTTGAATAGTAGGCTGAGAAGTGCGTTCTGGCTATTAGGTACGACATATATATATATATATATATATATATATATATATATATATGTCGTATCTAGTAGCCAGAACGCACTTCTATGCCTACAATGCAAGGCCCGATTTGCCTAATAAGCCAAGTTTTCCTGAAATAATATATTTTCTCTAATTTTTTTCTTATGAAATGATAAAGCTACCCATTTCATTATGTATGAGGTCAATTTTTTTTATTGGAATTAAAATTAACGTAGATATATGACCGAACCTAACCAACCCTACCTAACCTAACCTAACCTATCTTTATAGGTTAGGTTAACCTAACCTAACCTAACCTATCTTTATAGGTTAGGTTAGGTTAGGTAGTCGAAAAAGTTAGGTTAGGTTAGGTAGGTTAAGTAGTTGAAAAAACATTAATTCATGAAAACTTGGCTTATTAGGCAAATCGGGCCTTGCATAGTAGGCTGAGAAGTGCGTTCTGGCTACTAGGTACGACATATATATATATATATATATATATATATATATATATATATATATATATATATATATATATATATATATATATATATATATATATATATATATATATATATATATATATATATATATATATATATATATATATATATATATATATATATATTGGTGTATACTGGCAGCAGGTTTTCTTTCAAACATGTTTCATTGAATATGACCGCATATTCTGTATTTATTATTTTCTGGTTTAGGGCTTCTATCCCTCTAACTATTTTCTTAGCATCAGGGCTTAATTGGAATAGGAGTTCTCCAAAACTCATTTTCGTACTTTTAAGGTGAAGAAAAGAAGTGATTTACTATAGAGTGTATTACACTTATTTGTATAATTTGCACGACGTTTCGAACCTCCATGGTTCATTCTCAAGTGAACAGATCTTACAATACTAGTTGATTTTATACCCGCATTAGGTCAGGTGATAATACAATGAAGGTGAAAAACATGGGGGGATACATAAGGGATAAACATAGGGGCTGCAGAAGGCGTATTGGCCCATACGAGGCATCTCCTATCTAAACACAAAGATTAATCCAGTGTAATTTGCCTGTTATGTTGGACATTGTCTTCTGTGTTGGCATCGATATGTTCTTGTCTTGTCCTTACTCTCATGGTGGGTAGAGTAAATAGTTCCGTGATTTGGGTGTTCATGGTAGGTCGCTCTATTCTTATGTGAATTGCCTCAAGAATTTGTAATCTTCTTGAATCTTGGGTTTTGTCTATTATGCAAGTATTCTTGTTCAACATTTCTCTTGTTAGAGTAATGTCATGGGCTTGTCTCATGTGATTCCTAGGGGCACCAGATTGAAGATGGCATGTCAAACGCCTCGTCAGCTTGGTCGACGTCATACCTATGTACTTACATTGAAGGTTACATCCTTCGTGGGGGCAAGTGTACATGTATACAACGCTTGACTGCTGTAGAGGGTTCTCCGTCGGCTTCGGGCTGTTTTTGATAAGGAGTTTGGAAGTCTTCTTGGTTTTGTAGAATATTATCAGGTTTATGTTTTGGTTAGGAGTAGTGCTTTTTACTCCTTTACGGATTATTTCTTTCATTATTCTTTCCTCTTTTATATGTTCACTGTGCATGGTTGATTTGTAATATAATTTTATTGGGGGTGTTGTGGTTTCTGTTCTAGGTTCTGAATTATACCAACGGTCCAAGTGTCTTCTTATAGCAGCGTTTATTTCCGCGTTGCTATATCCGTTGTTCACCAATACCTGAGTTACTCTTTCAAACTCTCTACTCACGTTGCTCCATTCAGAGCAGTGGGTAAGCGCTCGACGAATATAAGCATTGAGAACACTGGCTTTGTATCTTTGGGGGCACTCACTTCTACCGTTCAGGCATAATCCTATGTTGGTGGGCTTGGTATATACGTTGGTGCTTAAAGAGGTTCCTGTTTTTGTTATTAGTACATCCAAGAATGGCAGACTGTTATTTTCACTATTTTCATGTGTAAATCGGAGTACTGACTCTCTCTCTAGGTGTCTTTTTAGGTCAATTAGTTCATCTGAGTCTTTTACTATTACGAATATATATATTCGTAATAGTAATTACGAATATATATATTTATATATATATTATTTATATAATAATATATATATATATATATATATATATATATATATATATATATATATATATATATATATATATATATGTCGTACGTAGTAGCCAGAACTCACTTCTCAGCCTACTATGCTAGGCCCGATTTGCCTAATAAGCCAAGTTTTCATGAATTAATGTTTTTTCGTCTACCTAACCTACCTAACCTAACCTAACCTAGCTTTTTTTGGCTACCTAACCTAACCTTACCTATATATATAGGTTAGGTTAGGTTAGGTAGGGTTGGTTAGGTTCGGTCATATATCTACGTTAATTTTAACTCCAATAAAAAAAATTGACCTCATACATAGTGAAAAGGGTAGCTTTATCATTTCATAAGAAAAAAATTATAGTAAATATATTAA
>NC_091178.1:30311089-30333589 GCF_040958095.1 Procambarus clarkii | reverse complement strand
TGGTGGGTGTTGTCCAAAGATTGTTAATCTTCACTTGTGGTTTATGCAAGTATAGGCTTATAGCATGGACACGAGTTCTCTCACATTGACAGTGGCTTGATGAAAAACGCAGACTAACCTCACACTAATCTGGTGCCCTCGGGAAGTGGAGATATTTGAGATGTATATATATCTCGAAGTCTCTACTTCTTTTGTAGGGTCTGATGGTGTAGTGGGTTAAAGCGTACTAGTTACTGGCAGCTACTGGAAGGTAGTTGTGCTTTCTGGGTTCGAGTCCCACTGGTGGGTGTTGTCCAAAGATTGTTAATCTTCACTTGTGGTTTATGCAAGTATAGGCTTATAGCATGGTCACGAGTTCTCTCACATTGACAGTGGCTTGATGAAAAACGAAGACTAACCTCACACTTATCTGGTGCCCTCGGGAAGTGGAGATATTTGAGATGTATATATATCTCGAAGTCTCTACTTCTTTTGTAGGGTCTGATGGTGTAGAGGGTTAAAGCGTACTAGTTATGGCAGCTACTGGAAGGTAGTTGTGCTTTCTGCGTTCGAGTCCCACTGGTGGGTGTTGTCCAAAGATTGTTGATCTTCACTTGTGGTTTATGCAAGTATAGGCTTATAGCATGGACACGAGTTCTCTCACATTGACAGTGGCTTGATGAAAAACGCAGACTAACCTCACACTTATCTGGTGCCCTCGGGAAGTGGAGATATTTGAGATGTATATATATCTCGAAGTCTCTACTTCTTTTGTAGGGTCTGATGGTGTAGTGGGTTAAAGCGTACTAGTTATGGCAGCTACTGGAAGGTAGTTGTGCTTTCTGGGTTCGAGTCCCACTGGTGGGTGTTGTCCAAAGATTGTTAATCTTCACTTGTGGTTTATGCAAGTATAGGCTTATAGCATGGACACGAGTTCTCTCACATTGACAGTGGCTTGATGAAAAACGCAGACTAACCTCACACTTATCTGGTGCCCTCGGGAAGTGGAGATATTTGAGATGTATATATATCTCGAAGTCTCTACTTCTTTTGTAGGGTCTGATGGTGTAGTGGGTTAAAGCGTACTAGTTATGGCAGCTACTGGAAGGTAGTTGTGCTTTCTGGGTTCGAGTTCCACTGGTGGGTGTTGTCCAAAGATTGTTAATCTTCACTTGTGGTTTATGCAAGTATAGGCTTATAGCATGGACACGAGTTCTCTCACATTGACAGTGGCTTGATGAAAAACGCAGACTAACCTCACACTAATCTGGTGCCCTCGGGAAGTGGAGATATTTGAGATGTATATATATCTCGAAGTCTCTACTTCTTTTGTAGGGTCTGATGGTGTAGTGGGTTAAAGCGTACTAGTTACTGCAGCTACTGGAAGGTAGTTGTGCTTTCTGGGTTCGAGTCCCACTGGTGGGTGTTGTCCAAAGATTGTTAATCTTCACTTGTGGTTTATGCAAGTAATAGGCTTATAGCATGGTCACGAGTTCTCTCACATTGACAGTGGCTTGATGAAAAACGAAGACTAACCTCACACTTATCTGGTGCCCTCGGGAAGTGGAGATATTTGAGATGTATATATATCTCGAAGTCTCTACTTCTTTTGTAGGGTCTGATGGTGTAGTGGGTTAAAGCGTACTAGTTATGGCAGCTACTGGAAGGTAGTTGTGCTTTCTAGGTTCGAGTCCCACTGGTGGGTGTTGTCCAAAGATTGTTAATCTTCACTTGTGGTTTATGCAAGTATTGGCTTATAGCATGGACACGAGTTCTCTCACATTGACAGTGGCGTGATGAAAAACGCAGACTAACCTCACACTTATCTGGTGCCCTCGGGAAGTGGAGATATTTGAGATGTATATATATCTCGAAGTCTCTACTTCTTTTGTAGGGTCTGATGGTGTAGTGGGTTAAAGCGTACTAGTTATGGCAGCTACTGGAAGGTAGTTGTGCTTTCTGGGTTCGAGTCCCACTGGTGGGTGTTGTCCAAAGATTGTTAATCTTCACTTGTGGTTTATGCAAGTATAGGCTTATAGCATGGACACGAGTTCTCTCACATTGACAGTGGCTTGATGAAAAACTGCAGACTAACCTCACACTTATCTGGTGCCCTCGGGAAGTGGAGATATTTGAGATGTATATATATCTCGAAGTCTCTACTTCTTTTGTAGGGTCTGATGGTGTAGAGGGTTAAAGCGTACTAGTTATGGCAGCTACTGGAAGGTAGTTGTGCTTTCTGGGTTCGAGTCCCACTGGTGGGTGTTGTCCAAAGATTGTTGATCTTCACTTGTGGTTTATGCAAGTATAGGCTTATAGCATGGACACGAGTTCTCTCACATTGACAGTGGCTTGATGAAAAACGCAGACTAACCTCACACTTATCTGGTGCCCTCGGGAAGTGGAGATATTTGAGATGTATATATATCTCGAAGTCTCTACTTCTTTTGTAGGGTCTGATGGTGTAGTGGGTTAAAGCGTACTAGTTATGGCAGCTACTGGAAGGTAGTTGTGCTTTCTGGGTTCGAGTTCCACTGGTGGGTGTTGTCCAAAGATTGTTAATCTTCACTTGTGGTTTATGCAAGTATAGGCTTATAGCATGGACACGAGTTCTCTCACATTGACAGTGGCTTGATGAAAAACGCAGACTAACCTCACACTAATCTGGTGCCCTCGGGAAGTGGAGATATTTGAGATGTATATATATCTCGAAGTCTCTACTTCTTTTGTAGGGTCTGATGGTGTAGAGGGTTAAAGCGTACTAGTTATGGCAGCTACTGGAAGGTAGTTGTGCTTTCTGCGTTCGAGTCCCACTGGTGGGTGTTGTCCAAAGATTGTTGATCTTCACTTGTGGTTTATGCAAGTATAGGCTTATAGCATGGACACGAGTTCTCTCACATTGACAGTGGCTTGATGAAAAACGCAGACTAACCTCACACTTATCTGGTGCCCTCGGGAAGTGGAGATATTTGAGATGTATATATATCTCGAAGTCTCTACTTCTTTTGTAGGGTCTGATGGTGTAGTGGGTTAAAGCGTACTAGTTATGGCAGCTACTGGAAGGTAGTTGTGCTTTCTGGGTTCGAGTCCCACTGGTGGGTGTTGTCCAAAGATTGTTAATCTTCACTTGTGGTTTATGCAAGTATAGGCTTATAGCATGGACACGAGTTCTCTCACATTGACAGTGGCTTGATGAAAAACGCAGGACTAACCTCACACTTATCTGGTGCCCTCGGGAAGTGGAGATATTTGAGATGTATATATATCTCGAAGTCTCTACTTCTTTTGTAGGGTCTGATGGTGTAGTGGGTTAAAGCGTACTAGTTATGGCAGCTACTGGAAGGTAGTTGTGCTTTCTGGGTTCGAGTTCCACTGGTGGGTGTTGTCCAAAGATTGTTAATCTTCACTTGTGGTTTATGCAAGTATAGGCTTATAGCATGGACACGAGTTCTCTCACATTGACAGTGGCTTGATGAAAAACGCAGACTAACCTCACACTAATCTGGTGCCCTCGGGAAGTGGAGATATTTGAGATGTATATATATCTCGAAGTCTCTACTTCTTTTGTAGGGTCTGATGGTGTAGTGGGTTAAAGCGTACTAGTTACTGCAGCTACTGGAAGGTAGTTGTGCTTTCTGGGTTCGAGTCCCACTGGTGGGTGTTGTCCAAAGATTGTTAATCTTCACTTGTGGTTTATGCAAGTATAGGCTTATAGCATGGACACGAGTTCTCTCACATTGACAGTGGCTTGATGAAAAACGAAAACTAACCTCACACTTATCTGGTGCCCTCGGGAAGTGTAGATATTTGAGATGTATATATATCTCGAAGTCTCTACTTCTTTTGTAGGGTCTGATGGTGTAGAGGGTTAAAGCGTACTAGTTATGGCAGCTACTGGAAGGTAGTTGTGCTTTCTGGGTTCGAGTCCCACTGGTGGGTGTTGTCCAAAGATTGTTGATCTTCACTTGTGGTTTATGCAAGTATAGGCTTATAGCATGGACACGAGTTCTCTCACATTGACAGTGGCTTGATGAAAAACGCAGACTAACCTCACACTTATCTGGTGCCCTCGGGAAGTGGAGATATTTGAGATGTATATATATCTCGAAGTCTCTACTTCTTTTGTAGGGTCTGATGGTGTAGTGGGTTAAAGCGTACTAGTTATGGCAGCTACTGGAAGGTAGTTGTGCTTTCTGGGTTCGAGTCCCACTGGTGGGTGTTGTCCAAAGATTGTTAATCTTCACTTGTGGTTTATGCAAGTATAGGCTTATAGCATGGACACGAGTTCTCTCACATTGACAGTGGCTTGATGAAAAACGCAGACTAACCTCACACTTATCTGGTGCCCTCGGGAAGTGGAGATATTTGAGATGTATATATATCTCGAAGTCTCTACTTCTTTTGTAGGGTCTGATGGTGTAGTGGGTTAAAGCGTACTAGTTATGGCAGCTACTGGAAGGTAGTTGTGCTTTCTGGGTTCGAGTTCCACTGGTGGGTGTTGTCCAAAGATTGTTAATCTTCACTTGTGGTTTATGCAAGTATAGGCTTATAGCATGCACACAAGTTCTCTCACATTGACAGTGGCTTGATGAAAAACGCAGACTAACCTCACACTAATCTGGTGCCCTCGGGAAGTGGAGATATTTGAGATGTATATATATCTCGAAGTCTCTACTTCTTTTGTACGGTCTGATGGTGTAGAGGGTTAAAGCGTACTAGTTATGGCAGCTACTGGAAGGTAGTTGTGCTTTCTGCGTTCGAGTCCCACTGGTGGGTGTTGTCCAAAGATTGTTGATCTTCACTTGTGGTTTATGCAAGTATAGGCTTATAGCATGGACACGAGTTCTCTCACATTGACAGTGGCTTGATGAAAAATGCAGACTAACCTCACACTTATCTGGTGCCCTCGGGAAGTGGAGATATTTGAGATGTATATATATCTCGAAGTCTCTACTTCTTTTGTAGGGTCTGATGGTGTAGTGGGTTAAAGCGTACTAGTTATGGCAGCTACTGGAAGGTAGTTGTGCTTTCTGGGTTCGAGTCCCACTGGTGGGTGTTGTCCAAAGATTGTTAATCTTCACTTGTGGTTTATGCAAGTATAGGCTTATAGCATGGACACGAGTTCTCTCACATTGACAGTGGCTTGATGAAAAACGCAGACTAACCTCACACTTATCTGGTGCCCTCGGGAAGTGGAGATATTTGAGATGTATATATATCTCGAAGTCTCTACTTCTTTTGTAGGGTCTGATGGTGTAGTGGGTTAAAGCGTACTAGTTATGGCAGCTACTGGAAGGTAGTTGTGCTTTCTGGGTTCGAGTTCCACTGGTGGGTGTTGTCCAAAGATTGTTAATCTTCACTTGTGGTTTATGCAAGTATAGGCTTATAGCATGGACACGAGTTCTCTCACATTGACAGTGGCTTGATGAAAAACGCAGACTAACCTCACACTAATCTGGTGCCCTCGGGAAGTGGAGATATTTGAGATGTATATATATCTCGAAGTCTCTACTTCTTTTGTAGGGTCTGATGGTGTAGTGGGTTAAAGCGTACTAGTTACTGCAGCTACTGGAAGGTAGTTGTGCTTTCTGGGTTCGAGTCCCACTGGTGGGTGTTGTCCAAAGATTGTTAATCTTCACTTGTGGTTTATGCAAGTATAGGCTTATAGCATGGTCACGAGTTCTCTCACATTGACAGTGGCTTGATGAAAAACGAAGACTAACCTCACACTTATCTGGTGCCCTCGGGAAGTGGAGATATTTGAGATGTATATATATCTCGAAGTCTCTACTTCTTTTGTAGGGTCTGATGGTGTAGAGGGTTAAAGCGTACTAGTTATGGCAGCTACTGGAAGGTAGTTGTGCTTTCTGGGTTCGAGTCCCACTGGTGGGTGTTGTCCAAAGATTGTTGATCTTCACTTGTGGTTTATGCAAGTATAGGCTTATAGCATGGACACGAGTTCTCTCACATTGACAGTGGCTTGATGAAAAACGCAGACTAACCTCACACTTATCTGGTGCCCTCGGGAAGTGGAGATATTTGAGATGTATATATATCTCGAAGTCTCTACTTCTTTTGTAGGGTCTGATGGTGTAGTGGGTTAAAGCGTACTAGTTATGGCAGCTACTGGAAGGTAGTTGTGCTTTCTGGGTTCGAGTCCCACTGGTGGGTGTTGTCCAAAGATTGTTAATCTTCACTTGTGGTTTATGCAAGTATAGGCTTATAGCATGGACACGAGTTCTCTCACATTGACAGTGGCTTGATGAAAAACGCAGACTAACCTCACACTTATCTGGTGCCCTCGGGAAGTGGAGATATTTGAGATGTATATATATCTCGAAGTCTCTACTTCTTTTGTAGGGTCTGATGGTGTAGTGGGTTAAAGCGTACTAGTTATGGCAGCTACTGGAAGGTAGTTGTGCTTTCTGGGTTCGAGTTCCACTGGTGGGTGTTGTCCAAAGATTGTTAATCTTCACTTGTGGTTTATGCAAGTATAGGCTTATAGCATGGACACGAGTTCTCTCACATTGACAGTGGCTTGATGAAAAACGCAGACTAACCTCACACTAATCTGGTGCCCTCGGGAAGTGGAGATATTTGAGATGTATATATATCTCGAAGTCTCTACTTCTTTTGTAGGGTCTGATGGTGTAGTGGGTTAAAGCGTACTAGTTACTGCAGCTACTGGAAGGTAGTTGTGCTTTCTGGGTTCGAGTCCCACTGGTGGGTGTTGTCCAAAGATTGTTAATCTTCACTTGTGGTTTATGCAAGTATAGGCTTATAGCATGGTCACGAGTTCTCTCACATTGACAGTGGCTTGATGAAAAACGAAGACTAACCTCACACTTATCTGGTGCCCTCGGGAAGTGGAGATATTTGAGATGTATATATATCTCGAAGTCTCTACTTCTTTTGTAGGGTCTGATGGTGTAGTGGGTTAAAGCGTACTAGTTATGGCAGCTACTGGAAGGTAGTTGTGCTTTCTAGGTTCGAGTCCCACTGGTGGGTGTTGTCCAAAGATTGTTAATCTTCACTTGTGGTTTATGCAAGTATTGGCTTATAGCATGGACACGAGTTCTCTCACATTGACAGTGGCGTGATGAAAAACGCAGACTAACCTCACACTTATCTGGTGCCCTCGGGAAGTGGAGATATTTGAGATGTATATATATCTCGAAGTCTCTACTTCTTTTGTAGGGTCTGATGGTGTAGTGGGTTAAAGCGTACTAGTTATGGCAGCTACTGGAAGGTAGTTGTGCTTTCTGGTTTCGAGTCCCACTGGTGGGTGTTGTCCAAAGATTGTTAATCTTCACTTGTGGTTTATGCAAGTATAGGCTTATAGCATGGACACGAGTTCTCTCACATTGACAGTGGCTTGATGAAAAATGCAGACTAACCTCACACTTATCTGGTGCCCTCAGGAAGTGGAGATATTTGAGATGTATATATATCTCGAAGTCTCTACTTCTTTTGTAGGGTCTGATGGTGTAGAGGGTTAAAGCGTACTAGTTATGGCAGCTACTGGAAGGTAGTTGTGCTTTCTGGGTTCGAGTCCCACTGGTGGGTGTTGTCCAAAGATTGTTGATCTTCACTTGTGGTTTATGCAGGTATAGGCTTATAGCATGGACACGAGTTCTTTCACATTGACAGTGGCTTGATGAAAAACGCAGACTAACCTCACACTTATCTGGTGCCCTCGGGAAGTGGAGATATTTGAGATGTATATATATCTCGAAATCTCTACTTCTTTTGTAGAGTCTGATGGTGTAGTGGGTTAAAGCGTACTAGTTATGGCAGCTACTGGAAGGTAGTTGTGCTTTCTGGGTTCGAGTCCCACTGGTGGGTGTTGTCCAAAGATTGTTAATCTTCACTTGTGGTTTATGCAAGTATAGGCTTATAGCATGGACACGAGTTCTCTCACATTGACAGTGGCTTGATGAAAAACGAAAACTAACCTCACACTTATCTGGTGCACTCGGGAAGTGTAGATATTTGAGATGTATATATATCTCGAAGTCTAAACTTCTTTTGTAGGGTCTGATGGTGTAGTGGGTTAAAGCGTACTAGTTATGGCAGCTACTGGAAGGTAGTTGTGCTTTCTGGGTTCGAGTCCCACTGGTGGGTGTTGTCCAAAGATTGTTAATCTTCACTTGTGGTTTATGCAAGTATTGGCTTATAGCATGGACACGAGTTCTCTGACATTGACAGTGGCTTGATGAAAAACGCAGACTAACCTCACACTTATCTGGTGCCCTCGGGAAGTGGAGATATTTGAGATGTATATATATCTCGAAGTCTCTACTTCTTTTGTAGAGTCTGATGGTGTAGTGGGTTAAAGCGTACTAGTTATGGCAGCTACTGGAAGGTAGTTGTGCTTTCTGGGTTCGAGTTCCACTGGTGGGTGTTGTCCAAAGATTGTTAATCTTCACTTGTGGTTTATGCAAGTATAGGCTTATAGCATGGACACGAGTTCTCTCACATTGACAGTGGCTTGATGAAAAACGAAAACTAACCTCACACTTATCTGGTGCACTCGGGAAGTGTAGATATTTGAGATGTATATATATCTCGAAGTCTAAACTTCTTTTGTAGGGTCTGATGGTGTAGTGGGTTAAAGCGTTCTAGTTATGGCAGCTACTGGAAGGTAGTTGTGCTTTCTGGGTTCGAGTCCCACTGGTGGGTGTTGTCCAAAGATTGTTAATCTTCACTTGTGGTTTATGCAAGTATTGGCTTATAGCATGGACACGAGTTCTCTGACATTGACAGTGGCTTGATGAAAAACGCAGACTAACCTCACACTTATCTGGTGCCCTCGGGAAGTGGAGATATTTGAGATGTATATATATCTCGAAGTCTCTACTTCTTTTGTAGGGTCTGATGGTGTAGTGGGTTAAAGCGTACTAGTTATGGCAGCTACTGGAAGGTAGTTGTGCTTTCTGGGTTCGAGTTCCACTGGTGGGTGTTGTCCAAAGATTGTTAATCTTCACTTGTGGTTTATGCAAGTATAGGCTTATAGCATGGACACAAGTTCTCTCACATTGACAGTGGCTTGATGAAAAACGCAGACTAACCTCACACTAATCTGGTGCCCTCGGGAAGTGGAGATATTTGAGATGTATATATATCTCGAAGTCTCTACTTCTTTTGTAGGGTCTGATGGTGTAGAGGGTTAAAGCGTACTAGTTATGGCAGCTACTGGAAGGTAGTTGTGCTTTCTGGGTTCGAGTCCCACTGGTGGGTGTTGTCCAAAGATTGTTGATCTTCACTTGTGGTTTATGCAAGTATAGGCTTATAGCATGGACACGAGTTCTCTCACATTGACAGTGGCTTGATGAAAAACGCAGACTAACCTCACACTTATCTGGTGCCCTCGGGAAGTGGAGATATTTGAGATGTATATATATCTCGAAGTCTCTACTTCTTTTGTAGGGTCTGATGGTGAAGTGGGTTAAAGCGTACTAGTTATGGCAGCTACTGGAAGGTAGTTGTGCTTTCTGGGTTCGAGTTCCACTGGTGGGTGTTGTCCAAAGATTGTTAATCTTCACTTGTGGTTTATGCAAGTATAGGCTTATAGCATGGACAAGAGTTCTCTCACATTGACAGTGGCTTGATGAAAAACGAAAACTAACCTCACACTTATCTGGTGCACTCGGGAAGTGTAGATATTTGAGATGTATATATATCTCGAAGTCTAAACTTCTTTTGTAGGGTCTGATGGTGTAGTGGGTTAAAGCGTTCTAGTTATGGCAGCTACTGGAAGGTAGTTGTGCTTTCTGGGTTCGAGTCCCACTGGTGGGTGTTGTCCAAAGATTGTTAATCTTCACTTGTGGTTTATGCAAGTATTGGCTTATAGCATGGACACGAGTTCTCTGACATTGACAGTGGCTTGATGAAAAACGCAGACTAACCTCACACTTATCTGGTGCCCTCGGGAAGTGGAGATATTTGAGATGTATATATATCTCGAAGTCTCTACTTCTTTTGTAGGGTCTGATGGTGTAGTGGGTTAAAGCGTACTAGTTATGGCAGCTACTGGAAGGTAGTTGTGCTTTCTGGGTTCGAGTTCCACTGGTGGGTGGTGTCCAAAGAGTGTTAATCTTCACTTGTGGTTTATGCAAGTATAGGCTTATAGCATGGACACGAGTTCTCTCACATTGACAGTGGCTTGATGAAAAACGCAGACTAACCTCACACTAATCTGGTGCCCTCGGGAAGTGGAGATATTTGAGATGTATATATATCTCGAAGTCTCTACTTCTTTTGTAGGGTCTGATGGTGTAGAGGGTTAAAGCGTACTAGTTATGGCAGCTACTGGAAGGTAGTTGTGCTTTCTGGGTTCGAGTCCCACTGGTGGGTGTTGTCCAAAGATTGTTGATCTTCACTTGTGGTTTATGCAAGTATAGGCTTATAGCATGGACACGAGTTCTCTCACATTGACAGTGGCTTGATGAAAAACGCAGACTAACCTCACACTTATCTGGTGCCCTCGGGAAGTGGAGATATTTGAGATGTATATATATCTCGAAGTCTCTACTTCTTTTGTAGGGTCTGATGGTGTAGAGGGTTAAAGCGTACTAGTTATGGCAGCTACTGGAAGGTAGTTGTGCTTTCTGGGTTCGAGTCCCACTGGTGGGTGTTGTCCAAAGATTGTTGATCTTCACTTGTGGTTTATGCAGGTATAGGCTTATAGCATGGACACGAGTTCTTTCACATTGACAGTGGCTTGATGAAAAACGCAGACTAACCTCACACTTATCTGGTGCCCTCGGGAAGTGGAGATATTTGAGATGTATATATATCTCGAAGTCTCTACTTCTTTTGTAGAGTCTGATGGTGTAGTGGGTTAAAGCGTACTAGTTATGGCAGCTACTGGAAGGTAGTTGTGCTTTCTGGGTTCGAGTCCCACTGGTGGGTGTTGTCCAAAGATTGTTAATCTTCACTTGTGGTTTATGCAAGTATAGGCTTATAGCATGGACACGAGTTCTCTCACATTGACAGTGGCTTGATGAAAAACGAAAACTAACCTCACACTTATCTGGTGCACTCGGGAAGTGTAGATATTTGAGATGTATATATATCTCGAAGTCTAAACTTCTTTTGTAGGGTCTGATGGTGTAGTGGGTTAAAGCGTACTAGTTATGGCAGCTACTGGAAGGTAGTTGTGCTTTCTGGGTTCGAGTCCCACTGGTGGGTGTTGTCCAAAGATTGTTAATCTTCACTTGTGGTTTATGCAAGTATTGGCTTATAGCATGGACACGAGTTCTCTGACATTGACAGTGGCTTGATGAAAAACGCAGACTAACCTCACACTTATCTGGTGCCCTCGGGAAGTGGAGATATTTGAGATGTATATATATCTCGAAGTCTCTACTTCTTTTGTAGAGTCTGATGGTGTAGTGGGTTAAAGCGTACTAGTTATGGCAGCTACTGGAAGGTAGTTGTGCTTTCTGGGTTCGAGTTCCACTGGTGGGTGTTGTCCAAAGATTGTTAATCTTCACTTGTGGTTTATGCAAGTATAGGCTTATAGCATGGACACGAGTTCTCTCACATTGACAGTGGCTTGATGAAAAACGAAAACTAACCTCACACTTATCTGGTGCACTCGGGAAGTGTAGATATTTGAGATGTATATATATCTCGAAGTCTAAACTTCTTTTGTAGGGTCTGATGGTGTAGTGGGTTAAAGCGTTCTAGTTATGGCAGCTACTGGAAGGTAGTTGTGCTTTCTGGGTTCGAGTTCCACTGGTGGGTGTTGTCCAAAGATTGTTAATCTTCACTTGTGGTTTATGCAAGTATAGGCTTATAGCATGGACACAAGTTCTCTCACATTGACAGTGGCTTGATGAAAAACGCAGACTAACCTCACACTAATCTGGTGCCCTCGGGAAGTGGAGATATTTGAGATGTATATATATCTCGAAGTCTCTACTTCTTTTGTAGGGTCTGATGGTGTAGAGGGTTAAAGCGTACTAGTTATGGCAGCTACTGGAAGGTAGTTGTGCTTTCTGGGTTCGAGTCCCACTGGTGGGTGTTGTCCAAAGATTGTTGATCTTCACTTGTGGTTTATGCAAGTATAGGCTTATAGCATGGACACGAGTTCTCTCACATTGACAGTGGCTTGATGAAAAACGCAGACTAACCTCACACTTATCTGGTGCCCTCGGGAAGTGGAGATATTTGAGATGTATATATATCTCGAAGTCTCTACTTCTTTTGTAGGGTCTGATGGTGTAAGTGGGTTAAAGCGTACTAGTTATGGCAGCTACTGGAAGGTAGTTGTGCTTTCTGGGTTCGAGTTCCACTGGTGGGTGTTGTCCAAAGATTGTTAATCTTCACTTGTGGTTTATGCAAGTATAGGCTTATAGCATGGACACGAGTTCTCTCACATTGACAGTGGCTTGATGAAAAACGAAAACTAACCTCACACTTATCTGGTGCACTCGGGAAGTGTAGATATTTGAGATGTATATATATCTCGAAGTCTAACTTCTTTTGTAGGGTCTGATGGTGTAGTGGGTTAAAGCGTTACTAGTTATGGCAGCTACTGGAAGGTAGTTGTGCTTTCTGGGTTCGAGTCCCACTGGTGGGTGTTGTCCAAAGATTGTTAATCTTCACTTGTGGTTTATGCAAGTATTGGCTTATAGCATGGACACGAGTTCTCTGACATTGACAGTGGCTTGATGAAAAACGCAGACTAACCTCACACTTATCTGGTGCCCTCGGGAAGTGGAGATATTTGAGATGTATATATATCTCGAAGTCTCTACTTCTTTTGTAGGGTCTGATGGTGTAGTGGGTTAAAGCGTACTAGTTATGGCAGCTACTGGAAGGTAGTTGTGCTTTCTGGGTTCGAGTTCCACTGGTGGGTGGTGTCCAAAGAGTGTTAATCTTCACTTGTGGTTTATGCAAGTATAGGCTTATAGCATGGACACGAGTTCTCTCACATTGACAGTGGCTTGATGAAAAACGCAGACTAACCTCACACTAATCTGGTGCCCTCGGGAAGTGGAGATATTTGAGATGTATATATATCTCGAAGTCTCTACTTCTTTTGTAGGGTCTGATGGTGTAGAGGGTTAAAGCGTACTAGTTATGGCAGCTACTGGAAGGTAGTTGTGCTTTCTGGGTTCGAGTCCCACTGGTGGGTGTTGTCCAAAGATTGTTGATCTTCACTTGTGGTTTATGCAAGTATAGGCTTATAGCATGGACACGAGTTCTCTCACATTGACAGTGGCTTGATGAAAAACGCAGACTAACCTCACACTTATCTGGTGCCCTCGGGAAGTGGAGATATTTGAGATGTATATATATCTCGAAGTCTCTACTTCTTTTGTAGGGTCTGATGGTGTAGTGGGTTAAAGCGTACTAGTTATGGCAGCTACTGGAAGGTAGTTGTGCTTTCTGGGTTCGAGTTCCACTGGTGGGTGTTGTCCAAAGATTGTTAATCTTCACTTGTGGTTTATGCAAGTATTGGCTTATAGCATGGACACGAGTTCTCTCACATTGACAGTGGCTTGATGAAAAACGCAGACTAACCTCACACTTATCTGGTGCCCTCGGGAAGTGGAGATATTTGAGATGTATATATATCTCGAAGTCTCTACTTCTTTTGTAGGGTCTGATGGTGTAGTGGGTTAAAGCGTACTAGTTATGGCAGCTACTGGAAGGTAGTTGTGCTTTCTGGGTTCGAGTCCCACTGGTGGGTGTTGTCCAAAGATTGTTAATCTTCACTTGTGGTTTATGCAAGTATAGGCTTATAGCATGGACACGAGTTCTCTCACATTGACAGTGGCTTGATGAAAAACGCAGACTAACCTCACACTTATCTGGTGCCCTCGGGAAGTGGAGATATTTGAGATGTATATATATCTCGAAGTCTCTACTTCTTTTGTAGGGTCTGATGGTGTAGAGGGTTAAAGCGTACTAGTTATGGCAGCTACTGGAAGGTAGTTGTGCTTTCTGGGTTCGAGTCCCACTGGTGGGTGTTGTCCAAAGATTGTTGATCTTCACTTGTGGTTTATGCAAGTATAGGCTTATAGCATGGACACGAGTTCTCTCACATTGACAGTGGCTTGATGAAAAACGCAGACTAACCTCACACTTATCTGGTGCCCTCGGGAAGTGGAGATATTTGAGATGTATATATATCTCGAAGTCTCTACTTCTTTTGTAGAGTCTGATGGTGTAGTGGGTTAAAGCGTACTAGTTATGGCAGCTACTGGAGGGTAGTTGTGCTTTCTGGGTTCGAGTCCCACTGGTGGGTGTTGTCCAAAGATTGTTAATCTTCACTTGTGGTTTATGCAAGTATAGGCTTATAGCATGGACACGAGTTCTCTCACATTGACAGTGGCTTGATGAAAAACGAAAACTAACCTCACACTTATCTGGTGCACTCGGGAAGTGTAGATATTTGAGATGTATATATATCTCGAAGTCTAAACTTCTTTTGTAGGGTCTGATGGTGTAGTGGGTTAAAGCGTACTAGTTATGGCAGCTACTGGAAGGTAGTTGTGCTTTCTGGGTTCGAGTCCCACTGGTGGGTGTTGTCCAAAGATTGTTAATCTTCACTTGTGGTTTATGCAAGTATTGGCTTATAGCATGGACACGAGTTCTCTGACATTGACAGTGGCTTGATGAAAAACGCAGACTAACCTCACACTTATCTGGTGCCCTCGGGAAGTGGAGATATTTGAGATGTATATATATCTCGAAGTCTCTACTTCTTTTGTAGAGTCTGATGGTGTAGTGGGTTAAAGCGTACTAGTTATGGCAGCTACTGGAAGGTAGTTGTGCTTTCTGGGTTCGAGTTCCACTGGTGGGTGTTGTCCAAAGATTGTTAATCTTCACTTGTGGTTTATGCAAGTATAGGCTTATAGCATGGACACGAGTTCTCTCACATTGACAGTGGCTTGATGAAAAACGAAAACTAACCTCACACTTATCTGGTGCACTCGGGAAGTGTAGATATTTGAGATGTATATATATCTCGAAGTCTAAACTTCTTTTGTAGGGTCTGATGGTGTAGTGGGTTAAAGCGTTCTAGTTATGGCAGCTACTGGAAGGTAGTTGTGCTTTCTGGGTTCGAGTCCCACTGGTGGGTGTTGTCCAAAGATTGTTAATCTTCACTTGTGGTTTATGCAAGTATTGGCTTATAGCATGGACACGAGTTCTCTGACATTGACAGTGGCTTGATGAAAAACGCAGACTAACCTCACACTTATCTGGTGCCCTCGGGAAGTGGAGATATTTGAGATGTATATATATCTCGAAGTCTCTACTTCTTTTGTAGGGTCTGATGGTGTAGTGGGTTAAAGCGTACTAGTTATGGCAGCTACTGGAAGGTAGTTGTGCTTTCTGGGTTCGAGTTCCACTGGTGGGTGTTGTCCAAAGATTGTTAATCTTCACTTGTGGTTTATGCAAGTATAGGCTTATAGCATGGACACGAGTTCTCTCACATTGACAGTGGCTTGATGAAAAACGCAGACTAACCTCACACTAATCTGGTGCCCTCGGGAAGTGGAGATATTTGAGATGTATATATATCTCGAAGTCTCTACTTCTTTTGTAGGGTCTGATGGTGTAGAGGGTTAAAGCGTACTAGTTATGGCAGCTACTGGAAGGTAGTTGTGCTTTCTGGGTTCGAGTCCCACTGGTGGGTGTTGTCCAAAGATTGTTGATCTTCACTTGTGGTTTATGCAAGTATAGGCTTATAGCATGGACACGAGTTCTCTCACATTGACAGTGGCTTGATGAAAAACGCAGACTAACCTCACACTTATCTGGTGCCCTCGGGAAGTGGAGATATTTGAGATGTATATATATCTCGAAGTCTCTACTTCTTTTGTAGGGTCTGATGGTGTAGTGGGTTAAAGCGTACTAGTTATGGCAGCTACTGGAAGGTAGTTGTGCTTTCTGGGTTCGAGTTCCACTGGTGGGTGTTGTCCAAAGATTGTTAATCTTCACTTGTGGTTTATGCAAGTATAGGCTTATAGCATGGACACGAGTTCTCTCACATTGACAGTGGCTTGATGAAAAACGAAGACTAACCTCACACTTATCTGGTGCCCTCGGGAAGTGGAGATATTTGAGATGTATATATATCTCGAAGTCTCTACTTCTTTTGTAGGGTCTGATGGTGTAGTGGGTTAAAGCGTACTAGTTATGGCAGCTACTGGAAGGTAGTTGTGCTTTCTGGGTTCGAGTCCCACTGGTGGGTGTTGTCCAAAGATTGTTAATCTTCACTTGTGGTTTATGCAAGTATAGGCTTATAGCATGGACACGAGTTCTCTCACATTGACAGTGGCTTGATGAAAAACGCAGACTAACCTCACACTTATCTGGTGCCCTCGGGAAGTGGAGATATTTGAGATGTATATATATCTCGAAGTCTCTACTTCTTTTGTAGGGTCTGATGGTGTAGTGGGTTAAAGCGTACTAGTTATGGCAGCTACTGGAAGGTAGTTGTGCTTTCTGGGTTCGAGTTCCACTGGTGGGTGTTGTCCAAAGATTGTTAATCTTCACTTGTGGTTTATGCAAGTATAGGCTTATAGCATGGACACGAGTTCTCTCACATTGACAGTGGCTTGATGAAAAACGCAGACTAACCTCACACTAATCTGGTGCCCTCGGGAAGTGGAGATATTTGAGATGTATATATATCTCGAAGTCTCTACTTCTTTTGTAGGGTCTGATGGTGTAGAGGGTTAAAGCGTACTAGTTATGGCAGCTACTGGAAGGTAGTTGTGCTTTCTGGGTTCGAGTCCCACTGGTGGGTGTTGTCCAAAGATTGTTGATCTTCACTTGTGGTTTATGCAAGTATAGGCTTATAGCATGGACACGAGTTCTCTCACATTGACAGTGGCTTGATGAAAAACGCAGACTAACCTCACACTTATCTGGTGCCCTCGGGAAGTGGAGATATTTGAGATGTATATATATCTCGAAGTCTCTACTTCTTTTGTAGGGTCTGATGGTGTAGTGGGTTAAAGCGTACTAGTTATGGCAGCTACTGGAAGGTAGTTGTGCTTTCTGGGTTCGAGTCCCACTGGTGGGTGTTGTCCAAAGATTGTTAATCTTCACTTGTGGTTTATGCAAGTATAGGCTTATAGCATGGACACGAGTTCTCTCACATTGACAGTGGCTTGATGAAAAACGCAGACTAACCTCACACTTATCTGGTGCCCTCGGGAAGTGGAGATATTTGAGATGTATATATATCTCGAAGTCTCTACTTCTTTTGTAGGGTCTGATGGTGTAGTGGGTTAAAGCGTACTAGTTATGGCAGCTACTGGAAGGTAGTTGTGCTTTCTGGGTTCGAGTCCCACTGGTGGGTGTTGTCCAAAGATTGTTAATCTTCACTTGTGGTTTATGCAAGTATAGGCTTATAGCATGGACACGAGTTCTCTCACATTGACAGTGGCTTGATGAAAAACGAAGACTAACCTCACACTTATCTGGTGCCCTCGGGAAGTGTAGATATTTGAGATGTATATATATCTCGAAGTCTCTACTTCTTTTGTAGGGTCTGATGGTGTAGTGGGTTAAAGCGTACTAGTTACTGCAGCTACTGGAAGGTAGTTGTGCTTTCTGGGTTCGAGTCCCACTGGTGGGTGTTGTCCAAAGATTGTTAATCTTCACTTGTGGTTTATGCAAGTATAGGCTTATAGCATGGTCACGAGTTCTCTCACATTGACAGTGGCTTGATGAAAAACGAAGACTAACCTCACACTTATCTGGTGCCCTCGGGAAGTGGAGATATTTGAGATGTATATATATCTCGAAGTCTCTACTTCTTTTGTAGGGTCTGATGGTGTAGTGGGTTAAAGCGTACTAGTTATGGCAGCTACTGGAAGGTAGTTGTGCTTTCTGGGTTCGAGTTCCACTGGTGGGTGTTGTCCAAAGATTGTTAATCTTCACTTGTGGTTTATGCAAGTATAGGCTTATAGCATGGACACGAGTTCTCTCACATTGACAGTGGCTTGATGAAAAACGCAGACTAACCTCACACTAATCTGGTGCCCTCGGGAAGTGGAGATATTTAAGATGTATATATATCTCGAAGTCTCTACTTCTTTTGTAGGGTCTGATGGTGTAGAGGGTTAAAGCGTACTAGTTATGGCAGCTACTGGAAGGTAGTTGTGCTTTCTGGGTTCGAGTCCCACTGGTGGGTGTTGTCCAAAGATTGTTGATCTTCACTTGTGGTTTATGCAAGTATAGGCTTATAGCATGGACACGAGTTCTCTCACATTGACAGTGGCTTGATGAAAAACGCAGACTAACCTCACACTTATCTGGTGCCCTCGGGAAGTGGAGATATTTGAGATGTATATATATCTCGAAGTCTCTACTTCTTTTGTAGGGTCTGATGGTGTAGTGGGTTAAAGTGTACTAGTTATGGCAGCTACTGGAAGGTAGTTGTGCTTTCTGGGTTCGAGTCCCACTGGTGGGTGTTGTCCAAAGATTGTTAATCTTCACTTGTGGTTTACGCAAGTATAGGCTTATAGCATGGACACGAGTTCTCTCACATTGACAGTG
This sequence comes from Procambarus clarkii, assembly GCF_040958095.1. Lineage (NCBI taxonomy): Eukaryota > Metazoa > Arthropoda > Malacostraca > Decapoda > Cambaridae > Procambarus > Procambarus clarkii. The sequence goes on along the minus strand of NC_091178.1, from coordinate 30,315,076 downwards.
GCTTGATGAAAAACGAAGACTAACCTCACACTTATCTGGTGCCCTCGGGAAGTGTAGATATTTGAGATGTATATATATCTCGAAGTCTCTACTTCTTTTGTAAGGTCTGATGGTGTAGTGGGTTAAAGCGTACTAGTTACTGCAGCTACTGGAAGGTAGTTGTGCTTTCTGGGTTCGAGTCCCACTGGTGGGTGTTGTCCAAAGATTGTTAATCTTCACTTGTGGTTTATGCAAGTATAGGCTTATAGCATGGACACGAGTTCTCTCACATTGACAGTGGCTTGATGAAAAACGAAAACTAACCTCACACTTATCTGGTGCACTCGGGAAGTGTAGATATTTGAGATGTATATATATCTCGAAGTCTAAACTTCTTTTGTAGGGTCTGATGGTGTAGTGGGTTAAAGCGTACTAGTTATGGCAGCTACTGGAAGGTAGTTGTGCTTTCTGGGTTCGAGTCCCACTGGTGGGTGTTGTCCAAAGATTGTTAATCTTCACTTGTGGTTTATGCAAGTATTGGCTTATAGCATGGACACGAGTTCTCTGACATTGACAGTGGCTTGATGAAAAACGCAGACTAACCTCACACTTATCTGGTGCCCTCGGGAAGTGGAGATATTTGAGATGTATATATATCTCGAAGTCTCTACTTCTTTTGTAGAGTCTGATGGTGTAGTGGGTTAAAGCGTACTAGTTATGGCAGCTACTGGAAGGTAGTTGTGCTTTCTGGGTTCGAGTTCCACTGGTGGGTGTTGTCCAAAGATTGTTAATCTTCACTTGTGGTTTATGCAAGTATAGGCTTATAGCATGGACACGAGTTCTCTCACATTGACAGTGGCTTGATGAAAAACGAAAACTAACCTCACACTTATCTGGTGCACTCGGGAAGTGTAGATATTTGAGATGTATATATATCTCGAAGTCTAAACTTCTTTTGTAGGGTCTGATGGTGTAGTGGGTTAAAGCGTTCTAGTTATGGCAGCTACTGGAAGGTAGTTGTGCTTTCTGGGTTCGAGTCCCACTGGTGGGTGTTGTCCAAAGATTGTTAATCTTCACTTGTGGTTTATGCAAGTATAGGCTTATAGCATGGACACGAGTTCTCTCACATTGACAGTGGCTTGATGAAAAACGCAGACTAACCTCACACTAATCTGGTGCCCTCGGGAAGTGGAGATATTTGAGATGTATATATATCTCGAAGTCTCTACTTCTTTTGTAGGGTCTGATGGTGTAGTGGGTTAAAGCGTACTAGTTACTGGCAGCTACTGGAAGGTAGTTGTGCTTTCTGGGTTCGAGTCCCACTGGTGGGTGTTGTCCAAAGATTGTTAATCTTCACTTGTGGTTTATGCAAGTATAGGCTTATAGCATGGATCACGAGTTCTCTCACATTGACAGTGGCTTGATGAAAAACGCAGACTAACCTCACACTTATCTGGTGCCCTCGGGAAGTGGAGATATTTGAGATGTATATATATCTCGAAGTCTCTACTTCTTTTGTAGGGTCTGATGGTGTAGAGGGTTAAAGCGTACTAGTTATGGCAGCTACTGGAAGGTAGTTGTGCTTTCTGCGTTCGAGTCCCACTGGTGGGTGTTGTCCAAAGATTGTTGATCTTCACTTGTGGTTTATGCAAGTATAGGCTTATAGCATGGACACGAGTTCTCTCACATTGACAGTGGCTTGATGAAAAACGCAGACTAACCTCACACTTATCTGGTGCCCTCGGGAAGTGGAGATATTTGAGATGTATATATATCTCGAAGTCTCTACTTCTTTTGTAGGGTCTGATGGTGTAGTGGGTTAAAGCGTACTAGTTATGGCAGCTACTGGAAGGTAGTTGTGCTTTCTAGGTTCGAGTCCCACTGGTGGGTGTTGTCCAAAGATTGTTAATCTTCACTTGTGGTTAATGCAAGTATTGGCTTATAGCATGGACACGAGTTCTCTCACATTGACAGTGGCGTGATGAAAAACGCAGACTAACCTCACACTTATCTGGTGCCCTCGGGAAGTGGAGATATTTGAGATGTATATATATCTCGAAGTCTCTACTTCTTTTGTAGGGTCTGATGGTGTAGTGGGTTAAAGCGTACTAGTTATGGCAGCTACTGGAAGGTAGTTGTGCTTTCTGGTTTCGAGTCCCACTGGTGGGTGTTGTCCAAAGATTGTTAATCTTCACTTGTGGTTTATGCAAGTATAGGCTTATAGCATGGACACGAGTTCTCTCACATTGACAGTGGCTTGATGAAAAATGCAGACTAACCTCACACTTATCTGGTGCCCTCGGGAAGTGGAGATATTTGAGATGTATATATATCTCGAAGTCTCTACTTCTTTTGTAGGGTCTGATGGTGTAGAGGGTTAAAGCGTACTAGTTATGGCAGCTACTGGAAGGTAGTTGTGCTTTCTGGGTTCGAGTCCCACTGGTGGGTGTTGTCCAAAGATTGTTGATCTTCACTTGTGGTTTATGCAGGTATAGGCTTATAGCATGGACACGAGTTCTTTCACATTGACAGTGGCTTGATGAAAAACGCAGACTAACCTCACACTTATCTGGTGCCCTCGGGAAGTGGAGATATTTGAGATGTATATATATCTCGAAGTCTCTACTTCTTTTGTAGAGTCTGATGGTGTAGTGGGTTAAAGCGTACTAGTTATGGCAGCTACTGGAAGGTAGTTGTGCTTTCTGGGTTCGAGTCCCACTGGTGGGTGTTGTCCAAAGATTGTTAATCTTCACTTGTGGTTTATGCAAGTATAGGCTTATAGCATGGACACGAGTTCTCTCACATTGACAGTGGCTTGATGAAAAACGAAGACTAACCTCACACTTATCTGGTGCCCTCGGGAAGTGTAGATATTTGAGATGTATATATATCTCGAAGTCTCTACTTCTTTTGTAGGGTCTGATGGTGTAGTGGGTTAAAGCGTACTAGTTATGGCAGCTACTGGAAGGTAGTTGTGCTTTCTGGGTTCGAGTCCCACTGGTGGGTGTTGTCCAAAGATTGTTAATCTTCACTTGTGGTTTATGCAAGTATTGGCTTATAGCATGGACACGAGTTCTCTGACATTGACAGTGGCTTGATGAAAAACGCAGACTAACCTCACACTTATCTGGTGCCCTCGGGAAGTGGAGATATTTGAGATGTATATATATCTCGAAGTCTCTACTTCTTTTGTAGAGTCTGATGGTGTAGTGGGTTAAAGCGTACTAGTTATGGCAGCTACTGGAAGGTAGTTGTGCTTTCTGGGTTCGAGTTCCACTGGTGGGTGTTGTCCAAAGATTGTTAATCTTCACTTGTGGTTTATGCAAGTATAGGCTTATAGCATGGACACGAGTTCTCTCACATTGACAGTGGCTTGATGAAAAACGAAAACTAACCTCACACTTATCTGGTGCACTCGGGAAGTGTAGATATTTGAGATGTATATATATCTCGAAGTCTAAACTTCTTTTGTAGGGTCTGATGGTGTAGTGGGTTAAAGCGTACTAGTTATGGCAGCTACTGGAAGGTAGTTGTGCTTTCTGGGTTCGAGTCCCACTGGTGGGTGTTGTCCAAAGATTGTTAATCTTCACTTGTGGTTTATGCAAGTATTGGCTTATAGCATGGACACGAGTTCTCTGACATTGACAGTGGCTTGATGAAAAACGCAGACTAACCTCACACTTATCTGGTGCCCTCGGGAAGTGGAGATATTTGAGATGTATATATATCTCGAAGTCTCTACTTCTTTTGTAGGGTCTGATGGTGTAGTGGGTTAAAGCGTACTAGTTATGGCAGCTACTGGAAGGTAGTTGTGCTTTCTGGGTTCGAGTTCCACTGGTGGGTGTTGTCCAAAGATTGTTAATCTTCACTTGTGGTTTATGCAAGTATAGGCTTATAGCATGGACACAAGTTCTCTCACATTGACAGTGGCTTGATGAAAAACGCAGACTAACCTCACACTTAATCTGGTGCCCTCGGGAAGTGGAGATATTTGAGATGTATATATAT